>NW_003852411.1:22926225-22929190 GCF_000181295.1 Otolemur garnettii | reverse complement strand
AAGGCCTGAACATAGGCTCCATTTCGTGGTATTTCTGCCTCTTTCTGGTTGGTCAGTCCTTGGAAATCTCCTGTCATAGATCAAACATCTGGTCAGTCATTGAAAACCCCCTTGACATGTTATCTGTTCCTTCTTGGAAGCCCCCTCTGGTCAGTTTATTCCCCCTATTGTAGACAAAGCATCTCCCAGTCCTGTCTGTTCCTCAATAGAAACCCCCTAGAAAAGCATCTTCCCCCCACTCCTCATCTCTACCTAACAGTACCAGTTGACTGTAGAGTCTCTCTTTTACTATCACTTTAGCTAAATTAACCTTCATCTTGCGTTTGCAGACAGTGGTTTGTGGTGACAAATACAAATACCTAGGTGCCCATGGACTACAGCACTGTGGGACCCTTCCCAAAGCCATGTTTCATGGTTGCAGCATCTAAGCAACTCTCATAAACCCAGTTTATGTACTCTTCCTGTTTGACATTTTATTTTAAAATATAAACCACAAAATAGATAAACGTTATTCATTAATAAAGTTAATGTGGTTTAATACTGTAGTTTGAAAGTCCCCTTCAAAACTCATGTTGAAACTTAGTCCCCAGTGTGGCAAATTGAGAGGTGGAACCCATGTAGTTGATTGGATTATGAGGCCTCTCCCCTCACGGAGGGACTAATCCATTCATAAATTAATGAATTAATGAGTAATCATGGAGAGGGAATGGTGGTTTTATACGAAGAGAGAGACCTGATGTGACACGTTAGCATGCTAAGCACCCTTACCATACGATTCCCTGTGTTGCCTAGTAACTCTGTAGAGACTCCCCACCAGCAAGAAGGCCCCTCAACCTTGTTCAGCCTCCAAAAGTATAATAAAAAATTTCCTGCTTTATTAATTACTATTTGAGATATTCCTTTATAAGCAATAAAAAATGGACTATGACATTAGATTTAACTGGATGGTTATTCTTTTTTTCCATACAGCTTCTTATATGTTACACCTTATTAGAAATAATCCATTGTTCTTTCCCTCCTGAAATAATCCATTGTTGGCATAGACTTTTTCCATTTTAAAAAAATATATAGATGTTTTAACTCTACTTCAGTTCTTAAAAGATCATTGTTCTGGGTACATAATTCTAGGTTGGAAGTTACCTTCTCTTAGGAATTTGAAGAGTTCATTACATTGCTTTCTGGCTTTCATTGTTGTTCCTGAGAAATAGCTATTAGCTAACTGTGTTTTTTTTTTGTAAATGATCTGTCTTTTCTCTCTGGTTGCATTTACGGTCTCCTAGGTTAGTTACAATTTTATGACTCTGTGTTGGCACAGAAATTTCCTTTTTTTGTTTTTTAAAGTTATCCTGTTTAGGATATCCTGTTTAGTGATTCCTGTGTCTGTGGATCCTTGCTTTTCATCAGTCGTGCTAAATTCTCACCCTTAATATAGAATACTGCCACTCCTCCATTCTGTCTATTCATTTCTTCTGAGGCTGTGATGTAAGATCTGCTCATTCTATTCCCCATATATAATAATCTCTTTTTATGTTTTTTAATCTCCTCGTCTCATTGCTATGTACAGTAAATCCTCACTTAATGTCATGGATAAATTTTTGGAAACTACAGTTTTAAGTGAAATGATGTACAGTATAATGAGACCAGTTTTACC
The DNA here is from genome assembly GCF_000181295.1 of Otolemur garnettii. Taxonomy (NCBI): domain Eukaryota; kingdom Metazoa; phylum Chordata; class Mammalia; order Primates; family Galagidae; genus Otolemur; species Otolemur garnettii. The sequence goes on along the minus strand of NW_003852411.1, from coordinate 22,927,539 downwards.
ATAGGTTAACTGTTATACACAAGAGTTAAGTTCCTATAGCATACAGTATTTGCTTCACATACATTCACAGTTTCTAAGGAACTACCCATGTTAAGTGAGGACATACTGTTCTAGGTAATTTTTTCAATTTTATTTTCCATTTCACTAATTTTCTCTTCAGCTATAATTAATCTTCTGTTTAGCCCAGCCATTGAGTTTTTTAAAAAGTATTTTAACTGTGAAAATTAATGAACATACAAAAAGAATACATAAATATGCAATATAATAATTGCATAGGAAAAACACCAGTACCATATTCCAAGTCAACAAGTACCACGGAAATGTGTGTCTCTTCTTAAGCATACTTCTTCATCTTTCTGGTAGTAAACACTTGTTAGACTTTCTGGTAGTAAACACTTGTTAGACTTTGTCTTATACTTTCTTTACCTCCCATGTATAGAGTTTTAAACAATATATTAATAGTTTCATTTGTTTAAATAAATGGAATTGTATGAAAACATTCATGTCTCAGTTCTTTTGTGTCTTTGTGTTTAAAGATGGACTGAAATTGTTACTTGAAGTATCTTGTGGCTATCATACTAGAAAACACAGCTCTATAGTACCTATCTAGGAGTGGAACTGCTGGGTCATAGAATAAGCACATATTCTACTTCAAAGGATAACAAAACATAATTAAAAGGAGTTGTACCAATTTAAATTCCTACTAACAGTTTATGAGATTATTCATTGTATTTTAACTTCAACCTTTTCAATATTTTAATGTTTACCAGTTTAATATAAAAGACAACAAATTACAATGAGATAAAAAGAAGGGGGTTGGTCCAGGAGCTTCTGTCCCCATGGAGTTCGTATGAGCCATTCTCCTGGCACATGAATGTGTTCACCATTTAGAAGCGCCTCAACATTTCTGTTTTAAAATTCTAAAAGATAACCTTCTTTTTCAAGTCAACCTTGTCATTTTTGTTAGTTTCTTCATACTTTCTCATTTTTGTGATTTCATTTTTTATGTCTAAAATTTTATGATAATCCTAGTGTCTGAAATTATTAGACTCTTAATCTGTTTCTTGTTTCTGCTGACTCTTATGGTTATTTCTTTTTGTCTTTGGTGATTTTTTAGTAATGTCTTTAATTTTTAATAATTTATTAATTTCTAATAGTAAATATTTTACATATTTATTGGATTTGAAAATGACCTGACAGCAAGTATCCTGTTAACTACTTATGCCCTGTTGTGGTTGGTTTCTTGGGGGCTGTGGGAAGATAAAAATCATCCATATGGGACTAGAGTTGGTAATTTTTTTTTTTTTTTTTTTT
>NW_003852411.1:22923020-22925922 GCF_000181295.1 Otolemur garnettii | reverse complement strand
AAAACAATGAAATAATGTTAAAATAACAGTGGACCTAGAATATTTGCCAAACACCAATAAACTCAATTAGTAAAATTTTATGTGTATTACAAAATAGGATTTTAGGTCACTTCCTAGGAGGCTGATTATTGAAGAGTAAGGTGTCCCCTTCTTGGTGCTTTCCTATTCCATAAAATGAATAACTCTATCATTAGTGCCGGGCTTTAAATGGGAATGTATTTCTCTAGAGATGAATTTTAAAATATTCTTTTGTTAGAAAGTGGATTCCCATACATCTGGGACCACTTTAGCTGCTGTCTCAAACCTCCAGCTTAAAGCTGGACTCTTTTCTACATTAGAAATAGCCATATCTATTTACCGAAATTGATATGGAGCTATGACTTTGGGTAAGCATAAAATGGCTTATTTTATGGGTCATTATGGGTCATTATGGGTCATTATGAAAGTTTTAAGATAAACAAAAATTAAGAAATGTCAAATCTATGCCAATGGAAACAAATAAAGCCCTCCCAGCAACACTGGTAAGCTGAGCAAGTTGAAACTTGCACAGGTGAATCAGAAAGGACACTGTTGAGTGTGTTTTCCTAGAAATCAAATAATAGACCATAACACTGTCAGAAAATTTTTGTAGTGAATCCTAAATGCAGAGAAAATAAGGTGGACAGCAGAGGATCAAAAAGCTATAACTGAGAGTTAATTATAAGAGTTGGACATAAAAACAGATCTAAAGGTAAAGTACTGTTGGTTACTTGGATAATTTCCCACTATGGCCTCTTAATTAGTCAAGCATACAATACAGGCAAGAATGTCCAGGTAGCTGTTTCTGTCCAAGTGCTCTATTAGTACTGATTAGTTCAAGGTCTGTTTTCATCAACACTCCCAGAACATGAGAAGTAGGTCCTCAGTGGGTTTTGGCGTCTGGCATGGAATATAGGTCAAGGCCTACAGCTGGTATTAGAAGAAGAAAAAGAATGGTGGACGGGGAAGGCACAAAATTGAACTATATCAAACAGTTGAGCAAACTTGGGGGTTTTAGATAGGTTAATCATTGTTAACATTTCAGCATTTGGAAAGGGTTGTTATCCCCTTTGATTCACTTATTTTAAACAAAGACAGTTTGGTAAAAAACAGTTTCAGTGGGTGATTTGTAGTGGCCACATCTCTATGCAAGATTCTTAAAAAACATCACAGACAGAAGCTGACGCCCTTCCCAAGACCTAATATCCACCGAGGGTTTCCTTCACCCTGGGGTTTGATGGAAATTTGAGAGGAGTTTCATAATTCAAGCGCACAACCTGGACTTTATAAATACACTCCACAAAGTTTGACTCCCCTTTATAGCTGGCCTGGCTTACAAGGGATAACCCAGGAAAATGCTGTGGAAACTCAGGTGGGGTGGAGTGAGCTGCAGCTAACCCAGTGATGGAGTGGGCAGCAGGCATTACCTGCCACCAGCCTGCTTCTGGCTTTAAGTAGCCTCCCTAGGGAGGATTCGGCTTTCTGCAGTTCTGTCTACCTCACCTCATCCCTACAATTTGCATCCCAAGATGCCTCACTCCTCTGCCACTTTCCCACCCATTTTAGGTCAGCCCCTCAGCACATCCATTAGACAGTTGCTTTGCCCCTGCCTGACATTCTTTTCCTCTCTGGAGCTCTGTTTTCTGAGCTAGTTCTACAGCCTCTGTCCCCCTGCCCTCTGCCCCACCTCTTCACTGTAGTTAAGACCTTATAGACTTGACAGAAGAACAGGAGCTGATGGGACCAGCAATTTTCAGAGTAGGATGGGAATCAGAATCCTGCTTCTTCCATTTCACAGATATGTGATCTTGGGCAGGTTATTAAAATTTTATAAGCTACCTTTTGAAATACATGCACATGTCCTAGAACATTAATTTAGCAACCTCAAATCAGTCCCATCTTTATTTCTATTTCTACTGCCTTAAGTCATAAAAGCCTCACCTACACAGAGCCAGTTGCAATGGCAATTTAGCCTTCAATACGTTTAGGTGGCAATCCTATCCTTCGAACACCCTTCTGTAAGCATTACTGAAAAAAGTAGAGGAATTTGTACTATATGATCCTTTTAAAGAATCAAAAGAGATGATGTCTGCAAATGTCCTTCCTGACATATACTACATATGTAAGATTATTAATTATGGGGAATATGACAAGAGAAATACTCATCCCATTTCTTTCATGCACAAGAATGCCATGGTCTAGAGATCATTAATAGGCATTTTAATGTTAATGTTTTATGTTGATATACTTATGAAAAGTGATAATTTAGCTATTGTATTGTTAAGTGGCTATGTTGCAAAAATCACATACCATTTATATAATTCAGATATCAGATGGCACTAAACTGTGTTTGACAACAAAAAGCAAAACTAAGATAGGGTGTCTGCTCAGAAGGCTTGTCATCTGAAAGGTAATAAAACACTAGATGTAACTATGGAGACATAGAACTTTGTTCAAAAAATTATTTACATAAAAATTTGCCAAGACTTTGATGATAATCAATGAAATCAATGCCTTAATTAAGTAGGTTTTGAAATGGAATATTAAAAGAATGGTACTCATTTAGGTACTTTAAGAAAAGACTGATTTGTATAATGAATAAAAGATTCTCAACGTCTGTCAAGAAAATGCTTCCGTAGGTATCAGAATATTTGGGGGCAGAACAAAGTAAACACTGGAGTTTTAAAACAAGATGGCACTTTCTGCCCTTAATTCAATTTCTTTTATTTTAAAAATTAACATCAACATGACTGTGGATCTTTTTGGCTTCTAAAGGGAAAAAATGATTTAAAAAGAGATATGAGAGGGTGGCGCCTGTGGCTTGAAGGAGTAAGGTGCCGGAGGTGGCAGCCCCGGCCAAAAACGACAAAAAAAAAAAAAAAAA
>NW_003852411.1:22870351-22923000 GCF_000181295.1 Otolemur garnettii | reverse complement strand
AGAGAGAGAGAGAGAGAGAGATGAGAGGTGCCCAGATGAAGACCAATAGACAGTGCAGTGTGGTGCCAGAAAAAAATTGGGAAAACAACAGAAGTAAAGGGATGAGTCAAAAGTAAAGATCACAGAGCAATGGAAGAATTAACAGGATGTTTAAAGGATAAGTAGGCAGGTTAGATGAGGTGAACACAATATGAAATTTTTCCTAGGATAAACTTTTAAGATTTAAAGATAGAATCAAAAGCTTCAATTGAAACAGAAGATAAATTTAAAATAATTTTTGTTAAAATGGGAAAATATAAAACATTTATTTAATAAAAATAACTTTAAAATCTATACAGAATTGAATTAAAAAGTACAACAAAATTATTTTCACTTCTTTGCAAAACTGCATACAGTACAACTTGCACATTGGGTTCAGCATTCTACAAATACGGACACACACCAAGATGTGGATATATTCTCGTCTTAAAGTAAGTAAAGGCTCAGGCTGTGGCTGTGTGTGCCACCAACTTTGAATTAAATACCAGGGAAATATTGCTTTGATAACGTGAACAGTTTGTACCATAGTCCATTTTATTTAAAAAAATAAAGATTAAATAAAATTCCTTAAATACTACTTTTCTATTTGTTTTTGAATAAACAATTCCCTATACAGCTAAAACAAAACAAACAAAAAATATATATATAATCTTGGAGGTTGCTACTTTTGTGACATCACTTCCCTTTCCTTTCCTAGTGTTCTTTTCTTCCTTAATTGTAAAGGAAGGTGAATGGTGAATGACCTATTTTATCCTCATCCCTTTGCTTCTAGGATTTCTGCTTAAACAAATGGAGTCAATTTTGCAGTCTTGACACTATTTTTAACACTGTTTAGCTGTGTCATTCTATAAAAGTTAACACCCCAGGTAAAAGCACCTTTCTAGATTCTTTTCAAGATAAGGCAATAAAGTCAGCTTTAAAATAGTTTTCATATCTCACATATATTAGCAGCCCCCAGGAAATCTGATTTCAGAATTAAATGCATACAGAATAGCAGTTTTTCAAGTAATGTGGCAATGGAATCACAAGCAATTCTTATTTTAAGCAAATATTCAAGATGATCTACCCTTAGGAACAAAGGCAGACTTAAGGTATAAAACACAGGAATCAAATCTATCCTAGTTCTTGTCCCATTGAAATAATTAAAAAGAGGCTCAGTTTATGAAAAAGGCCTTGGAATAATCCAACTCCAATTGACATCTTTACTTGGATAAGAAAGAGAAAATAATACAAAAGCTATAAATGGGGGTGAAGTTATTTTAAAAAAGACTTTTACATTTTATTTTGGAAATAAAAGGGAATGCAAGTACAAAATGGGCTAATTATACCTTTAGCCTATATATGAACTTTCAACATGGAATAAATAGTCCTTCATACCGAAGAATTAAAGACAAGCAAACCTACCTTTAGTTTTCTGATTAGGTCTCTTCATTAAGATTATTAGCAGGCTTCAAAACTTGCCTTTTTTTCTAACTAAATGAGCTTCTCTGGGAAGCATATGAGTAATGCAAAAATGTACTTCTAAAGAAAAGCTACACAAATACATAATTGTCAAGATGGGAACCAAGAATATTCATACAGTGAATTTTTTAAAATAACTTAAAATTAAAAATGACACATACTCCTTGTAGGACAGAACACAATCCGAGCAAATATTGCCAGTGACAGGAACAACTTTCATCTGTAATACACAAATGTCCATCAGGAGCACAGGAATAAGAATTAAGATGAATAGAGGCAGGTGCTGTCAGAACATATCTCCATCCATCATGTCTTGTAACGTCTTATGGCCTCTAGGAAGCCCTGGTCTCACCAGGCCAAGTGTCTGGCTAAGCTGTTACAGAAGTTCATGACCTATAAAACATAGAACTCACTTGCTAACCAAGCACACGACACCATGTGCCGCTAATCAAGCATACAACTCCATGGGCTGCTTGATTGCTCCGGATTACTTTGTTTTTAAAATCAAGTTCACTTTTGAATCAGAAATAAAGTCATCCTTAAATTGGCTCTCATAAATAGACCATGAAATAAATTTTACTTCTGGTGCCTCTGAACAGTATAATGTTACTCCAGAAACAACGTATCAATCAAAATGGCTGCTTTGAAGCCATGAAATGCACATTCATAAATATTTGTCTATACTTAAAAAAATTAGATACATCCAGGCAGCTGCTGTGCAGAGTTCTTGCTATAAGAAGAAGCCCTTCAGCCCTGTGTTATGAAGTGGTTACTTGAGAACTTGATTCTGGATCCTCTTGCTTCCTGTATTTCTTCATAATACTGACTGCACCATTAACCAGGAAAACCACTGCGATGAGTGCAAAATAACCGGCATAGATCAGGAACTAAAATGGGGGAAAAGTAGCAATTTGTATAATTATCACTTGGAAGGTGAGATGTTTTATTACATATATGTGAACATACTCTATGATTAAAGATATAGTCAGAGTTTCTTTGCATGCTTACACACTTTGCATACAAAGCAGCAGCACAGCATGTTGGTCCTGAAGCTTGACTGCCCAATATGAATCCTGACTTCATCCTTTACGAGCTGTGTAACTTCGACTGTGATACTTAATCTCTGAGATTTGACTTGATTTAAAAAATGAAGTTCATAACACTTCTATTAGCATGATGCTAATGTTAATACAATTGTTTTTGTTGTTGCTGCTGTTGTTATTGTTACAACTGCATGGTCTCTATGCTCAAGCTGACAGATAAATGGGTCTAACAGGCCAAATTCTGAAGATTAAGAACTTCTGTTCTTTCCCAGAAGAGGGCAGTAGAAGGTCAATCATAGTACATAAAGATTACTTTTTTTTGAGACACAGCCTCCAGCTGTAACCTTGGATAGAGTGCCTTGACATTACAGCTCACAGCAACCTCCAACTCCTGGGCATAAGCGATTCTCTTGCCGCAAGTAGCTGAGACTACAGGCGCTCGCCACAACGCCCGGCTATTTTTTGGTTGTAGTTGTCATTGTTGTTGTTTGGCAGGTCCAGGCTGCATTTGAACCTACCAGCTCTGGTGTATGTGGCTGGCACTTTAGCCGCTTGAGCTACAGGCACGAAGCCAGGATTACTTTTTATGAGAATCTTTCCTAAGCCAATTTTTTAGTGTGACTTATAGCTTATTAACATCATCCTAACCATTTTTTTTTTTTAAATAACATACCAAATACTTATAAACTGGTTCAAAAGTACAATAAGAATGTGACCTTAAATCTCTGAGCCAGGTTCTTTCAAACTTAGCTACATGTCTATAGGAAGCATGTGAATTAACCAAGGCAGTTATGGTTTTAGCACAGCCCACAAAATCCCATTATTCCAAGTTTAAATCCAACATTTTACAAGAATGTGCTGTCAAATTTCCATTTCAAATGCCATCCATGTTCCCCCCAACTGACAGTCCTGGGGTCTCTTCCTTATTAAACAAGGAGGATGCAAACACTTAGTTTCTCTCCTACATTCCACCCCAAAGGAAGTTTTCGGGTTAGATGTTGGTTTAAATCCGAGTTCTACGAAACTGTTATGAATCATGTGACCTTAAACAAGTAACTTAACATCTCTCGGACATTTTCTTAATAGCTATTCCTGACAAGAACCCTGCAAATTCCATATGAAGTACTTGGCACATACAAGGTACTCCATGCATATCACTTATTATTATTTATCTTTTAGATCTCTTCAGTTAAAATACAGTTAATTACTGCTAATATGTTGGGGGGTTGTGTACCAAAATGAATAATAAAACATGATATAATATGTAGGGAGAGACTAATGAGGAAGAAATTGTTTGGGCTGAGTTGGGGTAGGATAGGAACTTTCTGATTTAGTTGCCCATTTTGCCAAAGTACAGAGCAAGGCATACCTACAAAGCCACAACACAATGAAGGCAAATACAGTTATGCAAGTCCTGTATGAAAAAAGTATTCACATTGTCTTTGGGTGTCTGTGCAGGTGCTTTCTCAACAGGTCACATGTTATAAACCATAATGCTATTCATCAACAGCAAGTCATTACCTTGGTATTTGGGTTAGGGGTGTTTTAAATACAGAAGGGAGGAGACTTAGAGAGTTGTGAGATGAAGCAGGCCTTCTCAAACATGGGATAGAGTATTCCAGGAACGGAATTAAGAATGGAGGGAAATAATGGATGAGAAAGCACATGAGCTTGGCCTGGAAGGAATCGGTATTACTTCTCAGCTGAAACAGCCCTACCAGGCTAGTTAGTTATACTCAGGAATGCTCTAGAACAGTGGTTCTCAACCTTCCTAATGCCCTGATGTATTTCCATTGTTACAAAGGGGTCGCGACCCATAGGTTGAGAACCACTACTCTAGAGCCTCATCAAAAAGATGATCCCAACATTGTCCAGGCAGAAAAGAACTAAGGATGAGGGGAATGCTGGTAACCAAAGGAAAGAGGGAATACTTTTATTTTATATCTGCTCATATTGTTTGAATTTGTTTTCAATCAAGCATGCTCCATTTCTGTCACCCTGATCAAGTCATACAATCGTTAGTGTCAAAAGAGAGATCTTACCTGAGTGGTAATTTCTAAGCCAAGGCCACTGGCATCTACCACAATTAGAGTAAGCAGAGTCTGCAATGCCAGGGCAATGAAGGTATTTACACCAAACACCAGGGCATAGCGTTCCATGCTGAGGTTTGCAGCAATTTGAAAACTTAAAAAAAGAAAGAAAGAAAGAAAAGAAGAATTAACAGACAAGAATTACTTCCTGGGTAGTTACAATATTTACTTTTAAGTAAAAATTTTTACTTTAAATGAGAAGAGTATCTCCTTCCTTTCTACTGTCAATTCTCTTCCCAAACAAGTGAAAAACATTTGTTTAGCTGCTAAGTAATATAAACCTCAATGCAAACATCTGAAAACAGTAGGAACATACAAACAAGGGAATAAACAAACCTTGCCTAAATGCTTCCTCAAGAGAAAAACAGATAATGTACATATAATCTATGCCTTCTCTCATTTGCCTCTCATAACCAAAAAATTTAATTTCTTGGTTTTTAAATAAACCAAAAAATTAATCCTGTTACAACTTTTCCTAGTGCTTCTTTGAGCCAAAATACATACGTTGCTATCGTGATGAGTAACATATAGATGATTCTGAAGACAACATAGGATGCATAGCACACCCAAATGTTACCCACGGTGTCCATGATATACACTGCAGCAGCGATCAGGAGAGAAAAGAGAGATAATGTCATCTCTCCCCAAGTTGACCAGGATATTTTTACATAACCAACTGCAAACACGGCAATAGCACCTACAACACAAAAAGAGAAAAGTAATCTAGTTATTCTGCTAAACAAATACTATTTCAATAAATTAAATACTTAGCCTAGTTTGTTAAATTTTAAAATGTTCAAACTTATAAATAGTAGAGTATAGGGCCTTGAAACTCAGGCAGAGAATCTTGGACTTGATGAAATAAATAAAATGCACCTACTGAGAGATGAGGAACTGAATTAGGGCATGGAGCAATGTGGTGGAAAGAGGACACAGACCCAGGGATGCTGCGAAGGAAAAAACTACTGCAGCTGAAGCAGAGGCAAGAGGGAAAAAGAACCACTGAATCTAGTCTGGCAACGCGGCAGGATGAGTCATCTCCAAACCAGGGAGCAGTCTAGATCATGGCAGAAGGGCTTCGCTGCCTTTTGGTAAAATAAAGACAGTGATAACGATAACAACAGCTAAAATATATAGAGTGTTTCAGGAGTGCCAGGCACAGTTAATAAGTATTTACAGAATCATATAGAACCGTATAAAAACAACCTTATGAGATAGGTTAACGAATTAGAAATGGACAATAGAACATGATGGTCAAGGACACAGGCTCTGAAGCCACCCTGCCCAACTTAAATCTTACCTTTGCTACTTCCTATCTATTTGACCTTGAGCAAATTATTAACCTACCTGTCCCAAGTTTCCTTTATAAAATGGGGATAATAATAGTACCTACCTCAGGAATTTTGTGAGGGTTGAGTTTTAAAAGCCCTTAGATTAGCACCTAGCACATAAAACTCAACAGATATTAGGCCCGGTGCCTGTGGCTCAAGTGGCTAAGGCTCCAGCCACATACACCTGAGCTGGTGAGTTCGAAAACAGCCTGGGCCAGCCAAACAACAATGATGGCTGCAACAAAAAAATAGCCAGGCATTGTGGTGGGCACCTATAGTCCCAGCTACTTGGGAGGCAGAGGCAGGAGACTCGCTTGAGCCCAGGAGTTGGAGGTTGCTGTGAGCTATGATGCCACAGCACTCTACCTAGGGCAATAGCTTGAGGCTCTGTCTCAAAAAAAAAAAAAACCTCAACACATATTAGCTGTTATTGGTCTGATCTATTATTACATAAAATTCCACATAAAGTGACAAAACCACCCAGTAAATAGAGATAATGGACCCTAGGATAAGCAATGAAAACAATTTTGAAAATTACTCTATTAGGTTTCCCTGAAGCTCATAAAAATTCAAGCTTGTTAGTCACAGGTCTTTTCCACTTCAGTATGTGTAAGTTGTCCTCTTGAATTATCAAATGAGAACTCAAAATAAGGAAAGCCTTCTTTGGGGCTATTTCAACTGTGAGAGAGGAGAGTAAATCTGATTATAGTTAGCTTAACTACTGGAGGAATCTCCCCTTCCCCCTACGCTCTACCATTCTGCATTGCTTACCCAGTAAGGTTGAAACGGCCTCCACACCACCATTATAGATGGCAGCATAGCGGGAAGGCATCACTTTCTCCCACAGGCCCTGTGTGTAGTTCACAACTTGAAAATAGCCACAGGTGGAGAGGGCCCACCACACAGACCAGCAGAGCAGAGGGCGAGAGGAATAGCAAATCAAGAAATCATTCCATAGTACCTTCAACACAAGGAGACGGTCTGGCTTGGGTTCCTACACAGAAAAAGGGAACAAAGCTCAAACATCACAAAGGCAATTCATTGTACAGAAAACGGTTGTACAGACTCAATTTTCTATTTAATGGGCTTTTTTCTCAGGGAAACCGACTGCTTATTTAATAATAAATAAATCATAAGCTTATTACATTTATCCCCTCAAAGGAAAAATATGTTCTTGTACAATTTTAGTTGTAAATGGTCTCAGCACAGCTGCATGTAATCAACTTAGCAAAGGGTGCCCTGTTTACCAACTGAAGGCAGAAACATGAAAAGCGGACTTTACCCAGTAAGACACAGTGGCAAGCAACATTAAGAATAACCAACAGACTAGTAATCCTATTAAATAACTTTCAGTTAAGAGTCAGTGGGAACCTCCTGTCCTTATAACTGACATAATCATTGTATTGTTAAAATACAAATCTTGGAAAGAAATAGATCAAAACGTTAGCAGCAGTTCTCCCTAGGTAGTGGGGTTATTAGTGATTTAAATTTTCTTCCTTAAGCTTTTTACACTAGTCAATATTTAAACCATGAGAAATATTAGTATTATAAAGCAATAAATAAAGCTGCTGTGTTTTTAATTGAGTGAAGCAAGAGATTATTGAGCTATGCACCATCACTAGAAGTGAATATCAGATTCTGGACTCTCTGTGAGATATCTCCAATTTTATCAAAGGTTTAACTTATCAAAAGCTGTTATTAATCCCGAGCCTTGCTAAGATCATGGGAAATTTTACTTCTGTGGCTAATAAGGAATGGCAGATGAGAGACATACAAAGAGGAGTATTATATAACACTGAGTAAAAAAGCAAAGTTATAAAAGTACATGTAGATTATAATTCCATTTACTGTAAAATATATGTATGTATATACAAAAAGATGTTTAGAAAGACATTCACTAAAACATTAATAGTGGTAATCTTTGGGGGTTAGCAGTTTAGGAGAATTTTACTCCTTTATATACAGTTTTCTGTAATGTTTAATTTTATAGTTGTTTATAAAATTAATAGAGGTATGTTCTTTTCTTCTCTTAAAATGATATGTTAGTGGCCATATATATGGTGATAGTAACTACTTCTAGTGATAGTGACTAAATTAGGTAAAGGCCATTTTCTCTCTATAATGCTAGAAATTTCACTGGATTGAGAATTACACAGTCTCATAGTTCTTCTTCCTTCTCATGCCATCCCAAAATAACCCCCGCATGGTGGTTCCTTCTCTGTACTGTGTAGTCCAGAGACTGGCTATACTTAAGTAACATTACTACTGCCTTTTTCTGGAATTCAGGGAAGAGTGTTGAGGTTAATCAAGATGAAAACTCAGAGATAGAATTACACTTGAAAAAAAAATAAAATAGATTAATGAAAATATTTCTACTTGATAAATTTGCATACACTAATCACCTACAAGTAAAAAATAAAATTACTGCTGGTATTGAATTGATTTCCTACTATTCTACATGAGAGCAAACCTTGAAAATTTAAACATATGTGAACAAGGCAATTATTATATCCAATGGATATCTACTTGCTGAGAGTGAATGAGTGAAACTAAGTATATTTTCTGAGTTCTTTATGTGAGATACATTAATTTTAGTGGATTACATCAGAATTTTCTGTTTAAGCCTCAGTTAACTAAGGAATAAAACTTAGAACACATCTGTGACATCTAAAAATTTCAAGGGTATTGGAAGGGTAATAAGGAATAAAAAGTATATTCCTGGAAGAATGAAACTACTAAAAGAATTGACAAATGTCTAATAGAAAACTGCCTGCCATAATAGTAGAAGATATCTGCAGAAAAAAGCATGGCTGTATTAAAAGAATCATTTATTAGGTATTAATTACACATCAAGCCCTGTGCTAAAGAAGCAGTTTAATTGGCACTGTTTTGAAACAAGGTCTCACTGTTTTGTCCCGGCTGATCTTGAATTCCTGCACTCAATGGATCCTCCTGCCTCAGTCTCCTGATAGTTACAGGCATGTACCACCAGACCCCATACCATTTCTAACACACGTAGATGAAGAACTCAAAATAAATCAGGTCCAGCTGTAAGCCAAGTACATAAAGAGTTCAGTTCTGTTTGAGAAGGAAAATCACAGGCTTTGGTGGTTCTTCCTGCAATGTCAGCCTTTGGCCTGAAGCAACAGGCTCTCTTTGAAAAGAACGCACAAATACTCTCATGTAGCTTTTGGACTAGGCTGTCACTTGGACAACTACTTCATTTTCTCTTTCTAAAACAAACAAATAAAAAAATCAAGATGAAAACCACCTATCTACCTACTCTTTGATATTACCACAGTTACGACTTATGGTTTAATTAAGGTTTCTGTCAACTTAAAATGGCCTGTAATCCCCAATTTCATATTCTGACTTTTCTTTAAGCATGTCAAAGAAAAGCAGCCACATTTTAAGGCCAATTAGTCAGTGCAGTTGCCAAGCAGCACTTCCTACTTGTTTTGGTAACAACAACAGATTCGAGGATATCACGGAATTCACTTAAATCCTAATTCTGACCGCACTGTAGCCGACATGATGATCCTGACAATATCGTTACCCTGGTAAAAGAAATGGATGGTGCAAAGAGAGAAGTGAATTGCATATATGTCCTCTGCAATTATGTTTAGGAGTATATCTGTGCAATTCTGCATAAATTGCTAATCTCAGCAATCTTCACCTCTAAAATCAAAGAGTTGATGAGATCTAGTCCCTTTTTTTTTTTTTTTGAGACAGAGCCTCAAGCTATCTCCCTGGGTAAGGGCCGTGGCATTATAGCTCACAGCAACCTCCAACTCCTGGGCTCAAGCGAGTCTCCTGCCTCCGCCTCCCAAGTAGCTGGGACCACAGGCACCCACCACAATGCCCGGCTATTTTTTGGTTGCAGCCGTCATTGTTGTTTGGCGGGTCCGGGCTGGGGATTCAAACCCGCCACCTTAGGTGTACGTGGCTGGCACCTTAGCCGGTTGAGCTATAGGCGCTGAGCCATGAGATCTAGTCCCTTTTAACTTTAAGATGTTCTGACTATTCCATGACCTATGGTTAGAATTGCTTCTAACTCTAAATTTTAACAATTCTTTAGCTTTTAAAATATTGAAACTTTGCATACTGTAAATAACAAATTTCAAGGTGGTATAGGACTGAGTTTTTAAAACTATAGGTAATAAATCAATTTAGAACACAGTGACCTATATTATAAAAAATAAACAGAATGAAAGGTATCAGAATATTGTATTTGTTTCTGTTATATACAAAATATATACATACCTGGGTATGTACTGGTTGCTACGTGAAATGTGCTTCTTACTATGTTTCTTATTCATGTTCAAAAAAGTTTGAAATTCACTGGTTTATAAAAATCTTTAGCACTATGGTTAATGTCAATAGTTAATATTTAAAATATATATTTTATAAAAGTATTATATCTGTATGTATACATTTATTTTAACTAAAGCCTTTGTGACACATTTGAAACATTAAAAAAGGGTTCTTACTTTTTTCTACCACATGAAATCTATCAGATGATGACACTTTCTTTCATCAACCCTTTGATGACTCACTCTCCAATGTCATCTAACAAACAAAGAAGGAATCAACATTTCGTTGCTATTTAACCCCATAGTCATCTTACCAAAGCTGTCCACAGGTGCTCTAGTGATCAAGATGAGTTTCATGATGAGTGTCACCCTGGCTCAGAGGATAACCCTGACTTTTTGTGATGACAACCTAAATTTCAGCCAGTAACCAATAGTGAAAAATGGAGGTAGGCAAAAGAGTAATTTTTAACAAGAGCACTAGACGCCATGTTGAAACAACTGGGTTAACTCCAGGTAGAGCGCCAAAAACTCCATTCATGAGTTCTTTATTCTCATCCAGTTTACAAAGCTTATGCAGCTCAGTTTTATATCTGACAGAGCTAATTTGAAAAGCTGGAATGTTAATAGGCTTATTCCCAAACATGTCCCAGAAAAACTAAGACTACATGTGGTCTGAATGAACCTTGTCTCCCACAGCTTATAACCTGATAGAAAGTGTGGGGCGGGGGCTTACATATAAGGCAATTCATCTTCAAAGCTAGATAGAATGAATAGATGGTTTTCATGCCATTCCTCTCCCAAGAGACAGCTTCATATCACAGTTTTAATATTCCAGTATCATTTTAAATTATTCTCTTGTGATTCTCTTCAGCAAATTCTGATTTGAAAAAATAAATAGCAGATATTCTTTCTAGCACAGAAGAGGAAAGTAAATTTTTACCCTTAAATTTATTTCAGGTTTCAATTCAGAAACTGGAACCAGATACTAATACCTTACTAGAAAAAAATTTTATGAGTGCTTTCTTTACATACTGAGCACAGGGAATAGAAAGGTAAAGACAGAGGTATCTACAAGGCAGGACACTTCTGACATGAACAATACAATGTCGTATAGTCTGACTTAGGAGGTCACGCACTTCAGGAGAAATAAATTTGTCATGCCTAATATAAATAAGCCGTATTTTGTATTAATGAATGAACCAATGAGTCAACTCAGGATAAAACATGCATACAAATGCATACAAGATCTAGCAAGAGGAAATTTCCTGTCTTTTTTGTCCACCATTGTTCCAGCCCCCACAGTAGCAACTATAAGGTATTAAAGGCTGAGCTTACCGGTTCCTCTACGGGAGGTTCTTCCATATTCAGAGGAATTTTTGACTCAATGTCCTCCCACCCAGGAAGGTGGTTAGAAGCTGGGGTGCCAGTTACAACGCCACCATTTTGTACCTTGATGCCATTAACTCCCTGGCAGGTGGTAGGAACATGGTGAAAGAAGAGACTCTTCTGTGGCATAGGCAAAAACCAGGCCACAGCAAAAGCCACAGAAACACAGGTAAGAGAGATGACATTCAGGCTAAACAGGGACCAGCCTGCCACGGAGACGAGGATTTGTCCTAGGACAGAACCCACCGTGAAGCCCACCAAAGTGGCACTTCGACAGTAACTTGTAACTTTCTGGTACATGTTCAGGTCCACCACACTGTAGATGTAAGAGTAATAGGCAATTTCAGTGGCTGTGGCGATGCCGTAGAAGAATTCCAAAAACTGTATGGCCAGAAGTCCCTGGGCATAGAGCAGCATGAACCATGTAACAATAAGGCTAAGTCCCTGCAGCAGAACAACAGGTTTATAACGGAGGTAGTCTGTGGCCAGGAACACGGGAAACAGCAGCACCAGGTAAGAGTAAGTCCATACTGGATAAATTTCATTGAAGACCTGCACAAAGAGAATAAAAACTCATTAGCAATCAAAGGAGCTGGAATATTCATAAATAATTTACACTTACAAAACAATCTGCCAATATTGCAAATGCCTCATCCTTATCAACCAAAGAAATCTTGACAATGACATTCAGACAATTGTTTGGAATATCTCTTCCTATCTTTACTCTATCATCTTTTCCCCAATAAAATCCTTCCCATTCATCAAGACCTAGTCTTTCCTTACCCAGAAGGACTTTGCTGAAGTTGACAGTATTTGTATCATAACATTCAAAGCTCTCTTGATGCTACTTGTTATATGTGTCAGTTTCCCCAACTAACTCATAACACCAGTTCTTAACCATGGCTGCACATCTCCTAAGAGGCTTTAAGTATTTTGGTTACCCTGTCATGTATTTATTTTTAAAATTGGCCAGGAGATTTTAATATGCACCATTGTTGAGAACCATTCTTTAAAAGTGGACCCTCACACCTTCTATTTGTATAAAAGCCAATATACTGTTTGGAAGATACTGGCCTCAATAAATATTTTGGAAATGGAATCACTGTCAATTCTTACTTCTAGAGACAGGATAGGATTCCTTGATCCTACTATTTGATTAAGTTTCTCTGATTTTAAGTTTTGTTTGTTTGGGGGCGGAAGAATCAGAAAAGGCAGTAAATACATCTTAAAGTCTTAACAGAACAACTATCTCTGGATGGTAGATTATAGGCAGTTTTTATGACCTTCTTTTAAGCTTGTAATATAAAAAAAAGAGAAGTGCTTGATTTTCTTTTTAGGGCATATTTTAAAATTGGGATGCAGTATAAATAATCTTTATAATCAGTTTTAAACCTAAAGCCCCATTATCAGTAAAAGAGAGGTAAAATCTATGTCACATGGTTATTGGTTGCAAAAATTAAAAGAGAGGTGAGGCATCTGTCGTTCAGTGGGTAGGGCACCGGCCCCATATACCAACAGAGGCAGGTTCAAACCTGGCCCTGGCTGAACTGCAACAAAAAAATAGGCAGGCATCGTGGCGAGCACCGGTAGTCTCAGCTACTTGGGAGGCTGAGGCAAGAGAATCGCCTAAGCCCAGGAGTTGGAGATTGCTGTGAGCTATGACACCATGGCCCTCTACTGAGGGTGATAAAGTGAGACTCTGTCCCTAAAAAAAATAAAATAAATGAATAATAAAAATTAAATGAGAGAATACATGTAAATTTCTGAAGACTAGCGGGCCCAAGCTAAAACACAAATGACTTGGGGCAATATGAATTAACTAAATGAATTGGACTAGCATCCCCCTTATTCCAAGTTTTAACCCGCTTAAAACTTAAAAAGTGGTATCTGTTTTAAAGTTAGTACTTTTCCTAAAATCTAAGAAAAAAATCCTTGAGAACAGAAATTCTTCTTTTCCCCTCTTTTCGTCTTTTAGATTTAGTTAACAATACCTCTATTTAATCCAACTTTGCTCCTTCGAAGTCTTCTGGGAGAAATAAAAACTTCAATACACATGTCACTGAATATGACTTGGCATTTGCTTTAAAAATCATGTAACATTATTTAAGTGTCTGGTGCTAAAAACAAGCACTCCGAAAATGAATACATTGTTCCATTTATTTTAGTTGCTATCCAAAAAATCTAAGGTTCTCCACTGAGTAAGCAGAGCCAAACTGTGCAACAACCAGTAGAATCCAATATGTCTCCAAGGTCCTCAGACAGACGTCCCTTCCCCAGATCACTAGATTTCTCTCTATACTCTGTCCTTCTCCTCCTCTTGTCTCCAATAACTGAAGTATGCTTATGTGTTTGTTACACAATCAGCTAATATTTACTGGGCCTGGCACCCCTGCTTTATTTTTTATGACCTCCTGGACACATTTTACTTGCCCTGGAAAGCTTTCTGATAAGACAGGGCACGTGATGATGATAACACATCACAAAACAGCCCTCCATGGGGCACATGACAAAACAGATCAGCTTGCAAATATCCACACTGGGAGCATGTTTCTTCTTCCCCATGCCTTTCACTGTTAGACAAGGCACACAAACCATAGATCACATGCCGGTTCACGTGACACGGGCTGTTTAATTGTTAGCTGTTCACAAGCCACATCATTTCTTCCTCAGTGGCCATGCTTCAGATTCAGTGGTTGTTTTGGGTCTCCAGAATCATACCCTCCCTTATCAGTGCAGTAATTTTCTTCTTGTAAAATCTTTCTGTTCACAAGAGGTGGCCCTTCCCACTTTATTATTGTTTTAAACCAGTATTAAAATTCAATCAGGTAATGAATAACTACTACAGTCCCTTATGTAATCATGCAGGAGAGTAAGAAGTAGATGATCTGAGGGTAGGTAAAGTGACACTCGCTAGTCAGTGACACTTGCTAGTGAGTGAAACAATGTCAGACACTCAAATGAAACCCTCAATTCAGATTCAACAATGACTCTCCATTCCCTCTCAAGTGCCCTTGAAAATGAAGGCGGGCAGTGCAACAACTGGACAATGAGTAATTACAACATGCAGTTGTGCAAATGATTCTGTAATTGCCACCTCTTGCTCTGACCCGTGATGCAGGGTTACTGCCTCCTACTCTAAAGAGGTGTCTCATTACTAACCACTGAAAGAAGAGCAAGATTGAAATGGGAAGGGTATTTTACAGCCACTGGGGCAGGATGGCAGGGTGAAAGGAAAAGAAGGTGTAGGAAAAATGGAACAGCTAACAAGGGCCCACTCAGCTGATAGTAGGAAACAGACCTCAGCTTTTACCCTTTGCTGTTTTCAAGCAAGAGGGTGCTGAATCTACTTATGGTAGCACTTAGGGTTTCATTATTTTCAGTTTATGTAATGTTATGTAATGTTTTCCACAAAAAGCAAGTATCGGTTTTGAACCTGCCTATGAAGAGTTAAACACATTTCTAAAGAACACTATGCACTTTTGAAATACTTGATTTACAAGTCCTCATCTAGGGAAAATGAATCGAGTTCTTGGTCATAGACTATACCCTGTCAACTATCCTGAGCATCCTGGAGACTGCAGAACCTTCTAAGACCTCACCATGTCGTTGAGAAGCAAAACCAACATCTCTGAAGCAACATTTCACAAGTTATACTAGGATTAAGTGCCAATTATGTGATACCATCTGCCTTTATCCCAGGAGGTGGGGCTTGAGGAGGACAGGAACAGAATATCCTTAGGCACAAGCTCATCCAACTAAAAATCAAGACAAATTAAGATGATGGATTTTTGATGTCACGTACTGTCCTTACTTGACTGAGCACATCCATCCTGTGAAGGGTAAATGAAGTAGGGGAAACAAAGATCTTTTCAGAAGAGCAGTGGCGACCTACTTTCAGTCAGTTAAACCTCTACCGTGTCTGAAGTATAGCCTGCTGTTTTTACTTCTCTATCAAAATATTGCTCCCTCCTCCCAGCACGAATTGCTGGGCCAGTCCGGGCAAAGCCGGGCTAAGCCACATTACAAGATCGTCAGCATACTACTGCCTGAAGCACAGGAGCACCGGGGCTCTGGACCCACGTGCTGAGCCTTCACAGAAGACGCGCGCTGATAAATCCCAAGAAAACAGGAAACTATGAAATTGACACAGGCTCAGAGCACTAAGCTGTCCCCCAACTAGGAAAAAAATCAAAAATCTCTGCCCAGAACGGCTCCCGCTGATGGCTCTAGCGCTTTCCTCCCTCGGCCAATCCTTAGCTGCTACGCCCTCCCTACACATTCAGCCCGCTACCCCCGCCCACGGCTGTCCCTCCGCGCTTACCTCCCTCTCGGTCAGGTTCTTGTCTGGCCCCAACAGGTAGGGAGTCAGGAAGGGCTCGGACGGCCTGAGGCTGGCGAAGAATCCGTAGACGCAGAGCAGCGCGGTGGGTAAGAACCAACACTCGCGAGGGACCCGCGCGGTTCGCAGGAGCATGGTGGCCGCCGCCGCCGCTGCCCGCCGGGACACCGGGCCGGACACATCCATTCGGGGCGCGAGGGGCGGGGACCAGGCCCTGCCCCTTCCTTCTCCTCCGCCGCCAACTGGAGTGGTGTTCAGGCGCTGTCCCGGCGCGGGCACCTGTGACCGAGGGGGGGCCCGCCTCCCGGTAGGACCTGGCCGTTCTGGGCTTGCTGCCTCCGCCTCCTGCCTCGGTGACCACTGCTCTAACCCCGCTGCGGGTGCCACATGAGTCACCTCCCCGCCCCGCGGCCGAAATCCGACTCTCCCTAAGGCCCCCCTCCGTCACCGCCTCCAGGCTGGGAGCCAATCACAGCGGGCGCCGGGAACTTGCCCTCTCTCTCATTGGTTGGTGGTTCACAGGACGCGAACGGGCGGCTGCACGCCAGACGGCTGACGTCCTCCGAGCTCAGAGGGCGAGGAAGCGTAGGGCTCCTCTCCCAACGCGGTGGCTCGTCGCCGCGGCGCGCGCTAGTCAGGCGGCGGACGTTCGCTCCACACCCGCAGTCGGCTCGGTGACCTGCAGGGTACCGCTCCCCTGTCGGGAATGCTCCCTGTGGGCCTAGTCCTCCACCCAAAGGAACGCACTGATCCATCCAGTCACCTTGTCTCACTCTCAATCACCGTCCCTCCCATATCCAATTGGGTCCTTCGAAAAGACATGGTGACCGAGGCCAGGCAAAGGTTTAACCTTGGGGCAGGAGAATAAACCTGTCCTCCAGCAGCTTTCGTGTTTTATATTTTTTACTCATCTGCTGTAGAAGGACCAGAGAAGCCCAGGATTTAAGCGCTCGGGGCGTTTACCGAGAAAATGAAGTGAAGAAAGTAGGTAATGTTATAAGAGTAAAGAACAAGCTTGTCACTTAACGGAAGCCTCATAATGGAGTCCCAGTTAAAGGATTTTTAGCCTTATTTTGTCACTTTTTGAGAGCAGGATGGAAGAAAACACCTAAGGTACAGTTTATAAGGAAAGTGGAAACATCCTGAGTCATCAAAGCAATCACAAAATACAATCCACTTCTTCATTTAAAAACACAAAAGAGGTCTTGGCATAGTTTTCAAGGACAAAACATGACAAGAATTCCCAGTGCTTTCTTCCATCTCCCGCTGGGTGCCTTTTCCTGCCTGCCTCACAGCCTGACTGCATCCTAATCCTCCCACTGCAGGCAAAGCTGCAGCATTTAAAGCAATTTTCCCCGTGTTAGTATCTGTGGATCCTGCCAGAAGCTGATGCGAACATTTTGGAGCTCTATTTTGCTTTTATGTATGTTATCCATCTAGCTCAATTTTCCTCCTGTGGTAGAAAATGACACTTTTTGCAAGCATAAGTAACAAAAATGAATCTGCCAGATGAAGCCAGAAACTATTAAAGGACAAGATTTGTTTCTAAGACTGCACAAGTGAATGCACCAAAATATGAGTTGATTAATCTGTGAAGAGATACAACTTATTTCTCAGTGAGTCTCAAGGTGTGGTTCAGGAAGCCCTGTCCTTGGGACCCTTTCAGAGGTTCCACCAGGTCTAAGTTGTTTTTATAATCATACTAAGACTTTTCCACTCCAGAGGCTATATAAAGTGTGATGAGATTATTATTCTATAGGCTAAGTGAATGTGTGCATGTACATTCTTCTATTTTAAAAACTTTCCCGACTCAGCGCCTGTGGCTCAAGTGGCTAAGGCGCCAGCCACATACACCTAAGGGTGGCAGGCTCGAATTGAGCCTGGCCCGCCAAAACAACAATGACGGCTGCAACCAAAAAATATCCGGGCATTGTGGCGGGCGCCTCTTGTCCCAGCTACTTGGGAGGCTAAGGCAGGAGACTCGCTTGAGCCCAGGAGTTGGAGGTTGCTGTGAGCTATGAGCACTCTACCCAGGGGATTAGCTTGAGGCTCTGTCAAAAAAAACTGTCCCATTTTAGTTTATAATATGGCAAATTTCAATAGGTATTAACCCACCAAACCCAAAAGTCTTTAGGGTTCTCAATTACAAAAGTCTTGAGACCAAATAGTTTAGAAACTTACAATCTGCAGAATACAATTGTCTAGTTCCCTAAACTCCAACCCTAGTATTCCCTTCTTGTCATGAGTACAGAGAAAACACTGATGGTCCTCTTGACAAATGCTTTGCATTTACATTCAACATTCAATGCTTTAGTAGAAGAGTAGAAAGAGAAACCTACCTAGTAAGGGCCACTTTCCATCCCTTCCCGGAGGCTTCACGGCGTGTTAACCATATAAATCACAGGTTCTGTAAACTTTCCTTGCTGCAAATCACTTAAGCACCTCAAATCCACTCTGCAATGAGCCTGGTATAAACAAATAATAATTGTTCTTGAATTGAGTAGAAAATGTTTCCTTATTTTTCTGTAACAGTTGCCACAGGCAAAATTCTAAAACTGACTGCCAATGACCTATGCCCCACCCCTTTGAGTGCGAGAGGAACCTGTGAATTTGATGAGATAATACTCCTGCAATTATGTTACATTTTATGCCAAAGATGAGTTTATCCAGATGCGCCCAGTCTAATTACACCAGCCCTTTAAAAGTAGAGAACTTTCTCTTGCTGGTAGCAGAAGAAATTGGAATCAGAGCTATTGGAAGGATAAGGTTTGAAGTGCTGCAGCTGAAAAAGACTGTGCCAGCGGGGACTGTGGGCAGCCTGTAGCAACTGAGACCAGCTCCTGGCTGACAGCCTGTAAGGAATCAGGATCTCAGTCCTACAATCACAAGGAACTGAATTCTACTAAAAACCTAAAATTGCGTAGAAGTGGATTCTTTCTCAGAGCCTCCAGAGATGAGTCTACCCTAGCCAACATCTTTTTGCCCTTTCTTTTCTTTTCTTTCTTTCTTTTTTTTTTTTTTTTTGGAGACAGAATCTCACTCCGTTGCCTTGGAGTTGAGTCCTGTAGCATCATAACTCACAGCAATCTCAAACTCTTAGACTTAGTCGATCCTCCTGTCTCGGGCTCCCAAGTAGCTGGGACTACAGGTGCCACCACAATGCCAGAGACTGGGTCTTGTTCTTGTTCAGGCTAGTCTCAGAACTCCTGAGCTCAGGCAATCCACTCCCTTTGGCCTCCCATAGTGCTAGCATAACAGGCATGAGCCACTGTGCCCGCCTCAACATGTTAATTCTAGCCTGTGAAACCCTAAGCAGAGAACACACTCAAGCCCACCAGTATCTACAGAACTATTAGCTAAACTGTTGTAATTTTCTCAAAGCTGCTAAATTCATGGTAGTATATTGTGGAGCAAAGGGAACCAAGCACAAAGGTGTTAAAAATAGAATATATCAGTGAAAATTGAGGTAGTATTCTTGTAACAAAATTAACCATTAACCCTTTTTAAGTGCACAAGTCAATGGCATTAGCACATTCACAATACTGTGAAATCCAAGACATTTTCAGCACCCTAGAATGGGAACCTGTACCCATTAAGCCAGGTGTCTTCAAACTACGGCCCGCGGGCCACATGCGGCCTGCAGAGGACATTTATCCAGTCTACCAGGTGTTTTTGCCACCACTGCCTGTCCTGCTTAGCAGCAAACTCATCCCGGGACCCACAGTCCGGCCCTCCAATGGTCTAAGGGACAGTGAACTGGCCCCCTGTTTAAAAAGTTTGAGGACCCCTGCACCAAGAAGTCACTTCCTATTCCTTCTTCCTTCCAGTCCTTGGCACACACTAATGTGCTTCTGTCTCTGCAGAATTACTGATTCTGGAGGTTTCATCCAATTATGTGACCTTTCACGTTTGACTTCTTTCACTTAGCATGATGTTTCTAAGGGTCATCCACATCGTAGCATGGATCAGTACTCCATTTCTTTTATGGCTGTGTAAAATGTGTATATGCTACATTTTATCCATTCTTCACAAGAAAGGCATTTGGATTGTTTTCACTTCTTGGCTATTATGAATAGTGCTATTATGAACATTTATGTGCAAGTGTTTGACTACCTCTTTTCAACTCTCTTGAGTACGTACCTAGAAGTAGAATCGCTCAATCACATGGTAATTCTATGTTTAACTATTTGACAAACTGCCAAACTGTTTTCCACAGAGGCTACACCCATTCTGTAATCCCTTCCCACGGGCAGTGTACAAAAGTTCCACTTTTTCCACATCCTTGCCAACAGCTATTTTCCTGCTTATAATAGTCATCCTAGTGGGTGTGAGGTGATATCTCACTCTGGTTTTGATCTGCGTTTCCCTAATGTGTGATGGTGTTGAGCATCTTTTCATGTATTTGGTGGCCATTTATATATCTTTGGAGAAATGTGTATTCAAGTCCTTTGCCCTTTACTAACTGGTGTTTTTGTCATTAAGTTAGGAGAGTTACAAGAGTTTGTTAAAACTATGTTCTGGATACGAGACCCAAATCAGATGATTTGCAGATATATTTTCTCCCATTTTGTAGTGGTAAATAGGATATTGAGGGACATTTTTCTCTTCATATAAAAAAAGAACACAGGGGTATGTATTTTGCAAAAGGTAAGATTATACTATATTATACAATTATAAACTCTTCTGACTCTTTTTTCTCTCTCTAAGGAATAATTCATGGACAAAATTCCATGAAATAAGGTGTACCTCTAATTCTTTCTGATGCCTACATAACATTTCATTGTGTGAATGTGCTATTCAGAGCCTTCATTCTTTTTCTTATTTTCGGCCACTAACAACAGTGCTGCAGTTAACACCCTCTTGCGATATATAATTATATATTTTAAATTTTATTTTAATAGGATTTATTCCCAGGAGTGGGATTCCTATGTTAAAGAGTGTAATTATTTTTAAATTTTATAGGTATTGCTTAGTTATTTTACATGAAACCTATATAATAGCTTAAATTTTTACTAGCAACATCTAAGCATATTTCTTTTGCACTGTATCTCTGATTACAGATATAATAAGGTTTGCCCATTTATGCTTGTCTAATAGGTATAAAATCAGTGGTTCTCAATCTGTAATGATTTTGTCCCATCGGGAACATTGGCTATGTCTGAAGGTATTTTTGATTGTCATGACTGGGGTGTTAGCTTCTAGTGGGCAGGCCCGGGGAGTCTGCTAAATATTCTGAAATACTCAAGGCAGCCCCCACAACAAAGAGTTATCCTGTCCAGAATGTCACTAGTGAGGAAGATGAGAAATCATAGTATAAAGAAACCTCATTGTATTTGCGATTTGAAAATCCTTATGGGTGAGTTTGGGCATCCTTCCATATATTTGTCAGTAAGAAAGGAGAAATAAATCTTACACTTCTTTGTGATCTTGAGAAAGCAGCAGGTAGCTGCAGAAGAACTCCTCCTCCAAAAATAAGAATACACTTTACACTGAACTAAAATAACCTTGAAGGCCAGACGTGGTGGCTAACGCCTACAATTCTAGCACTCTGGGAGGCCAAGGCAGGTGGATTGCCTGAGCTCACAAGTTGGAGAACAGCCTGAGCCAGAGTGAGACCTTATCTCTAAGAAGTAGCTGGGCATTGTGGTGGGCGCTTGTAGTCCCAGCTACTTGGGAGGCTGAAGCAAGAGGGTCACTTGAACCCAGGAGTTAAGGGTTGCTGTGAGCTATGATGCCATAGCACTCTCCCAAGGGCGACAAAGTGAAACTCTGTCTCTATGATTAAATAAAATAAAATAAAACAGCCTTTAAAAGAAATTATGTAACAAATAACAGCACCCTGGGGTTTTGAGAAATACAATCATTAACTCTTTGTACTCTTTGTTGCAACTGTAACTATGCAACTGATATTGAGCTCAAGAAGAAAGTATAAAAGAGTTTTTAAAAAACTGCCACAACTCAGCATTTTACGCCTTGAGGCACCTGAGTTCTTGCCAGCAATTAAAAGTTCTTTCCTCTATATATTGTTGGTGTAAGTGTCTGTCTGATTTATTTTATTTGTTTGTTTGTTTGTTTATTTATTTATTTTTGAGACAGAGTCTCGCTTTGTCACTCTCCGTAAAATGCTGTGGTGTCATAGTTCACAGCAACCTCAAACTCTTGGGCTCAAGTGATTCTCTTCCCTCAGCCTCCCAAGTAGCTGGGACTGCTGGCGCCTGCCACAATGCCTGGCTATTCTTTAGAGACGAGGTCTCACTCTGGCTCAGGCTGGTCTGAAACCCTGGAGCTCAGGCAATCCACCTGCCTCGGCCTCCCAGAATGCTGGAATTACAAGCACAAGCCACCACACCCAGCCTATGCCTGTCAATTTTAATTCTCTGTTTTTGTGCATCATCAGCTCCTTGGATTTACTCTTCTATAGATAGCCTATTCATAACATCTGCCCATTTTTCTTTCGCTTGTTTAATTTAGAAAAGCCTTTATATTTTACAAACACTTTATTTTTTCATTAATTTATAAAAGCCTTTTATATTTTATAAACCCTTTATTTTTCCTTTTCATTGAAAAGTATCATTTTTCAAATATACTTTTTATTGGCTTTTACAGTATCTATTGCCGAACAGTAAAATCTTATTGAACATAGACCATAAACCAAGGTTGAAAAAAAATGATCCTCTATCCTATGTCCTTGAACAGGAAAATAGCATGATATAAATGTCCTTTTCCTTAAATTTAATCTATGATTTAATGCAATTCCAATTAGATAAGTGTAGATGAGTCAAACGTGTTATGTTTATGGAGTAGTGCAGGCTGGAAGGGAGCATTGATTTTATCCACTGTGTGGCATACCGATTTTCAGATCAAAAGGAAGAATTAAGATCAGCTTGTCCATTGCATTACTTTCCAGAGGAAAGACAAAGTTACAGAGACGTTAAGGGACATGTGATATGATAAAATTGGAAACATGCTTGTTGGCCCAATTTAAACTTTGTTCTACAGTAAAAATTATGACATTCATTAAAATAATTATAATCACAGACTGTTAATTTTAGAAAGAATATTGAAGATGAGGCCAAGAAATTTAAATCAATTTACTGGGATCACAAGCTCAGAAGTATTTGGCTGTGCAGACTTGGAGTCTTTTCCTCCATGCCATCAACCTCTTCTGTTCTCGCCTAGTTGGTATTTCTTCACTTTCAATATACTGTACCACGAAGCAGTTTTCCTGGAAAACAGCATCAAAATTCTTTTCAAATGTACATACTAGAACTTGGATTCTTACTTCGTTCCTATAAATACATTAGGTACAAATACACATTTTCCTTATTTTGTAGATGAGGACGTTGAGGAACAAAGAATCTCAGTCCTTCGAAGTCTGACACATTATTCCCTCAAGGTGAGTTTAAGAGCCTGTTGTCTACAGCCATCCCCAGCCTTTTTGGCACCACGTACCAGTTTCATGGAAGACACATTTTCCACAAATGGGGCAGGGGGTGGAGCAATGGGACAAAGAGGAGGTGGAGCTCCGGCGGTGACGCCAATGATGGGGTGTGGCTTTAGATACAGATGAAGCCTCCTTTGCTAGTCTGAGGCTCACTTCTTGCTGTGTGGCCTGGTTCCTAACAGGACACAGACCAGAACTTTTTGCACCAGGTACTGGTTTCGTGGAAGACAATTTTTCCACACATGGGGGAGGGAGAAATGGGATAGGAGGTGGAGTTCAGGCGGTAATACTGTGTAACCCAGTTCCTTATAGGCCACGGGTGGGTACCAGTCCACAGCCCAGGGGTTTGCGGACTGCAGGTCTAACTAAGCCTCCGAACTTGGTGCTATATGATAACAAAGATAAGACAATCGCTAACTTCAGGGAGCTCATATAATGAATCAGTAGTGAGTTGGTCACCCAAGTACCACTCCAGGCTATGCCCCCAAAATGCCCCTAAACTGATGACTTATTTCACAAACAGACGCAAGTTGGGTCCTGACAATAATCACAGGCTAAATGACCATGCTGTGCTATTCAGCAAAATGCCAGTTCGGCTCGTAAGTGACTCTCCTCTCTGTTTCTTAAATGCTTGACCCAGAATTGTGGATGCAGTCATTAAGGCATCGCCCCACAGCTGAGTTGTATCATGGGCCAGCTCATCTAAAAGGGCGGCCTACTCATCAGATGTCTCGGCCTGTGTGGGCTGGGAATGTGGCTCCATACAGGCAAAGCATCGCCGCACCCACACGGCCCTCTGAGAAAGTGCTCGGGCGGCATCCGTCCTCCTTCCTGACTCTGCTCATCTTCTGCCCTTCTTTGACACCTAAGTTGGAAAGCTGTCATCATTCACTGTCAAAAATTCATCCTCTGTGAAAAGCTGGTGCACTCTACAAGAATAAACTAATTGTTAACTGTAATCCAGATATTATTAAACCACTACCTTCATCCTCTGCTTTGCATTGATTTTATTGTAGTTTTCTTGCTTCTAGTATCTCTTCCTAGCTGGGACCCGTCTCCATACCACAATTGGAAAACTTAGAATTATCTCCCTTGAATCTAATATTACTCCTGATCTGTGACTGAGAATCTTTGGTGACTACTAAGTAAAGTAGAACCTTCTTCTTTCTGACTTTTGCTAACCCCTCCAATCTCATTCTCCACTAATCTCCATTAAGGTCCACCAGTTTCTCTAAATGTCACTCGGATGTCATACCTCGTCTATCACTATCACCTTAGTCCAAGCCATCATCATGGCCCCTCTGAACACTAGCTGCTAACTCACTTTTATGACACCCAAATTCTCCAGCCTATTTGCACAGCACCCAGAGTGATCTTCCTAAAACCTGAATCAGATTATGCCACCCTCCTGCTCCCTCTAAGGGCACCCTATAAATTTGGAACTAAATTCTAATTCTTTTTTTTTTTTTTACTAGAGTCTGGAAGGCCCTATCTAGTCTACTTACTCTACCTCAGTATATCTTTGATCTCATTTCCTAAGACTCTCTCTTTCTTTCTTTCTTTCTTTTTTTTTTTTAGAACTAGAATGAATATGGCCCAGTGTTTAGGGTGTGCCTTTTAGGAGTTTCTTTGGGGTTCTTAGAGATTGCCAGAGGCACACTGGAAGCAGACCAGTCACCTGAGAGATGGCAGCTCTGGAAGCCGGATCTGTGACTCAGCAGAAACAGCTCTTCCATACAGAATGGATTTCTCATGAGACTGAAACTGGCTGAACTCTCAGAGTGGAGAAATAATTTATTTTCTGATATACTTTATCTTTCTTAAAAAATGTATACTTTATCTTTTTTAAAAAATGTATCAGAACTTTTTGGGGAAATGTCTTAAGTCCTGTTTTATGAAAGTACGTGACCTCTGTGTTACCCTCCCAAAGCAGTGTTCTCAATAACATGCGGATGAGTCATGAGTTAAGAAATTCTGAATGAACTGAAGTAAGGGTGTGTTGATTTCTCTCATCAAATGTTCATTTGTGGCAACATAATTGGCCCACGGAACGTATCTCATGTGCTTTGACATTTTCAAAGCCACAGAGACAGGCTTTATCTATTAAAATGTTTCTGATGCGTCACTTTCCTCCCACGATGTATAAACACATTCGAACACACAATCACACGCTCTTCTCTGTCCTCTGTCCTCCACTCTGTGTGGTTTGATAAGATATTTTAAAATTCTCTTCCATGAAAGGTTCAAAACATTTTATGTAAAGTCCTTCCACACAGAAGAGATTAGTAAGGAAATTCTCTTCCCTGATTCTAATCTGAATATAGTCCTAATTCAGGACTGCCTTTCCAGGTTTTCCTAACTGCAAACTCCCACTATGCTGTTCAGCTCTCATCTCTTTCTCAGGTCTGATTCCCAGGGTGGAATCCTTACTGACAGTGAAAACAGGTTTTCAGTTCTTGGTGAGGCATTTGGGTATTACTGGACATAACTACTCAACCCACGTGCTTGTTATGTCTTGCCTAGTGAGTGATTTCTGGCCCTGGTGTACATTACTTCTTCTCCCTCTAGGGATTTTGTGATCAGAAACTGAGTGTGCTCTTTTATCTTTCTCTCTGTCTGGTATTTTAAGCATAAGAGTTGTCCAATAAGTGTTTGGCGGACATATTTCTAAGTTCTTGGGAGTTTTACTTTCAACCTTCGTTAATATTTTTTTTGCAGGTATATCACATGTAGCTACAGATAAAGTATGCATGCTCATAGTTTGCCCAGTTCTTCTATGGTGATGTAAAATTCTTTAGATGAAACCAACTTTAGAGTCCATCGTGACCCATGGGGTGAAAAAGGCCCATCTCTGTATTAGAGTATGATCACCCTTTAAAGAGGGGTCTTATTCATGCTTTTGCCTATAACCCATACCATTGTGTGTTTCTAACTTCATCTTCTCTAGCACTTTGCCAGCATCCAGGGCAGAATCTCTTCTTTCTTTGAAATATAAGAGAAGATACGTGTATCCAGGATCTTGTGGCTAGTGGTCCACCAAGAACTCTGGGCCTCAGTTCTTCATGCTGTCAAGGGATACGTTGATGTGCCCTTAGCAGTGAGAATCGAGACTTCACCTGAGAGAGAGAAATACTTATGTGCAGCTGATTATTCTGATTCATTATCTTACCACTCCACCCTACCTAAAATCTCATCACTTGGCTTAGTATAGGAACAGGTTAATCGTGAGATGTATCAGGCAGACCTGGGCTTAAAACCCAGCCACTACTACAACTTTTGGCAATTTGAACAAAGTACCATTTCCTTCTAAGGTTCAGTTGGTACTCATACATAAATGGAGATAGTATCTACTACTTAGGGGGTTGGGGGGATTTTCAAAGATCATATAAGTTAAATGCTCTGCACCATGGCTGTCACAAAATTAATCTTAAAAAAATTAGATCTATCATTATCTAAGTATTACAGTGGATCAGCTGCCAAGTAGTTAGCTGAGATCCTAGAACAAAGTAAGAGCTCTTTAATTGCTTGTGTGGGCAGTAAATGCAGATTATATTTTTACATTTAGCTTTTGTTTATTTTTTGAGTTGCTGGAGTATATTCATGAGTAGAGGGGAAAAGGACAGAAGAGACTCAGGGTTTCAAAAAATGATTTTTAAACAACTTTATTGAGGTATGATTTTCATCCAATAAAATTTACCCATTGTACGCATACGGTTCGATATGCTTAGACAAATACATACACGTATAATCATATAACTACCACTGTGAGATTTAGGGAGCTTTGAAGCATATCACTGAGGTATGGAAGCCACTAGGATCTGAAACTGAATGACAAGGTTTGTCCTTGACTAAGAAAGGGCGAGTCTCTGCCCCCACCCCATGGGAAGAGCTAAGGTGATAGAAATAATAGGCACCAGGTGGGAGTAGGGGATGATACAGGTAGATCTAATGTTACCTGTTTTTCGTATATGGTAAGAGGCAAGGTACACATGAGAAGAAAATAAACATGTATTAGTCAAGTTCTACCATTGAATACAAGATGCAAGTTTAAATGGCATATGTCAGGAGTGACCAACAAGGGCTATGTCTAGTATTTGCCCAGCTAACTAAACCCGCCAGTGTGTTACAGCCTGATTGTGGGCAGGGAGATCATTGATCCAAGGTTGGGTATTTCTTAGCGAGTAGAGACGGGGCAGAAAGCCAGAGATGAGAGTTTTCTCCGGGGTTTTCAGGTAGTGTTGATGAACCATGGGTGTGTGCTGCTTAGAGGAGGGGCTCAGAGGCGTGATATAATGGAAGGGGTGAGAGAACCAGATGACTCAGTGAGATCTAACAGTGGGTGGGGTGGAAGTTCAAGAGGGCTGAGATGCATGGGTTTGGGTTTGATATTCCACAGGGAGACCTGTTCTGAGAAGTCACAGGTTCAGGACATGCATATAAACACTGGCTGGTGGAGTAGAGTAGAATACAAAATCCATCTGTTAGCAATATATAAAAAAGAAAGAAAGGATCATTTCAACAATACTAGGCTTTTAAAAATCACTGCCAGGGATGCAGCAAGGGAGAGTTTTTACCCAGAGGCTTTGGGAGACAGCTGTTATATTGTACACTGTCTAACTCATTAGCAAATTCTGTTGGCTTTACCTTCAAAATAGGTCCACATCCCACCACTCTTACCACTTCCATTACTAATACCATTTATACAGATACCTGCAGCATCACATCTGAGTTGGTCTTCCCGCAGTATCCTTGCTCCCCTATAGTCCATTCACAGTCTAGCAGCCAGAAACATTCTTTTACTTAAAGCATAAGTTCGGCTCGGCGCCTGTGACTCAAGCAGCTAAGGACCCAGCCTGTAATGCTAGCTATCTGGGAGGCCAAGGTGGGTGAATCATCTGAGCTCATGAGTTTGAGACCAGCCTGAGCCAAAGCGAGACCTCGTCTCTAAAAAAAATAGCCAGGCATTGTGGCAGATGCCTGTAGTCTCAGTTACTTGGAAGGCTAAGGCAAGAGAATCACTTAAGCCCAAGAATTTGAGGTTGCTGTGAGCTGTGACACCATGGCACTCTACTTAGGGTGACAAAGTGAGACTCTGTCTCAAAAAAAAAAAAAAAGCGTAAGTTCAATGTGCAGTAACTTCCCATTTCAATTTTTCAAAAGCACCAGGACATTCTAGACCTAACTCTCCACCCTGTCCCCCGCCTCCCATGTCTTCCCACCTCTCTCCACCCACTTTATTCTTTGCTTTCATCTTCTCCTTGGTTGGCTGGCTTCAGCCTTGTGGTTCTCTTTTACTGGATGCTTTTATAGCAGGATATTTGTGTTTGCAATTCTTTCTGCCTGCTAAGTTTTTCTCCCAGGTGTCTGTGTTGTTCACTTCCTTACCTCCTCTGGTCTTTGTCCACATGTCACCCTCTTACTGGGGTCTTCCCTGACCATCCTTCAATACCCACTTCCTCTACTCCACAAATGCCACGTTCCCTCCTCTGCTTTATTTTCCCCTTAGGATTCCCTATCTGGCATCCTATATTTTTTCTTACTGTTTATTGTCTCTCTCCTTCAACTTGTGGGTAAACTTCATTAGATAGGAATTTTGTCCGGTTCTCTTCAGCACGTGGAGTGGTCCCTCACACTTAATAGGCAATCAGTAGATGAATTACTGAAGAGAGATTTATTCATGGCTCTGAGATGAGATTTTAATTGCATGTAGGGCTAGATAAAGAGGAAAAGGAGAAGGTTATATAATAAAAAAGGGTCATTTTTGCTGGAAAAAGGCAGTGAAAAAAGGAGGAAGAAAGAAAAAACTTAAAAAGCTACTCTTGCTTACTGATAGATCATTAATAGTCTGAGACAGATCAAAGGCCTGAGATAGATTCAGTATGGTAGTGATACTGCAAGGGAAAAAAGAAAGGCCAAGGGCCTATAATCTAATATTCCTCCACATTCGTATGCATTTAGATAAGAAGGCACTGCTGAATGTCTTTAGAAAGGGATTTTTTTTAAATCGTAGTATTGGATTTAAGTAGGCCAGTGCTTTAAAGGTGGCTAAACACAGGATAACAAGATAGGTTTTGGTAAATAGGTAATGAAAATGATTACTTCAGAGGAAGTTTTCTTAATATAAAAAAGGGGGGAAGTGGTGTCTGTGATTATTGAAAAAAAAAGTATAGTGAGAAAAAGGAGACGCGAGCATGTTGGGGAAAATGATGGAGGGAGGTAGTTAAATATGAACCTGATTTTATTTGCAAATGGCCTAATATTGATGAATGGTATCTTTTTAAAGCAAATATCTTATCTAGGGAGCTCATATTTGTTTCAAGATCTAGGTTCTAGGTCAAATGATTTCAAATCTGGGAGAAATTGTTCAGAGTCCATTGTACTGAGTATTACAAGACAACAAATCACACAATATTAAAAAGGTAGTTATTAAGGGGAAAATAATGTGTAATAACTCCAGCCAGGAATTAGGGCTAAGGCCTTAATAAGTAGAACTTTGTAAGTTTGTTCTTTGATGGATCTGCTAAGCAATAATCTTTGCAGTAACTAAAGCTTCCTTTTCTATTAATGATTAACAATAAATATTTGCTTTATTGATTTGAAAGACTCCAAGCGTTTTGTATTTTTAAGAAAGATGATTATTAGAAAGGCTAGATGATTATAGAAATGGTTAATCTATACTCAATGAAGTATAAATAAGAATCAGATTCTGTCTATACATAGAATGTTTGAATATTGATATCTTCACCATAATAGAACGGCGTTCTTTGCCAAAATAGGAGGAAAGAAATTAGATTACTAGACATTTTCCCAACTGACATTTTTTTAGCCACCGATTGCCCTGAGACATCTGGCTTCTTACTGCTGTTTGCTTGTAGTAGAATCTGGTGCAAAAACATGACAAGTTTCCAAATGTATGGTTGTTATATCTTGTAGAGCATACCCTCTGGAGCTCAGTGCCACAAAACAGCTATCAAAATAATGAGTTAGAGAAACAATGTTTATGACATGAGTCATTGCCTGAAGAAAAACTATTTTTAGAGACTAAAATTCTCAAAGGTAAAATTTACCTTTGGCTTAAGACAGACCAGCCAAAAGCCATGAGCTTGGACAACACAGCAGTGGCCTTTGAAGACTTATTGTTACCGGACTCTGCTTTGGTGGGAAACTTTCAGCCACTCCTCAGGGCTGCGCAGGAAACAGCCCTATAAAAACTGGTCTTATTAGAGACGTTCTGCATGTTACATGTTGGCCTCTTTCTATAGACTTTCGGGAGAAATTTATTTATTTTTATTTTTTTATTTTTTGAGACAGCGTTTCACTTCGTTGCCCTTGGTAAAGTGCCATGGTATCACAGCTGACAGCAACCTCAGACTCCTGGGCTCAAGCGATTCTCTTGCCTCAGCCTCCCAAGTAGCTGGGACTACAGGCACCCACCATCATGCCCAGCTATGTTTTTGGTTGTAGTTGTCATTGTTGTTTAGCTGGCCCAGGCTGGATTCGAACCTGCCAGCCTCGGTGTATGCGGCCAGTGCCATAATCACTGTGCTACGAGCGTTGAGCTGGGAGAAATTTATTTTTAATTTCAATCTCAATAAAAGTATACTTCTTCTGAACATTTTTTGGGGACACTGCATTGTCTAACTGATAAGGTTTTTCTTTCTTCATTGGCTATTAAACTTTTGCTAAACCCAAGTTCTCCCTCAGCAAGGTCAAGCGTTTTAGGGTAAGCATTTTCATGTTCTCCTTTTTCTACTTCCTGTTGAGGTCTCTACCTCTTGTTTTCTCTTCTTCTAACACATATATCACCTGCTAGTATTTTATGCTTTCTTTTAAGCAACTTTAAATCGTGGGGAGACAAGATGAGAGATACATGTATTCATTCACACATACATAAAATTATTTTGTATGTAGTCATTTGGATTTTATTTTGTACTTTCCAATCATTTTGCTACCTAAAGAAATATGAGAACTTTGGGTTTAGAATATCAGCTTTCAGAATGGCCAAGAGACTTCTTTACAATACCTGGCAAATCAAAACATGCTATCATCACCAGCCAATAATTTTTAGTGACCTATTTGGTACACTGCAGAAAAATATAGTCTTGGTTATCCATAACTATAGTGTAACATGCTGCCCACTCGTTCTAGTTTCGTTTCTGGCACAATTTATTTATTTCTCCCTGTTTAAACTTCTTTTGCAACCAATTGATTATTCTTGCACAAAAAATGCTTACATAATTTTGTTTAAATGTTCCCAATTTGCGGTTCATGTACAATAATTTCTGGATCCCATACTCAGCCTGTGGGCTCAGGATGTGAATTAATGTTCAAAATCCCTGCCCCTCAGAAAAATCTAATTAAGTCAGTTAAATCCTCTGAAAAAGTTCGAACGGTTCAAGTCTTTGTTTAGTCTGGATAATTAAGCTTTAACCTCAATGAGAAAGTCCTCCGAACACTGGCTGTGGGCTGTTGAACCAGACACGCCACCTACTGGGAAAAGCGTTGTGTTACCTGTCAAAACTAAAAGGGCAATAAAAAGGGAAGAGCCGGCGAAGGCGGTAATGGTTGCATAATAATGAACTGTGCACTTAAAAATGGTTAAAATGATAAATTCTATGTTATGCATATGGGGTCACAATTTTTTAAAATAATGACTAGCATTAAACATTATTAGAAAACAAATTACTCACACTCTTGTATTCCTATTATAGTATATCATATTTATGCTATTTTTGCTAACATTAATATTAATAATACTTACTTCTTTGTGCCAAGTGCTATTCTAAACATTTTATGGAGAAATATAGCTGTTTTCACGGTCTCTCTCAGACTACTCACAAGATAAAAGTTTTATTTACATTTTTATCTGTCATGTCTATAAACAAGGTTGTCACATTTCAGACTTTCAGAAAGCTTTTTTTAGTCAGCAAAGGGGGAACGTCAATACAAGGCATTTGAGATAAATAAAAAATACCAAATTTAATGACAATGAAAAGGAGGTGGGGGTATGAAATTATCTGTACATCATTCCTGGGACACTGAGAGAGGCTGCCCCTAAGTGTACGAGGTAAAGGTGCCGATGACCTGGTGGCTTAACGTGGTGGCTTAAATGTGGACCAGTGGTAGAACAGACCCAGCAAAGCCATCGCATAAGCACTTTGAACTCTGGTCGTTGTTCAAACATCCCCTGTAATTGTCTCATCTCCCTATTAGTCAATTTCCAGAATATAACATTTACCACCGTCTCCAAGTCCAGGGCCATTCTCCCATCACCGTATGGAAGTCAGAAGCCTATTCTACACAGGCATCTTCTACAATGTTTCCAAAGGCAACCGGCTCTTCATCTAGTCACCACCATCTCTTACTCACAGTTTGCAGATTAGAAATACATTTTGTACTTGTGGGTGCACCTTACCCCACCTTCAGATTGTTGGGTCCATCCAGTTAGCTGCTGCCATTGTTTCTTTCGACTTTACAAATGTACAAGATCTGTGGCCACGTTGGAGGAGATGGAGGGAGGCGCTTGGTACTTCATTATTGGACAGTACACAGAGAGCAGGGAGAGCTGGGCTCATGGGAGAACGCTTGCAGGAATCTGAATGTAAAAGCTCTTATACTTTCTGGTTTCTATTGACCTTTACCCCAATTCTCTTCTTCAGGATTTTGCCCAGATTGACTTGATACATAACCATTATCCCCTTCAAATAATCGAGGTCCAATCGTCTAGCATTCACGGTCTGACTCCACTCTGGGTGTAATCTCTCAGACAGAATAGGCTCATAGTCTCTGCTTACTGTGTTTGTCTTTTCTATATAACTATATGATTCATATATAACTATGTGATTTAAAGGGCCAGAGAAATGTCCTTTATTTCCTCTACATACTCCGCCCACAATGCTTAGTACAGTACTTTTTTGTGTAGATAGAATGAGCTTAATATTTTTTAAAAGAAATTAAAATGATGGTAAGTCTAGGGAGGTTAATACAAAGTTTTCTTTCTATATAGCAAATGCAAACACATGCATGCGTTTTGGTGAGGACAGTTTATATAAGCCAGAGACAGCAGCACCTTAAAGCTCTGTTAGTCACTCTCAACTCAGGAGGTATCTGGGCATGAAAAGCCTCTTTGTTACCTGGGCAGTGACCTTGCACAAGTCACTCCACACTCTGTCATTTTATATCTCAGCATTCCCTGTCTCTAGGCTCTGAGAACATAGAACGAGGGAGAATTAGGCATTAAGAATTTTCCATAAGACACCTCTCTGTTAGGAAAAAAAACACTAAGAAAAATAGTACTGTTTGACTTTCAGATGTTTTTAAACATGTTGGGCCACTGCCTTGCAAATTATTCATTCTTGATCCATCCAGAGAAGTAAACGGGTGACACATCCCTGGCTCTCATGAGGATTCAAGACATTGGCTAATGGTTTTTGTTTGAGTTTGCCACAATGGTCCTGAACCCAAAATATGGCAATTATTCATAGTTATTTTTAAAACAGGCATGAAGTTTGCTATTTCTTTTAACAACTTGAAAAAGATACTGGAGAGAGAATTTCAAATTTCTCCTAACCCTGTCACGTTTATGTCACATTCTCAGATACACTTTTCCAACTTGCAATGAGGATGCCTGATAATGTTTAGGATTTTATCTGTTGTTTGCTCCTTCCAAATCGTGATTCCAGTGTGAGTCATTTAACTCCTTTCCATAGCAACCGAATGGTTTATGGTATCACAAACAGTGGACTATGTTATGTAACTGGAGGATATACTATGAAGCCAAGTTGTAATTTCATGTAAATGACTCTGAAGAGAGGAATAAAGGGTGGGAATGGTTTTTATTTCCAAATAAAAGAAGTTTTAAT
This sequence comes from Otolemur garnettii, assembly GCF_000181295.1. Lineage (NCBI taxonomy): Eukaryota > Metazoa > Chordata > Mammalia > Primates > Galagidae > Otolemur > Otolemur garnettii. The sequence continues at coordinate 22,888,692 of NW_003852411.1, read as the reverse complement.
ATTTCTGCACAGGCTCAGATGCAGCTCAAACCTATCATGGATTCCTGAACAAGTATTTTCTAGATCCATTTTTAGTTATTATTAACTTTCATGTCTATCTGTCTGGGGGAGGACAAATTATAAGCATTATAATTCTTTTTATGGAAGAGAAACCAGACTGAAAAAGAGGCCAGGGGTGTGATTATCTGGTTTCTGGGTTTAGGTCTGATACTCCCAGGCCATAGCCTTGGATAAGTTGTTTAATATTGAGGGCCTTGTTCTTCTCCTATGTTGGATAATGGACTTGGATCTCACACTCCTTTCCCATCTCTTCCCCTACCTATTACTTCACACGATTTTCTTGCCTCTATTATACCTCAGTTAGATTATAGATCAAGGGAGCTCCTGTCCAATTCTGCAATAGAGAGACCCAGGACTAGCTGCATAATTTGGGGGATTAATGACAAAATGAGAATCTTGGGATCCTTGTTAAAATGTATTATGAATTTCAAGATAGTGACAGCAGAACATTAAACTAAGCATGGGAATGAACAGCATGCATAACAGTGCATAGTTATGAGTCTGGCCCGGAGAAAACAAATGAATATTTCCTGTTCCTTCAGACATTCTTTTTGCTTTCAATAGAATGAAAATCTTAGAAATGATGGTGGAACAATGAGTCCTGAAAAGAAAGAAATAATGGCAATACAAATACTAGAAAGTCAGTGTTTTGTGGATGTTTGACATTCTCATATAGATTCACAGGGCTCACCCTTCCGAAAGGTGCCAGAGGTGACTCTGACGGTTCCCTTCTACGTTGAATCTAGGCTGATCTGTAACTTGTATTAACCAATAGAATGCAGCAGAAGTGAAGCTGCACTGGTGGTGGGCATAGCCTTTGAAAGTACTGGCAGCTGCTTCTTCCTACCTCTGGAACACTTGCTTTTGGGAGGAAGAGCAAGCCATATACAGAGTCCGGCTACCCTGTCAGAGACATCAAGTGGATAAGTCCGTGTAGAAAAGTCATATAGTGAGAGAGAACCAGCTGTCTCAGGGTTCAGTTAAGCCTCCTGATGACTCTGGATGTGGCCACTGTCTGACCGTAACCTCCTGTGAGAACCTGAATGAAGCTGGCAATAAAACCACTCACCTGAGCCCAGTTGACCCACAGAAACATGAAAGATGATAAATTTATTGATACTGTTGTAAAGTTATTTTAAAAATTTATTTTTTAGTTAACAAATGAAGTTTGTATATATTTATGGTATGTGTTTTGGTATATGTAGATATTGTGGGATGATTAAATCAAGCTAATTAACATATACTTCACATCATATAACAATTTTTTTATGGTTGTTTTAAATACTAAGAGTTGAGGTAGTCTATTTCACAAATAAAATGTAGAGATAACTGCAACAATGACTGTGTACTCTGGATGACTTCAGGATGCAAAATGCTCCCCAGTTCCACAGTATCTATAGGACCACTGGATGCCAAGTTCCCAAGGAAGAGGAAGTTGCTGGGGAATGAGAAGGAGGTGGAGACCGCAGAGAGGAGGGTATTGCTGGCTAGTTCTGTTCTGGCAGGAATAGCTGTGTTTGGACCAGTAGTTTCTTTTTTTGTTTTTGAGACAGAGCCTCAAGCTATCCCCCTGGGTAGAGTGCTGCGGCATCACAGCTCACAGCAACCTCCAACTTCTGGGCTCAAGCGAGTCTCCTGCCTCCGCCTCCCAAATAGCTGGGACCACAGGCGCCCGCCACAACGCCCGGCTATTTTTTGGTTGCAGCCGTCGTTGTTTTGGCGGGCCCAGGCTGGATTTGAACCTGCCACCTTAGGTGTATGTGACTGGTACCTTAGCTACTTGAGCCACAGGCGCCAAGCCTGGACCAGCAGTTCCAATGTTCTGTTTACAGGTATCAGCTTTCCCTTAGGTGAACTGTGTTCTGTGTGGCGCCAGTTACAATGAAGCCAATGTTACAGGTCTCCCATGCTTGTTTTGGTTCCGTTTTGCATCTAATGACCACTAACCTTGAACATCAATTTGTGCAGTCAGTCCCAAGGAAGACCAAGACAGATCCACAAATTCAATGGGACTGTTGAAAATGTGCTCACCTGTTTCTTTACTCACAGTCAGAAAAATCACTGTCATCAAGGAAAAAAGGGACATCTTAGGCACTTATTTCATATGGTAAGATTATTTTTCTCTCCACTGTCAAGAAAAATGCGTTTAAAAGTCTTATCTTTGGGTCCTTTGCTCTTTAATCATACTTAAAGAAAAATGTAGCAATGAAAGTTATCCATGTCTATAAATGGTTTTCAAAAGTATATCTTTTATTAATGTGAACAGGATTTAAAGAAGCTATGACGAGGCATGTTATGCCCTTATATAGCATTATTAATCATTGTGAAAGGCAAGCCATTTTCTTGTTGGTTATTGTTATTTTCCCCACTTATATTTAAATTAATGCACAAACAATAGCCACCATGTCACTTCATGGTGGCAAGGAGTTACATTATAAAAGTTTCTTATAAAATTTTATTCTCTAATAGAAAAAAAAGAGAAACAGAAAATTAACATTTAAAATAGCCCCCCAATACATTGCCCACTCTAAATGCTTTGAGGTCTTGAAGATTCTTTCCTGTGTTTATGAATTTTCAATTCTAGTAAATATCACAGCCGAAGAGCTCCAGGCGAAGGGCAATACTTTGATTCCATGTTTTAGGAATGATGCGGATAAACCTGGAGATGATTGGGGGGTTGAAAATATTCTTCATGTGCCCTTTGGTATTAACATTTCCTTCGAAAAGCTGGAAGCAAAATAAAAGAGAAAAATATTTAATGACAGTAGACGGGGGTATTGAAATCTTACAGAAACGTTTTTTATCCTTTTAGCTCAAATGAAGGACATCAAAGAACACACACAACGCGATCACAGGGACAGTCCTCAGGTGTAAAGTCACATGCCCCACGGACCCTTTTAGGGATTTTATCGCCCCAGACATCTGAATCAAGTTAACAAAAAATAAATAAATCGGACGTGATGCTCTGGGGCAGCTGTCCTTTGTGGTTACATGACACGGGAGAAAGGACTTGGATTCTCCGAGTCTCCATTTCCTCACTGGCAAAATGAGGGAAATAAAATTTTACCTGGCAGAAGCTGTAAGGATTCAAAAATGTGTGTGAACATGTGACAGGTAGTGGCCACTGAGAAATGGTTAACTATTACTAACACTGAAAAATGCAAACATGCATTTTTATTTCTTTATTTAGGCATATATGTGATATTCTTCACTGTTTCATGAGTTTCCCCCCCTCCCCATCCTCAGCAAGTTCCCTGGTATTTACAGACAGCAGAAGTAAAATTACAATTTGTTTATGACCCTTCCCACGCTGGGAAGATAACCTGGTATCGGGAGTAAGAAAGCAAACCAAACAGACAGCTCAGGAGTTTATAAAGGAGAGAGATGAGTTCAAGTTCATTAACAGAGAAAAGTGCTGAGCATTTGATGAGAAGTCAGTAAACAGCAGTTCCCTTCCCTGTTTCCTCTCCTATTGGCTCTAGCCCAATTTCCTGGCATTCCTGGAATACTAGGCACGTTGCTTTAGCTTTGCCCCTGATAGTACTTCTAAGCCCGTAATAAGGAAGTAGAATTATTTAGGAATGCAAAGGAGTAGTTCATTTTGCAGGAGATCTAATCTCTTCATCAGCAAAGATCCTAATTATTTTTTGTTTCATCACAATATGACACAGAAAGGTTTATGGCCTTGGATTTGATCCATAATAAATAACAAGTGTAAGTAAGGCAAGGCCAGTGTGGTGTTACTCCACATAACCTCTCCTGAATCCCTTCCCTGTCTTTCGGAATTAGAGTTAACAAAGCTTTGTAACATCCCTAGTGGCTCTGTCCTCACCATTTCATGGGTGATCCTTTCAAAGCAGAAAGGTGATACGCCTGTCCCAAGATCAGGCACCTGAAGAACTAGGAGTTAGAAGACTGAGGAGGTGGGAGCTGTCAGCGCCCATTTGCCAAATGAAAATGACTGCCATTCTCATCACTGCACAGTTTTCAAATTGCTTTCTCTTTGCCCAGATGCCACTCTACCTTGTCCACCATGGAGGATCTCTGCCTGTATGGTTTCCATTCCACTCCCTGATCGCTGTAGTAAATGGTGTAGCTCTTCACGTACATTTCAGAGGACAGAGACGTGCAGCCCTGAGTTGTAATCGCCGTTATCTTCTTGATTTTAAGCAGATCAATTTGTAACCACTGTTTGTTGTTGTTTGCCTGTGAAAATGACCAAAACACAAGGATCAGAAGGATGTTAAATATTTTGTTTTTTCTAAACCAAGATACTCAGAAATGCACGCAGCTCATAGATATGTTCAGCCCATTTCTTAGGATTCACTGTCTCCCAGAAACTTTCCCTGTTTTTTCTTTGTTGCACGTCCATAAATCTCTATTGCAGTATTTCCCACACCACACACAATTATTTCTTCTTTCTGTCCCTTACTGCGTGAGGGCAGAGGCTGAGTCTTCCTTTCTAGTATTTACCACATGCAAAGCACGCAGTTGGTGTTCAGTAAATACTTGTTGAATGAATGAATAAATTGATCGGGGGGAAATTATTGCAGTGCTAAATTACCTAAAAATGTTATTCTCTTAAAACAAGTTTGTTCAGAGAGTAAGAGATAATTACTTCAGGGTTTTCTGGGAAAGAAGCGGATAGCATTCTGTCTCTAGTTAACTCATTTTAGAAAAGCCCAACTTCTCTGTTCATCCACTGCTAATACTGAACAGCACAAATACCCCAATTTCTTCTTTTCTGATATTTCAAATAAATGTAATATTTGAGAGCCCTCATAAAGCCATAAGGGGGGCTTGATACACAGCTCAGAAGTGGCCCTGTCTCTGGCCTACAAAATGCCTCATCGCATGTTTGGTGATACGTTACTTGGAGAAGGAAGATTGAAAAGACTATCTGAGTTTTGGAGTAATCTGAGATAAATTTTCACCTTTGAGAGATTTATCATGTCCCAAAGTTTCATTCAATCCTATGTGAAATAAGTTGTTTCTCCACATTACCCATCTGTGCATGGGTGTATGTGTATATAGGTATATACATATGTATGTCTATGTATATATTCACACACTAAATATATTTTTAAAGCAAATTACTCGAATTAAAATGGTTGCATTTGAAAATATAAGTCTGTAATATCCCCCAGCAACATCTGAGTGGGGTCTCAATGTGCCTTCAAATCAAGGTGGCACCAGTGGATATATGGGATATAGGGAGCTAAAGGATGGTCACAGGCATCAAAGAGGTAGAAAGAAACATGTTAGTTGTAAAGAGACGGATCTCAGTATGTGTGTCTGTATCTGTCTGGCTTCAATTTTCAGCCTCTCTGAAGAGAATGTATAAGGATTTTTCATGCAAATGGAAGGCTCAATGAAGCAAATATTTCTAACCCAGAATATTAAATATAAATGACAGCATTAAAAATTAAAATTAGCATTTCATCTCTGGGGCCTTTATTACATTGCAAAGACTAAGAGCAAATTATATGGAGAGCAATTATTTCTCTAGGTTATAAAAAGGAGGATGGGGTGACAAGGTTAAACCACGAACAGGTCTAACGATGACATCTCTATTCTATTGTTACATAAATTATCTAAATGTGATGTTACATATGTGCAAACTGTATAGCTATAACATGATTATTTTAACTAGCTGTCCATTTTCCCCTCTGCAAAGTTGCAAAATGAGGTGTTTGGGCTGCTTCAAATGATGAAAGGAGCCATCGGCCTGTTTATTGGGAGAATGAGATTCCAGCTGTAATTCTGCTACCAGAGTAAACTGAGATTACTTAATCTCCAGGGTATTTAGACTTAAAAAGAAAAGCCTGGACCAGATGGATGGCTACTTGGTACTCTCACATTCTGTCATTCTGTGATGGACCAGAATGAGTTTTAAGGCACAGACATCAAGCCTATTTGTGTAGCATCCAAGCTTTTCTTTTTTCCACTTCATGGTGGCCTAATTTAAGGATAGGTCTTGGAATTCTTTAGAAAGTCAGGGAATCGGACTTCATTTCCCTAAGTAAAGTATGTCAAGAATGGAAATGCAAGCATCCCATGTATTCAGTACTAATCTGAAAATAGTAGACCAATAACTATGGGCCCATATGAGAAAAAAGAAACAATTAAATTCTGGAGTGTAAGTATCTTAAGGGAGGGAAAGAGTGTTTAGTTGGCTAAAGGGATCATAAAGTTACCTATGCCATTCTGATTTCTCAAATCAGTTGAGGAATTAAACAAAAATGAGTCAACTATTAACCGTTACCCTAAAACTACATCACCTGAAATACTGAATGAGCTATATCAGGGGCAATATGATACTTTAAAGTTGTTTAATTTAGTTCACTGATTTATAGCCCTGGTTTTACAACATTTTACTATGCCTCCAATTCCTTCAAGGAATGTCAAAAAGCACTTTAAAAATGAGAATAAAAAAGCATAAATAGCACTCTTAAGAAAATGAAATATTACTAAATTGTGAAGAAAAAATAAGAAATGATTTTGCAAATCTAAATCTTTTGCTTCCTGAGGTTGTGTACCTCAGGAGCTTGCAAACTATCGCCCACTGCCTGTTTTTTGTAAATAAAGTTTTATTAGAACATAACCACATTCATGCATTTACATATTATTTAGACCTGCTTCCCTGGACAATGGCAGAAACAGCAGTTATGACAGAAATGCATGGCTCACAAAACCTAAAATATGTACTGTCTAGCCCTTTCCAGAAAACTTTTTCCCACTCTTTTGATTAAATCAAAGCTAGGCCAAGGAAGAGCTAAAGCTATCAAGTAAACAAACATCCTAGATCCTTAGACCTACAATTTAATCTGCAGAAATAGGAGATAATATTCCTATTCGGTAGACCCGCCACCCCCTTGCCCCCTGTTGCAAGGGCCTTTGTTTTCTTCATGGGAGCTGAGAGAACTCAATGCATAAAGCAAATTTCACCTTGGCTTGCCAGGCATTCACACGTCCCTGGGCGTTAAGACGGGCACGGTAAGGTTCCCAGTAATCTCCCCACCAAGATTTCTTAAATGATGAAGCTGTGATTTGCTTGTTTTCTATCTTTCCACTTTCCATACCCAGTGGTGTGGAGCATCCTGTCAAGAGGAAAGTAACATAATTAATTACGCACCACCAATATTCGCTGCATCACATTGTGTCCTGCAGAGAAGATAAGAAATACTACCACCAACTAAACTAAATACTGTCTTCAGCCTTTCCATGTATTACTTAATGCTCATAACATCTCCATTTTACAAGCAAGGAAACAAAATAGAGCACAAAGCAAGCACTTACCGAAAGTAACAAAGCCAGAATTGGACCCCACACAGTCTGACGCCAAATACCACCTTGTGAACATTTAAACTCACTTCTCTCCTTCAGAGAGTCACAGAAACTTCTGTCTTTGCTTTGAGATAGATAATAATCCTAATCTATCTATCTATCTATTTATATGTTCTGTTTTTTCTTCTAAAAAAGGTTATAAAGAAGATACAATGAAGCCTTGGTAGTCATCATTTAATAATTTTCTTTTCAACCCTTGGAAGTTAATTCGTGTTTATACCTTTTGTAATTTTGCCACGGTATAATTTGAGCATTAGAGGCAGCGAGGCTGACCTGTGAGTGTAAGGCACACAGCTAGTGAGCGGGCCTTGCTGCCTGCCTATCATGTCTGTGACACTCTGTTCTTGCTAGAAAAGCATGAACAAATTGACTCCAAGTGATACCTTACTTTTACCCTGAAGAAAAGCCCTAAGAGGAACACTGACTGCTAATGCTGATTATATAAGCATCAAGAAAGTGAAGGGAGGTGCCTGTAGCTCAAGGAGTAGGGTGCCGGCCCCATATACTGGGGGGTGGCAGGTTCAAGCCCGGCCCCGGCCAAAACTGCAAAAAAAAAAAAAAGAAAGAAAGTGAAGAAGACAATACTGCTTCTTGTATAGAAAGTAGATGTTTTTGATAAATTAAGAGTTGAATGTCACATTTTAGCGTAACTTGACTATGATCTGGACACATCTATTATTTATACCATACTTCATATGGAAAGAAAAAAAAACAACCAATGACTTATCCAAATATTTTCAAGGAGCACTCCTACCTATATAAGATTTGTGTTTTGTATGCGGGATGTTATATACTACTGCTAGCTGGGCATTGGCAAAATGCCCATGTCTCTATCTGTCAGGAAAGTCAAGGGTCTACTGTACCACCTCTGCTTGGATAGAAACTGATTCCAAGGTTCAGCTGCTGTCTCCACTGTAGCAGCCCAGATAGCCTATGGCTAGGAGGAGTGAGAGTTATAAGAAACACCTGTATAGCTCAATAATGAAACACCTTGGTGAAAAGGGCATAGGGAGGGATTTAGCTCTCCTAACAAGCATGAGGGCTCGCGAGATGAGAGCATTGGTGAATTGGCAGTTTCTACACCTGTGGTGTTCAGAGGCACGAGATCAGCCTTATATTAGGCTGGAGGAGCAGGCAGTCGGGAGTCTGCGGTGTGCAGACTCGCTTATTCTCACTCTGTTGCTTCTCCTGCCTGTGGAACGCTAGCACAGCCTGTCTCTGCTGAAGCTTACTAAGATCTGCTAAAGACTAAGCTCTGTTCTAAGACTACTTCACCCTTAAAGACTATCTTTCTCTCTCTCCTTTCTAACGTAGATAGCCCTCAGGTACCTAAGAGCAGTTGTTCCTGAGCAATGTAGCATAGTGGCCCGAGTCGGGACCCTTGATAAGCCAGGGTCAGAGACCAACCAGTCCCAGACCCTGACCCGTGGCAATGACAAATGCCTAGTCAGCAGGATAGAGAACAAGCCACTGAGATCTCGCAGACCTGGGCCAAAGGTAAAGAATAAGCTAAGAACAGCCAAGAGAAAAAGAGGAGAAAAAGAGAGGGAAAAATATATAAGAGAAAAAGACAGCCAACAGTTCATCAGGCCTTCTCTTCAGTTTCTTTTCTGCGCTTTGTCCTTCCAAACTCTAATTATCTCTTCTGTGGGGAAAAAGACAATAAGAAGCCTTTAGCCTCTTCTGTGCAGGGCTGGAGAAAAACGAGTAAAAGCTTTTAGAGAGGAAAGAACAGATAAGGACAAACAAAAGCCTTTAGACTCGAGTGAGGAAAGCCTTCCGCAAAACAAAGAAAAAAAGAGTAGGGTGCTGGCCCCTTATGCCGGAGGTGGTGGGTTCAAACCCAGCCCTGGCCAAAACAACTGCAAAAAAAAAAAAAAAAAAAGTTGGGACACGTTGTAAGAGTTTAAGTTAGGGAAAGGAACCTTTAATTGCCTTCCCCTCTACCAGCGTCCACTTTCAGCAGGAAGCAGCCTTGGAACGATCGACACCCCCTGTCCCTTTTAAGGCAATAAAAGGTTCAATTTGAAAGGGGAAGATTGTAAGAGGTAGGGCAGCGCCCTGTGGCTCAGTGAGCAGGGTGCCGGCCCCATATACCGAGGGTGGCGGGTTGAACCCGGCCAAACGCAACAGCAACAACAAAAAAATTGTAAGAGGTTAAAAAGCTGACAGAAAATCAAAATCACGGTAACTAAGATAAAATAGCTGAAGATCAGTCTTACAGTTGAAGCTAAGAAAGCTGTATCGGTATAAGATCAGCTGAAAAATCCCCACCACCACCGCTCCCATTAACATCAAATACCATAAAGGTGGGAAGCTAGGCTATGTGAGAAAAAGCTGCTCGGAGAAAATACAGAATGCCAATGAAAAGAACAGTTTCTCTTTAAGTGATCTAGGGAAACAGAATCTAAACTTCCAGGTCTATGGCTTTCGGCAAAGGGGACTGCCGCTTTCAATTCAATGAGAGTTTCTTGAACATCTTTGTTTCAAACTATTTTTCAAACTACTCTTGAAAAAACAGTAGAATTCAACTCTATGCTATGGGCATGCCTGTAAGTGTGGCGGACCCGTGAAGCCTCAGAGTTGGAGGAAATTAAACCAGACCAAGAGATGACAATAGAGAAAAAGTAGATAAGTTTATCTTCTGTTCATCTTTTCCGTTAACGGAAATATGGTTACCTTGGGTCCCAGACATAGTTAAATATGCCAGGGCCGGAGACCAGCCAGTCCCGGAGCCTGACCAGTGGCAGGGAGTAACTCTCACTGCCCCTCTCTTACCAGCATGTACTGTTAAGTGTGTCCTAACACAGGGGGTTAGGATGTGCCCCAAGGGAAAGAAACACTCAAGGTAAACGAATCTGCGGAATAATGTGAGAGGTCACAGAGGGAGAGCATTTCGAAGGTCCCTTTTATGTTAGGGGACACCACTAGAGATAAGGTCTGGCATCAACTAACGAAGGAAAAATTCCGCCGGAAAAGCAGTATCTTTGTTCACTAGCTGCTAAAGGCAGAAGTAGCAGCCTGCCAGCTCCTTATATGCAGAAGCAGTAAAGGGTGATTAAAGCAAGGAGAACTTTGTTACCAAGGATAGTGAAGGGCTGGGTCTCTGGAAAAGCAAAACCCCTGTTAGTAATCAGAATTTCGCTACCAAGAATTGCAAGTAGAGAAGCCTCTGGAACAGCAAGAATAAGATCCTTTCTTGCAAAGAGCAGAGGAAAAGCTTTAGGCAAGGAAGCAGGGCCTCTGTTCAAGGCAGTAGGGCCTTCACTAGCAAGCACCACGAGCGAAATCTCTGGAAAGGTGAATCTTGGTTCACAGCAGTAGGAATTTTGCTACCAAGAAACCGTGAGTGGCAAAACCTTTGGAACCCGGAGAGTAAAATCCTTTTGCAAAGATTGTGAGGGAAGAGTAAACTCCTATTAGTCTGTTAAGTACAATTCAAATGAAACGGTAAATTCTCTCAGCTAAGATTTTTCTCACTTTTCTCAGTTTAAAAAGACTTTTAAGGAAATTAACACTACAATCACCCTTTTTACCTAGTGGCAGCTAATAGATTAAATCTGTATTGGGGGAGGTGCCTGTGGCTCAATGAGTAGGGGGCTGGCCCCATATACCGAGGGTGATGGGTTTGAACCTGGCCCCGGCCAAACTGTACAACAAATAAAAATTGCCAGGCTTTGTAGCGGGCGCCTGTAGTCCCAGCTGCTCAGGAGGCTGAGGCAAGAGACTAGCCTAAATCCAAGAGCTGGAGGTTGCTGTGATCTGTGATGCCACCACACCCTACTGAGGGCAACAAAGTGAGACCCTCTCTTAAATAAAAACAAAATCTGTATTGGGCTTTGTCATTGAAAGAGCCCTTACCTAGAATTTAGAACTTTGACAATCACCATATTCTCCTCCCTAGCAAGAAAAGGGCTAGACAACAAGAACTGCCCTTACCACATTAAAAATTTTGTGTATGAAAAAGGGGAGGGACATGTAGCAGCCTGTATAGCCAATGGCTAGGCGTGAGTTATAAGAAACACCTGTATAGCTCAATGGACCACCTTGGTGAAAAGGGCATCGGGAGGGATTTAGCTCTCCTAACAAGCGTGAGAGAGCTTGTGGGACGAAAGCATTAGTGAATTGGCAGTCTCTACACCTGTGGTGTTCAGAGGCACGAGATCAGCCTTCTATTAGGCTGGAGGAGAAGGCAGTGGGGAGCCTGCAGTGTGCACATTCTATCACAGACCCGCTTACTCTCACTCTGTTGCGTCTCCTGCCTGCAGAATGCCGGCAGGACATCTCTCTGCTGAAGCTTACTAAGAGCTACTAAAGACTAAGATCTGTTCTAAGACTACTTCAGCCTCAAAGACTCACTCTCTCTTCCTCTCTCTCCAGTCTAATGTAGATAGCCCTCAGGCACCTAAGAACAGCTGTTCCTGAGCAACATAGCATAGCAGCCCACATCCCGAACCTTGATAAGCCAGGGCCGGAGACCAACCAGTCCCGGACCCTGACCAGTGGCAATGACATTCCACTATGAGTCACTGCTGCCTCCCTCCACCCTGAGGGGACATACCCTAGCTCCCCAACAGGCAATACCTATTTATTGATCTTCCTTGGCCCTTAAGAAGCCAGGTGGTGCCTGGATCAGTCAAGCCTCCCAGGGGCTGGGGTGAGCCCCAACAACTCATTTTAACATTGGAATGCCATTTTCTATGTGTGCTTTGAAATGAAACATATTGAAAAGCACTGTTTTAAGAGTCTGAGAACGGTTGATGAGACTCAAACATCCTTATGTAGCAGAATTTTAAATGACCATTTGTGATTGCCTGGATTTATGTATACCACAGGTCAATTACAGGCCCTGAAAAATTGTAGCTTACATGGAAAAGACTTGAGTACCTGCATAGGGCACTAAAAGAGTACAGTTATGGTTTTAGGAAGTGAGGAAGCAGACTCAGATTGCCAAAGCACTCATTGAATGTGAATATATGCCAGCTTTAGTTCCTAGATACTAAAGTTTGAGTGACGTGGAGGATTTGGGAAGAATCAAGCCTACGTTGACTCTCAGGTAGTTCTTACTGAAAATGAGCTGATGGAGATAATTCCAAATTAGAACCTTTCCTTGTAGGTTATGGTGATGTGTCTGTAACATCCGGGCACTGTCTTCAGGCAAGGAAGCAAGGCCTCTGTTCAAGGCAGTAGGGTCTTAGCTACCAAGGACCACAAGCAAAGTCTCTGGAAAGGCACAATGACCACCTCTGGCTGATATTGCCTGTCTCAGTCTAGATCACACTGAGGGTTTGCTTTAATGGAATTTGTTTTACAAAGGCTCTTCCAGGAGCCTAAGTCATGGAAAAGACCTAAAAATTCTTACACCCAGGCCAAGTACTGGTACCCCAATACCAGTGTTGGCTACTGCAGGGGGATTCTGTTTGTTCTTCAACACAAAACTTTAGGGGGTGGAAGGGAGTTTTAAGCTGTGCTATCCGTAGGTGCAGTGTTTGGATTATGAATCTTTTAAATTCAGATTTATGATTAGGTGACAAGTTGACATTGAGATTGTCCTTTTTCCTGATCAAAAATGAGTAAAGCCCTTTTAAACAAAAAGTAAAAATTCTACTCATTCTCCCACGTCTCCCAAATCTTGATTCTAAGGGGCAATGAGAAAATAACGTATCTTTGTTCCTTACCATTCACCTCACAACCTTGCAGTTCCAATCGAAGGGTAGGTCTGTTGTAGGATCTAGTAGGAGAGATCCTAATAAATCTAGCCACAATAGGTGGGTCAAACTGATTCGTTTTTATTGAAGATGCATCTGAATTGCCATCAAAATACTAGAAAAAATAAGAAAGTTTTAGTTATGTAACAATTCTCTATAAAGTGATTTTATAGTAAAATTTTGATCTATAAGGTTGGATAATTAAGGATGCAAACACATTCTAGAAAAAGCGCTACATACGTCCTTGCTGAATCTCACTACGGTTACTTTTGAAATACTTTCTTTGGGAAGCTGGGCACCAACGCCAGTGCCTATTCTGTCCTTCAAAGCAATTTTGGAACCGTTTTTCTGGAATGGCCACCAGAGCTGCTATCTTACAAGGTCTGACAAACAATCAAGTTTGCAAACTCATCCTCGAGGAAGTACTACATACCTCATTGCTAAAGGGAGGACTTTGAAGGTGATTGTAATGATATTCAGCAATGAGGTATGTAGCACTTTTTCTAGGACAAGTTCACACTCAATTGTCCAGGCTCATCTTTTAATATTGTAGTATTAAGTTTTCATGGGGCCTGCAAATATAATTGGGGCTACTTTCAAAAAGATGGGATAGGTACAGTTTGTCCTATTCGCCTTGCTAACGATGTCTAAAAACCCTGAACATCAGACCTAAGAGAAACATAAGCAGACTCTGAAAGGAGGAAAGAAGGCAGAGACTGACTAGGGTTCTTGGAAGGAACAATATGGTGCTGGTAGGTTCCTTGGGTGGTCTTTGCTTTTTGTTTTGGCTCGTGTATCCCAGACTTTGAGATGAAGAAGGCAGAACAGTGGAAAAACTAATGGGTTTAGACAAAAAAAGCTGCAATAAAAGTCTGTTTTCTCTATTCAAAGAACTAGGAAAGGGCAGACCAGCAAGACAGAAAACTTGGAGCCAATCACTTGCCTACTTCAGCTAAACACTACTCCATCCTTTGCCACAGAGGCTGAGTGGGGAGCCTCGACTTCCATGGTCATGAGAATACAGAGGCACACCTGCACCCTCAGTGGGGTTGTCAGAAAATGTCACATAGGGACCCAGAACCTTTATCCTCTTCAGCTCCCAGTGAAGCTCCTTTTCCTGCAATGCTGGTAGAGATTACGTGGGGAACTCCCATTCTCCACCCAGAAGCAAAGAGGAGCAATTTCCTCTGAGGAGTCAAGGGACTGGGGCATCTGAACTTTGACCACCATCTGGCAGGAACCAGGCTTTCCCAGCTGGAGTAGTGTCAGAAAAAGCCAGCTAAAATAGAATATAAGAACAGACATCAGCAAGATTGAAAACAGGAAAAAATAGAGAAAATAATGCAAGAGTGGGATCTGTAAAAAAGATTAAAAAATGACAAATCTCCAGCAAGACTGACAGAAAAAGAGCTGCTGCCAATTAAAATACTATACTGCTGTGAACAGGGAGACATCACTGCAGACCCCAAAAGGATAGCAAGGGAATGCTGCGGACAACTCTACACGCAAACTTAACAACCTAAAGGGAACAGACTGATTTGTTGAAATATATCCTAACTCACCCAATATCAAATAGAAAATTTGGCCCCATAAGCATTCAAAAAGTTGAATTTGTGATTGGAAAACCTCCCCAGAAGAAATCTCCAGGGCCAGATGGCTTCACTAGTGATTTCAAACAAACATTTAAAGAATTAATGCCACTTCTAGATATTCTCTTCTAGAATGTAAAACAGAAGGGCATGCTTGAGGCTCACATTACTGTGGTATCACAAACAGAAAAGGATAGTCCAAAAGAATACAACCACATGCCCAAATCTGTCATGAATGTCAATGCAAAAGTCCTTAATTAAGCCATGAAAACTCAACCGCAATCTGTATTCTCTCTCCCAATGCCAATTTAGTAAGAACTGTAAGTAAAGATGGTCATGATTTGTTCTGAGATGTA
Organism: Otolemur garnettii; assembly: GCF_000181295.1. NCBI lineage: Eukaryota > Metazoa > Chordata > Mammalia > Primates > Galagidae > Otolemur > Otolemur garnettii. The sequence goes on along the minus strand of NW_003852411.1, from coordinate 22,873,632 downwards.
TTGTAAATTTATTAGAGATAACTAAATTATAATGTAGAAAAATAGTAAAATAGTAAATGATTTGCAGAAAATAAAAATTGTAACAGATTCAACGGCAGACAGACTCTTTGCCCTCAGCTTTCTTTGTGGGGGCAGGTTAGGGAAGATGGGAAGAGTTAGGCCTCCTGGTTAAGTGGAAGGACAACCCTATAGCTGTGGTCCCTCAGAAAGTCTGAGAATCACAAGTGCCTCAGGGCATTAGTCCTATTGACTCTACGACTTCCTTCAGGTACATTGAAATAAAGCACAAAACAGAATGTAATAGTAAAAACAAAACCCTTTGTAACCAACTTTTAGCATAGGCTCCTTCAGGCATAAGACCAGATATTCTATTCTGCTGTACACTATGGTGCCCATCTGAGAAATCTGAATATTTTGTTTGATGATAAAGTGATTTTTTTCCCCCAAATTTTATGGGGTTTTGAAATTTCAATAATCCCACTTTTTAACTTTTGATACATAGACCCATCATGTTACCACTCCTCGTCATAAGACCCTTGGAAAGCCATTCACATTTCCGACACCAGAGAGGTATATTTTTTAAAGAGTGTTATTAGACAGTTATAATACCCCTAGGCTGAGTCTTGAGATTCAGGGAAAGCTATGCACACAAACCATCACATTCTTTGTGCTGTTCCCTTTGAAGGTCTGCCAGTTGATGCGGTCAGAACTGTAGGCTACGTAGAACTGTGTGGTATAGCAAGACTTCAGGTAGTGCTTGGCCCCTTGGGTCTGGATCCCTGTGATTACGACTTCCTTTTGCATGTCCACCTGCGATGTGACAAAGCCAGTAAACAGAACAGTCCTTTTCAATGAGTCACTTACTGCCCTAATTGTACAACTTGCTTTCTTCCAAACTAAAGAACCAGCACCTATGATCTCAGCAAACCAATGAAATGACTAAATGCAATGCACACTTGAACACAGAGGACTTGCTATACCTAGCACTAGTTAGCTGTCTGTTACTTTGTGAAGGTGGTTAGTATCTCTATGCCTCAGTTGTTTTCATCTATAAAAGGGGACATTACTAGAACCTTTACATCAGGGGTCCTCAAACTTTTTAAACAGGGGGCCAGTTCACTGTCCCTCAGACCATTGGAGGGCCAGACTGCAGGCCCTGGGATGAGTCGGCTGCTAAGCAGGACAGGCAGGGGCAGCAAAAACACCCAGCGGGCAGGATAAGTGTCCTAGGTGGGCTGCTGTGGCCCGCGGGCCGTAGTTTGAGGATGCCTGCTTTACATCCTCAAAGATGATTTTGAGAATGGTAAAGTGCTTAGAATAGTGCCTAGTACCTAGCAGTTGCTATTTCCCTTGACAATATTTTCAGAACAAGAAGAAATTACTAAACCACTGCTATTTTTATTACAGTAGCAGTAAATATTTTCAGGACATACCTGGATCCAAGGTGTAGAGTCAGATTCTGTTGCATGTTTTTCTACACTCCAAGCATTATATGATCCAATGTTGTTTAATCTTGCTAATCTAGGCTCCCAATGACCTAAACATAAATGGAGAACTATTTATTCTGGATTTTTAAAAAGCCCAAACAATTAGCAATTTCTCAAGTGAGTTGAATCAAGAGGAAGAGCGGATCTTGGAGACCCGGCAGTTGACAGGGGCCTTGGCTGCTGAGCCAGCCAGTCCTCGGTGAGCTCCTGGCTTCAGATTGTGTTTGGTCAGCAGCCACCACCCACCCCTTCTCTTGCACACAGGTCATGTTTGTCTTTTCTCAGTTATGTTGACATGTCTGCTGCTGAACATGCTTGCCTAACAGCTGACGGGAAGACCTGCAAGGGGTGTGTGTGGGATTCTTATGATGCTCTTATCACACCCACCTGGTCTTGGGAAAGGAACTGAGCCAGAGTGAGGAAAAGAGTTCCTGACACATACTGGGTGATCACTAAAGTTCCTTGACTAGATGAAGGGTTGGCACAGGCAAAGGGCCTTATGAATGGCAACTATAATTCCTGGCTGTTCAGACCCCGTGAATCTACCTAGAATATTACATGTGCCATCAACCTCACAAAAAGGAAATGGGGAGAGTTTTGGAAACGGGCATGTGGTCATAAGAATAAGCTATCTACTTTCTGCCAAATCCTTGCAGATAGCTGCACTGCCTATGCAGAGATAGCAGTAAACACTAGCCCTTCATTTTTCCCTAGAAGAGACTCTATGGGACTATTATACACCAGTGCATGGCAGTGGTAAGAGCATACTAGCCAGCTTTTAGCTCCTGCAAGAGTGTCCTGTCCTCTACAGTGGTAGAGAAAAGCCTGTAGAAACTGACCATGGGCAGGGTTGTCATGGTTTCATAGGTTGTACACTGCACAGTTGTAGCAGTGCCATTCACAGGATATGATGCCATGACTTACCCAGATACTCAGAAGCCTTGATCTGTGTATCAGATATGAGACCAGTGCTTAGTCCCATTGGCATCTTACAATCTAGGAAAAAGAGAAAAACAAAGAATTTTTTCTTATACATTTCAAAGAAAAAACTCTATTGCTACAGTTTATATCTCTGATGAGCCAATAATTAGATATTTCTCTACCTTGTATGACACTGACTGAAATACATCTGATCATTAAATGGAGAATGCACTGGCAAGACCAGTGTTTTAATAGAAATAATGACATCCTAGAGGAAAGCAACTGAAATCCTGAAATACATTGGTTTTTACACTGATTTCCATCTGCTCATGTCTTAAAATAAGCTATTTTACAATGTTAAGTACTCTGTCAGAAAACTGTGTTCTCAGAAGTTGACCTGACAGTTACAAAGTTATTTGCATCTTGATCAAGGAGAGGCTATCAGCCTCTGTGCTACCTGGATGTTGGCACAGTGCTTGATACTCAACAGGCGCTTATAAGGACTTAGAGAATGGACAGATGGGCTGGGTGTGGTGGCTCATGCCTATAATCTCAGCACTTTGGGACACCAAGGTGGAAGGATGGCTTGAGGCCAGGAGTTTAGGACCAGCCTAGGCAACATAGCAAGACCTTGTCTCTGCAAAAAATAAAAAAGCTAACAGGCACGGTGGCTCACATCTGTAGTCCCAGCTACTTGGGAGGCTGAGGCAGGAGGATCTCTTAAGCCTAGGATTTTGAGGTTACAGAGACCTATGATTGGGCCACTATACGCCAGCCTGGCCAGCAGAATGAGACCCCCATCCCTTTAAAGAAAAAAAGAAAGGAATGGATGGAAATGCTGTTTCTTGAAGACTGAAATGCCAAGTTTAGTGA
>NW_003852411.1:22862542-22870143 GCF_000181295.1 Otolemur garnettii | reverse complement strand
ACCAGAGGCCAGAATAAAAGAGACTCTGGCTGCAAATTATGCCTTTATCACATCAGAGTTCGCAAGAGTTGAATATCTGCTGTCTGCAATGGTACATGTTAAAATATTAAGAGTAGAATATAAATGTCTTGCCACAACAAATAAGTGAGGTGATGGTTACGTTAACCAGTTTGATGTACGCATTCCACATTGTGGAATCCACTCAGCACATTTTACCCCATAAATGCATTAATGCACACAGATATAATTTAATAAAAAGTTAAAAAAGTAGTATTCTAGTATTAGACACTCTCCTGCTTAAAAAAAAATTGCATGACTCTCAAGTGATACCTTTGTCTATGACAAGAAATGGCGTTTGCATCCCTGCTCTCTGATTTTCTCCAACCTCGGTATTTAGGAGCCACCAGCCAGGTTTTGATGCTTTCATTTCAAGAGTTTTGAATGCACCTGAAATAGAGTTAAGACGCTTATACACCTGAAGATTAACAAGTTAGCATTGCGGTTGATAGCTCTCCAAGAATCTTAAAATCCCTGCTTCCCAAGAGACTTTGGGATAGAATTTAAGAGCTATCCTTCTTTAGATAAGACTACATGTAGAACAGATAAAAAAAAAACAACAGCAATATACACACTGACTAAAAATCAGTCGCCTTAGGATGTAAAAACATCCCCACCCCCATCATGAGAAAGGAACTTTCACTTATCTAAATATGAGTTAAATCATACATAATACAGCTTCACAGTCCTAAATATCAAAGTGACCTTGAATGATTCATCACTGGGCTTCAAAAACATTGTGTTTCCTTTCTCTAGCTTCATTTTGTTTTGTTCCTCTTTTTAAATGAGAAAATGAAGATGAGACATTCTTCCTCTGTTTTTGGATTTTCTATAAAGCTTATATATTTGCATGTATTTTTAAAAAATCACTGAAAAAATGAGATTTCTGAAACCTAATTATCCATTCTGGTATTTAATGTTATGCCCTGCCAGTCAATACCTAAATTCTCTTAACTATAATTTGTAACTGTTTCCCAGATTGTGGGTGAAAATTAATAGACGACGGTCATCTCCTTCACCACACTGAGCTAAGATCTCTAGTTTTCCTCCCTCCAATGCAGATACTTGGGTTTGGAGATTTAGATGGGCAGATGGTCCCAGCCTCTCAGTTCATCCTGCAGGTTCATGGGAAGGATGGCTGGTCTGCTAATGCTTGGTGAAAAGATAAGCAGTGAGGCTTCCCTAATCTTCCCTGTCTCCGATCTGAACAGACCAAGTCTCTCTAGATGTACTAGTGAGTCACCTGCACGTGAAAATTAACAACCCTCTTCTTTTCTCTACACCAAACCAGCCCCATTTGGACTGCAGTGGCTACCGGGACAGCCCTTGCTAGGTGCTCAGTCAGCACTGGTGGAAGGGAAGCCACCCATGAAAGACGCAGACTCCTGGAAATTCTGCCCAAGATCTACACTAAAGTCTCCAAGGACAGAATCTCTGCTTTTGTGTCTGCATTGGCACCTGCATCCTCGGTTTTTGTGACACGCACCAAAGCTTGTGAATCTGGCATCTGCCACTCCCACACCATTACACAAGCAGATACATCTACAAACAACTCTCTGGCACATAAACAACTTTACAGATGATTGCAATTTGTGTAAATCTACATTTATCATCATTTTGCCCAGGAAAAGCTCTAAATACCTTTGTTCTTTAGCTTTTACAAAAAGGTTTTTCTCTCACTTTAAAAACTTGTTTTTTCCTCTATAGCCTTATGAGTCCAAGATTATGATTCCTTGCCATTCACCCTATGACTTGAGGGTGACCCAAGGATATCACCCTAATATCTTTGAGTGGTCCCTTGCTCAAAGATATTAGGGTGATAGAGCCAGGAGGAGAACTCAGGAATCTGGAAATCCTGATACATTTCTAATCTCACTTCTGAAAGATAGCTTTAGCTGCCTGAGACCTGTGAGATTCACTGTGTCACCTGTTCAGACCTGATCTGTGTGACATAGTGGCTTGGGAGAACCTGCATGTGACATGGCATCTCTGTAGAACCAAGTCAGGCCACACATTCAGCCTGAGTGGTGCTCCCAGCAGTGCACACAGTAGGTGACGCTTTTACGCTCTGTGCACGGTCTGGGCATGTGGCTTTGCTTGGGCTCTGGGACAAAACCGTGCTCTGAGCCCCTGGGAGGAAGATGCCTGGAGGAGGAAGCAAGGGGGAGTCACACATGCTGAGATTGCCTTCTGTTGGTATTTCTTAGTAGCGACTCTTTCCATTGCCCATTATTTACCAGGCAGAAGGGGCCACACCCCGAGCTGGTGCTGTTGATTGCCGTTTTCCAGCAAGGTCTGCCCATGAAAGTGAACCACGTGAATGTCTTGGGAGCCGCCCACATTCAGCAGGTGGAACCTCACCCACTCCTGCTCATACATTCTCAGGCCAGGCAGGTTGTAGATCATCCCGTTAATGGCTGAAAAGACAGAGTTAGAACCAATTAAAAACCTGTTTACATTAGAAGAGAGGCTGGTAAGGAGGTATGGGGTGCCCTACTCACTGCCCATCCTCCTCATTTCTCTGCAGCCCCAGGCCCGCCAAGGCCTAGAAAGAGCCCTCCTCTATGTCAGGGCAGGGAGAGGCTGCAACCGTCCTCATGTCACTTCCAGCAGCAGAGAGCAGAGGCGCAGGGGAGCTCCCTTTCCAAGAAGTTTATCCCTCTTTGCCCCGGATTTTACATTCTGCTCTGGGCTTGATCCATTTAGCCTTCTCATTAATGGTCTGAATATTCCTTTCCTACAAAAAAATAGGAACCAATACAGGCAGACAGAACAAGCTACAGGTGTTAGAGTAAGCAGATGAGCAGCCTGTCACCTAAGGCCTCCTACATTCAGAGGTAGTTCCAGGCAAAATTAGGAAGCTGGAGTTTATCTTGGGCGTGCCCACCAACCATAATAAGTGTGTCACCTTTAACCTCTTGCTGATGTGATAGCTCCTCCTCCTCCTTCCCAGCTTAGGTGTCCGGGATTCCCAGCTTCTACCACTCTCCCCTTAGTGAAATAGGTGGGCTTTTCAAATAGTTACCTGTTAAACTTGATCATTTAAAAAATGCAACACCAAATTTTAATGAGAAAGCTTGGTGCTGTGCTAGGAAGCATTTAATTGCGACTGAAGTGAGAGAAGTTTATTTTAATTCCTTAAGTTAAAAGAACTGCTGTGGAATTTTAGGAACCAGGCAAGGGAACTTTTAGAAGGGGAACTGCTGAGATCATTTGGGCACCCTTAAAATTCTATCAGGTATGGGAACACCTGTCTACATGCTGACCACACCAGCTCCTACCCGCCCATCTTGATTTCTGTTTCAGCTGCCAATTTACAGGCCAGATTGCTGAGTGAGTTTCCAGGTGGGCATGCTTTGCCCACTGTGATCACCCAAATGCTGTCCTGCCACTGTCCTCCCACTGCCTGGCTACCCAGTTTCCTGTCTCATTTTATTCTCATGTGCTTTGGAGCCACCTGAAACCTAGACCTGTTACAACCATCCTTATTTTAGAAAAGACACGTGATTGTTTCTTCTACACAAATGATCTATATGATATCTCTTCTAGAGATCAAGGAACAGGCTTATCTTTTAAGATGGCAGATTGATGGCAATCCCTTTTCCGTATCTGTTACCAACTGCGGCCCACTGGCTTTGTTTGAGGGTTTGTTCTGCAGTAGCCACTGTGCACTATCGTCCAGACTTTCTCTATCCTCCATCACCAGTGTCACCTGCCAGGTTAGGTCAGCCCTCTGAGATGTTAACAAGCCGGCTTTCACTGCAGCCCCTCCTTCCTCAGAAGCATCCTGCGTCTAATCTCGTGAAGATCTAAGGGCGGGAATCACCATGACCCAGTGTGATTTAATTCAGAGATTAGATCAAAGTCAGAGGAAAATACCATGAAACTCATGGGAGTTTTTTACTTCTGAGGATGCGAGTCTCCAAGGCCTTTTGGGCTCCTTTTCATAGTACCAGCTCTTCTTTTCATCAAAGACCATGAAAAGTAAGACAAATTCTCTCATGTCCACTGGCATGTTGCTCTTATCAAGCGTTCCTTTTCGGCAGATCAGCAGGGGACCTATCAAGCCCGAGTGGATATCCTTTTCCTGGAAGGCAGTAAGAGCAAGTTGCATGTATCGGCGCCATCTCAGAACTTTCCTTGCTCTCTGACAAGCACTGATCTTACAGAAAAGGAAACTTTCTTAGCAGCTCTGAATTTGGAGATTATAAAGGAACAGCTTAATGAGCCTGGATATTTATCATTCAATTCTGCTGTGTTCACACTGTCTTCCTCTAACATGCTGAGGAGGATAACATTGGTAATATACATGGATACTGCTTCTTGAGCATCCCCCACCTTACTTTGCCTGTATCTCATTTAATCCTGACATCTATTTTACATGCCAAATATAAATTCCTTCATTGAACAAATATTTACCAAGGGCTTACTATGTACCATTACCTCATTTTCAACTTTGGAAACCAAGGCTGAGAGAGGTCAAATGATTTTTCTAGGGTCACACGCTACAGGACCAGGTAGAACTTTAGGTCTGTTTTCTCTACCATGCCTTGAACGAAGGAGTTTTTCTTAAATTGACATATAAAATTGTATGTATTTTACTGTATGTATTCACAGCTGCTTGTTTTGAAGGATATATACATTGTGGAATGATAGATGAAAGAGCCTTGACTTTGCAAGTCTTTCATAAAGAAAGAAAATGGAAACTCAATGTCATTTTCTGAAAATGTGGGCACTCTAACCCGGGCCAACCATTTAAGGCAGGGGTCCTCAAATGTTTTTGAACAGGGGGCCAGTTCACTGTCCCTCAGACCGTTGGAGGGCTGGACTGCGGGCCCCAGGATGAGTTGGCTGCTAAGCAGGACAGGCAGCAGTGGCAACCCCCCCGCCCCCCAGTGGGCCAGATAAATGTCCTAGGCGGGTTGCATGTGGCCCACAGGCTATAGTTTGAGGATGCCTGATTTAAGGGATCCTCCTTCTTCTCCACTGAATAAACGTCTGTGTCTCTGTCATCTGAAGAGCTCCTCTGTCTGTCTCCAAGGAATGGAGATTCCTTGGTTATGGTAACTGCAGACTGGTGACCACAGCCCTCAAACATTCCTCATGAAAAGCAAGACCGATATTTAACAGGAAATAACCCAGCCCTTCCATTTGGTGGCCTCAGGTTATGAGGTTAGGGGAATAATGAAAACTGTCGAGGGAAGCACCCACCGGGTTCACAGATGAGTAGTAGGCCCAAGCTCGACAGGCAGAGCCAGGGCTTTCTGGCCCCGATCGCCCCGTCGCATGCCATACGTAGGTGTAACTGCTGTTGGGCGGGACAGCATTATCTTCCTTGAACCATTCGGGAGAGTCATCTTCATACGTCTTTCCCTCTGATGATTTTTCATAGGAAAGTCCGTGGGCATGAAGAGAATATGGCCTGGATGCTAAATTTTTAAAACGAACCTAGAAAAAGGAATGACCCACAAATGTATTCAACCTAAACAAAAATCTAAACCCCAGCATGTCCGCATTTATAGGCCAAAGTAGGTGGTTGTGAGACGAGAGCTGAAATATACTTTGCTGACGATTGCAGAGTAACTTGGGCACACCATTTTAATTTTCACAACCATCCTGCGAGATTGGGCCCAAGTAGTTTACTCGAGAAACACCACACCATGTTTGTTTCTAGGTTCACGGCTGCCAGTGAAATGATTGTGATCAGCGCTGGAGATCTGAAGATGAAAGAGGTGTGGTGGTTGCTCAAAAAGCTTTCAAGCAACTAGCTTAGAGAGACATACACTTGTAGATCCAGATACACATCTGGAGACAGCAGGTGCTGCTGAGTATGAGTGAGCCGAGATGCACGGGAAGGGCAGTTTCCTAAAACGTTTAGGAGAGGTTGGAAGAAGTAAGGAAGGTTCCCTGGTGGGAAATGGGACTGGTCCTTACGGAAGGAACAGGAGCTCGGCAGAGGGAGAAAGAGGAGAAAGACGTTTCAGGTTCCCAGAATGGTAGAAAAATACCTGGAAGGAGGGGGGAGTAAAGGAAGAATTTGAGGGACAGCAATGATCTGGGTGTGGCTGGGCTGTGAAACCTGGTGAGAGGGAGGCTGGAAAAGGACCAGGTTGGGACCAGAAGGCAGAGGACCTTAAATGTTAGAAAGGATGGGGGAAAATAAAGGGTTATAAAAGTCAGCTCTAGCCAGCTCTAGTCTCCTGCCGAGGAGAAGCAGGTCCAGGAACCTCCCCCTTATCCTTCTCTTTAACTCAGTGTTTGCAGACTCCCTAATCATAAAAGACAGAAGATTATTGCCTCCAGTATCTCCACACAACATTTAGAATAATTAAGATTTTTTTTTTTGTCACCTCGGTAGAATGCTGTGGCGTCACAGCTCACAGCAACCTCCAACTCTTAAGCGATTCTCTTGCCTCAGCCTCCCAAGTAGCTGGGACTACAGGTGCCCACCACAATGCCCAGCTAGTTTTTTGATGCAGTTTGTCATTGTTGTTTAGCAGGTCTAGGCTGGGTTGGAGCCCATCTGCCTCAGTGTATATGGCCAGGCTGAGCTACGGGCACCAATCACTGAGCTACGGGCACCAAGCCAGAATAATTAAGATTCTTGTACCCCTATACTCCTATTTGCTTTTTTAAAAAAGAACAAATGGTCACTGAAAATTTGGCTGAATGTTTAAATATTATGTTTTTGAATCTAGAATAGTTTACATTCAAGGTCTTTTCCTGTTTTTGTAAGTGAGAAGTTAGAAAGGATGGGGGGTAATAGATGGGGGAAATAAACTTTGTTATAAAAGCCAACTATAGTATAGGCCAGGTGGCTGATGCCTATAATCCTAGCATTCTGGGAGGCCGATGTGGGAGGATTTCTTGAGCTCAGGAGTTCAAGAGCAGCTTGATCAAGAGCAAGACCCCGTCTGTACTAAAAATAGAAAATTTAGCTGGGTGTTGTGGTGGGTGCCTGTTGTCTAGCTACTAGAGAGCTGAGGCAGGAATATTAATGGAGCCTAGGAGTTTGAGGTTGTGAGCTAGGCTGACATCACTGCATTCTAGCCTGGGCAACAGAGCGAGACTCTATCTATTAACAACAGCAACAACAACAAAATCTAGCTGTTAGCTACAGGCCTGAAACTGGAGACAAGACTTCCAAAGATGTGACCAGGACAGGGAGAATACTTAGGAAACTTGCTCACTTTTGGAGGGCATGGGTGCATTTTTGCTTCCCATTCTTATTTTTTAACTTTACTTTCTTTAAAAAAAAAAAAAAACCCTGGAGATATTTCTAAACTGCTATTGCTACCTTCACCACTGTCACCACAACTGGGCTGTGAAACTCAGTTGAAGTGCTCCTGATGAAGGTATTGACTTTTCTGGGTTAACATTACACAGGAATGTTAGCTTTAGGGAGAAATAGCAGTGTGGTTTGCCCAAGATTCTACGGTTTGTGGCATTTAAAAAGATTACGAGACCATTTTTTTGGTCTTAAAGATTGTCAAGTTGCTTGGTAAGGAGACTCTGAAAAAATTATTTGTCAATCCTGGAAAATA
>NW_003852411.1:22843576-22849849 GCF_000181295.1 Otolemur garnettii | reverse complement strand
AACCCACCACCTTAGGTGCATGTGGCTGGTGCCTTAGCCACTTGAGCCACAGGTGCTGAGCCTGATGTCAGGAATTTCATCACTACATGTCTGTACTGGAAGTGAGGATAAGCGATGCTCTTTAGTGAGTGGATCCTAACCCACATCTCTGCCTCTAAGGCACAGTCATACTTCAACCACAGGAGTGAAAAATGTATGGACAAAAGCAGGGCTCCAACTTACTGCTCATGATGTTTGATTCATAAAACTTGGGGTCGTCACGATTCACCTCCTCGGGATTTTCACAAAACTTGTTGATGTTGTCTTCGATGTACCAGCTCTTGTTCTCATCAAACACAGCGAACACCACCTGCTGCTCCATGTCTGCTGCCCTCTGGAGGGGAAAGTGCTGAGTTCAGGGATTGACTTTATTTATTTATTTTTTTAATGTGTTGATTTTTTTATACACTTTGGAATGGTTAAGTCAAACTAATATAGCTTTCACCTCATTTACTTATTGTGTTAAGACATTTATGTTGTATACTTGGTAGATTTGTACCCTTACAATATGCTCGACAGGTGTGGTCCCACCATTTGCCGTCCCTCTATTGAACTTCCCTCCACCCCTCCTGTCCCCCTCTACTTCTCTCCTTCATCCTAGGCTATAGTTGTGACCTTTCACAAGAAAATGTGAGTAATTATAAATTGGTTTCATAAAAGCATTGAGTATATTGAATACTTTTTCTTCCATTCTTGAGATACTTTATAAGAATATGTTCCAGCTCCATCCATGTAAACATAAAAGAGCCAAAGTCTCCATATGTTTCAAGGCTGCATAATGGTCCATGGTATACATATACCACAATTTATTAATCCATTCATGGGTTGATGGGCACTTGGGCTTCTTCCATGACTTGGCAATTATGAATTGAGCTGCAATTCATAACTGGAACAATCTGGTACAAATCTTTGTTGCAAAGTGATTTTTGGTTTTTTGGATATATACCTAGTAGAGGAATTGCAGGATCAAATGGGAGGTCTACTTTTAGATCCCTGAGTGTTCTCCGAACTCCTTTCCAAAAGGAACGTATTAGCTTGCAGATTACCTGCAACACTGAGTTCTCAGAAACCAAAGAGGCACAGTCCTCGGGGTCATAGGAGCCTCACAATTCAGGTCTGGCAGTTAAGTTCATGAACTCGCCAGCATGCACTTGTGTTGGCAGCACTGAACAAACAACTCAGTAAGGTTTCATAACCTTGGTATGTCAGTATCTCACCGCTGTGTTCCTGTCGATGTGTGGTGGTGTCTTGCTGAGTGGCATTCATTATTGTTGCATGTTTTTGTGTGGCATCATGAGAATGTTGGAGCTTGAATTAGAGCAATGAACAAACATACACAAATTTCTTGTTAAACTTGGCAAGGGTGGAAGTAAAATCAGGGACATGTTTATCTAAGTTTATAGGATAATGCCATGAAAACAGCAGGGTATCAATGGCTTAAACTTTTTTCTGAGGGGAAGGGGTAGCATCATTGTTGACTAGAAATCAGGGCAGCCAGTAACAAGGAGAACTGACGAAAACATTGCAAAAATTCATCAAATTGTGTGTTAAAATCATTGGCTGACTGTGAGAAGCATAGAAGACCAAGTAAACATCGATAAAGAAACAGGAAAATCTTAACTGAAAATCTTGGCCAACAACTCATGGCTCTTGCATCACAACAATGCAACAGCTCACACAGCACTGTCTGTGAGGGACTTTTTTTTTTAGCTAGCAAAAAAATAACTATATTGGAACACCCTCCCAACTCACCTAATCTGGTCCCCATAACTTTTATCTCAAAAGATAAAGGAAATATTGAAAGGAAGACATTTTGATAACATTCAGGACATCAAGTGTAATACAATGACAGCTTTGATGTCCATCTCAGAAAAAAGTTCCAAAATTGCTTCGAAGGGTGAACTAGGTGCTGGCATTGATGCATAGCTTCCCAAGGGGGGGGGGAGTACTTCCAAGGTGACTGTAGTGATATTCAGGAATGAGGCATGTAGCACTTTTTCTAGGATGAGTTTGTGAACTTAATTGTCAAACCTTGCATGGTGGATGAAAGCCTATTCTGAGCAGATCAGAAAATTTAGAGACTAAAATATCCTCATAGGAAAAGTCTTGTTTCACCATGGCAACTGAAAATCTGTTTATATATGTAATTGTGCACCGTTCAACATGAATGACGGGCTGAATATGAGCCAAATAATTGCAAAAGATAAAACAGAGGACGGCAATAGGAAAGTCTTATGCCTTTCCTGTCTGTTTCCTTTTCTAGTTTGATAGGTCAGGATTTTCCAAATGCCCATGTCTGATTTTTCCAGCCATGTATTTTTGTTTGCTTTGATTATTAATATGAGACTATTGTTCTTTAATGGAGATAAGCTCAGAAGACCTGTGTTCACATTCTTCTGTATAATTTAATCTCAGCAGAGATGACCCATTATCTGGATCCAACTTCACCAGAAATTATGTCCCCCAGTGTACTTGCTTTCAGAGGATCGCTCCTATTTATCTCTATGGCAGGTCTCTAACGATGACAAAGATTGAGACAGAGCTGTACACTTTCACCAGATGGTATCTCACTGAGTTCAAAAACACTTGAAAACTGGAAAAAAAAATTTCATGAGGGGTTTTACCCATTTTATAAAGGAAGACATTCGGAGAGGCTACGTGAGTTGCTCATCACACAGCCAGTACCAACAGCCTGGAATCTAAACTAAAACCACATACGTTATTAGACTGTAGACTTGCCTTCTGCAGTGAGGGCCCAGAAGAAAATAGGCAAGATAAAAACCCATAAGAATAAATGTTACCACACAGTGCTATAGAGGGATAACTTATAGTTACTGTTCTCTGGAAGCAAATGCCTCATTATTTAGCAAGCGCACCAATCTAAAATGTTCTAGCCAGAAGAAATTCCCTTTCGAAAGGTGACTTTAAGGGCAAAATACCTGTATGCCTCGCTTGTCCAGAGATCTGCTCTTACAAATTAGAAGTAGTCCTATTAGCCCGGAGGCAATGTCCCTCGTGATGTCCACGTCACTGTAGTATGGCCTTGTTAAGCACTGGGCATCATTTTCTGTGGGTTCATCAAACTCTAGAATGTTCCACTTGTACGTGTAGGTTTCCCCTGGTTGAACTGCTCTGATCATGGTGTGACTGCCTGAAAGAAAATATATTGAAAGTTGTTTTCACTGGGAAAGTTATTTCATGATAATAAAATAAATAATTGGGCTCTCAGAACCGATGAATATTATAAAAGTAATACCTTTTTTTATATTAAACTCTTTCTGGACCCGAGATAGCATGTGGCCTTTAGATATTACTCCACTAGAGGCCACTATAACACTAATATTGATTCAAGATGCACTTGTAACCAATAAGGCAGACAAGATCTCAGAAATGAGAAGGATTGGGTTGTGATTTTTAGGGTACCCACATGTATAGTACCTGACTGTTGTAGTGATACCACTGGGCAAGGAGAACAGCCTCCCAGGGTTCACTCGTTTGATTCAGTAGAAGTGAGAGATTCAAACCTGAGTTGGAGGAAGAGTTGACTACTACTTCTTCATAAGGAGAGAAGGTCACTCCATGAGGGTAAATGCTGTAAGGACGGCTAGCCATATTTTTGAACGTGATCTGCAAAGTTAAATTTATAGTAGGATTTAAGGTCAACCATGAGAACTAATGTCCTAGGCTGCCAGCTTTGCATATGAACCTCCTGGCCGGTGAGTCATGCATGTGTGAGTGCACATACAGTGGGAAAAGTAGTTCTGAGGCCAGGCACTGGTGGATCATACCTATAATCCTAGCACTCTGGGAGGCTGAGGCAGGTGGATTGCCTGAGCTCACAGGTTCGAGACCAGCCTGAGCAAGGGCGAGACCCCATCTCTAAAAAATAGCTGGGCATTGTGGCAGATACCTGTAGACCCAGCTATTTGGGAGGCTGAAGCAAGAGAATCACTTAAGCCCAAGAGTTTGAGGTTGCTGTGAGCTATGATGCTATGGCATTGTACCAAGGGGGACAAAGTAAGACTGTCTCAAAATAAAACAGTTCTATTTATGTGAGCAGCAGCGTCCCTAGGTCACCTGAAAGGAGCCTCTGAGAGAGTTTTACCCACACATTGAGGTGGGAAATGGAAGGGGAATTCTGACCTTAGAGGGCAGGCGGGAGAAAAGGCATCTTCCTCACCGTACACCCACCCTCCCAAGCTCGTCCCCACAGCCTCCACCCCAACCTCGTTCAGCGTGGACCACGTCTCTCTTTGAATCAGCTCCGGCTCATCTCTAGACCATGATCGCTTCTCCTGCCCCTCAGCTCTCCTAGGACACTGACTTGGAAGCCATGTTCTTGAGGGGCGCACACACAAAGCCAGATCCTACATTCCTCATCAGGTATGTCTGTACTTGCTCAGAGCACCAAAAAGGAATCCACCACGAATGAAGCAAAAGAGGCAGAGAGAAAGGCTGTTTTGTCCTTTCATTATTTTTCCATGAAGAGAACAGTCTGGTCAGGGGCATTTATTAACGCAGGAGTCCTACTTAGGCTCTTTAATCTTCAAAAGAAGACTTTTCACTTTATCTTCTACTTGGTTGATTGTCAAAGAATTTAAATCTTCCTTAATCTGTAGATTATCTGCGTTCTGGGAGCTTGCCAAAGACAATAACCTTCAATTCTCTGCTGTCCACTCATTATCTATCTCAGAGACATGACATAGTATTTCAGGAGAACTATCTGAGGAAAACTCTGTGCTCTTGGTTCAAACCCAGCCCCAGCCCAAAAAAAAACTGTAAAAATAAACAACCGGGGGAGGCACCTGTGGCTCAAAGGAGTAGGGCGCCGGCCCCATATGCCGGACGTGGTGGTTTCAAACCCAGCCCCGGTCAAAAACTGCAAAAATAAATTCGCTGAGTACTTTACAATCTTTTGCTATTTAATTTCCTCCACAGCTCTGTATTTCTGTTACTTACTTTGAGTGTGTCTCTGACCTGCGCTCTGATCACAGGACCCAAAATCCCGTCTTCTTTGATATTGAGATTCTCTTCACGTTTGGTGAAGGACTCATCTTGGTACTGTTTGTAAACCACTTTCTTGTAATGTTTTCCAATTTGGTTTGAGAAGTTATCCAAGTGCAGAGACCTGTATTTTCTTAAAATGAAATGAAATTGAAAAAAAAAAATCAAAACTACTTTCTCAGATGGAGACCCCAGTAGGATGCAGAATCCCTCGTGGTTGGAAGTTCTACTCTTAGATTAGGAATTTTTAGAGAACTGGCATTTTAGCCAATGTAGTTTCCTGATGTTTTCTATCTAGTTGGGAACCCGGAAGCCTCTGAATTGTCTCCTGCATCATGATACAGTCACGGGGAAGTAGACAGAAGTAGGTACTTAGAACTTCCTGTTGCTCTCATTGCTAGCAGACCTTAAATTTCTTTGGGAAAAAGTGTACATTGATTGAAAGGTTTGGATATACTAGGAATTTTTCTAAAGTCTTTCCTACCACTTAATCCACGGCACCTTACTGGCTTTCTAATCACTAATGTGATTTCTCTAACTGCACTTTCACTGTCTTTATTAGTCATATTTCTGTGCTTTTGGGCAATCCTTCCACCATCCACCTAATCCTGGGCGCTGAAAAGCGACCTCCTTCACCCATCTTCTGCAGCACTGGGATAAAGAATTTGGGGGCAGCAACATAAACCACATTTCTTCTGTCCACTATCCTGCCTTAGTTTGCAGAAGCTTCATGATAGAATAACTATTTTATGCGTTTATTTTGCATAGTGAAAAACACGGAGTGTTACCACGAAGTCTTAAATTCTCATTTCATTTCTATCACTAATTACACAATTTTGGCCAAGTCTTTTTTTTTCTTAGTTTGAGTAGGAAATACTTTCACATGATTTTTATTCCTGTGAAAATTCTCACTGACATCTGATATCCCTTCAACGTGAACTCCCTAACACTTTCTCTCTCTCTGAATTTTCTAGGAAATTGCATTAGTTTCGTAGGTATAATCCCAGAATATCTTGTAATACTCAATATATGCTGATGGCATTTCTTGTCTTGAATGTTGTATCTTGTATTCATCTCTTGTAATTGCAGAAGTCAAATGTGACTTGAGTATTACAATTTCAATACGTTTTTTTCCTTTCTTAAAACGTGTGTACATCTTTTGGTACCCCTTGTATAATAACCATGTGTGAATATACTGCAATTTATTAAATTAACTTTTTTTTTTTTTTT
>NW_003852411.1:22840856-22842643 GCF_000181295.1 Otolemur garnettii | reverse complement strand
AAAAAAAAAAAAAGGGCAGTATCTAATTTGCAGAGCTAAAGTGAAGCTCTTAGAAAGGGTTTGGTTTAATACAGTGCTTGGCAACAGCAAGCATTTAACAAGTGATAGGTGCTGTTGTTATTATTATTATTATTATTAAGTTGAATTCACTTCATGAGTTTGGGATTAATTTGGATAAGAAGGCTTGAATGGAAACTAACATGTGTGTCCCTTTGAGAGCTGTCCACTCATGACATTTCACCCTTTTATATCTGGGCCCCTGTGGACCATGTATGGGACCCCTGCACAGTGCTATGAACCCCGACAACTCACTTGTCCATATTTGCTGGTATTACAGGTGCATAGTCCCAAATGACTTCTTCCGCAGCAATGAAGTATTCCCATCTCTTAATGTGCCGCCTTTGCTCAACGGTCATTTTCTTGGGATTTCTGGTTTTCTTTGGGCAGTTTTCAATGTTGATGTAAGCCTGCATCCCAGCTGAGTTAGGATATAGAGACAGTGAGAGACTTTGAGAGACGTTATGGTTGATCAAAACATATATCTTCTAAATCAATTTGTGGAAGGTTTAAATAATCCAAGGGAAAGTAATGCTCAGGGAACTTTTGAACATTTTGCTTTGGAACATTATCAGTGGAGTACAGGAGAGAAGAATAAAAAAGCCGGGGAGAGGGAGGGAGCATTAGGGGGAAAGCTCAGAAAGATCCCTTGTGTTTCTTCTGGAGCAGGACGATTTCTTATGATTTCCAGACTCATAGACCCTATGACTTAGGTCTGGTTGGAGTCTCATTTTTCCTGTCATCTGTTTCTTTACCTGTAAAATGAAGATGACACTAGTGCTTTCAAAATAAAATTGTTGTTTAGGATGAAATGACTATACATAAACTACTTATCCTCAATAAATGTTAATTTTGTTTTATTATTAGGAAATCCATCTTTCAGGGGTATTGTGATGATTTCATTACTTCAAGCGTAATTTTGACTGCTCAATGTGAAAAACACGAAATGATCTCAAGAAGTATCTCTTCCTCATGTGTGTTCCCGATACGTTCTTTTGATAACAAAATGGTTTCATACAGTGAAATAATTTACTTAGATTTTAGTCCTTGTTTATACAAACCTTTGTCCCAACAGTTTTAAGGCAAAAAATATGTAGTAAAGCAATTAGTTCTCTTGTTTACATGATACTAAGTTGAGCTAATCTTTTTTTTCCATTTGAGTTCACTGATGTTTTTAAAGCCCACCCCTCAGCTGTTCACATATTATATATGATCCATTCAGCACACATTCATTGAGTCCCTCTCAATGAATAAGCTTTGTGCTTATTTCACTGCTAAGGCTAATCTTTCCATATTAAGAGGTTTTTTGTTTGTTTGTTTGTTCTTTGCAGTTTTTGGCTGGGGCTGGGTTTCAACCTGCTACCTCTGGCATATGGGGCCAGCGCCCTACTCCTTTGAGCCATAGGGGCCACCCATCCATATTAAGAGTTTTATGCTATCTGTAACTTGGTGTTTCCATAAAGTTGCAGATATTCTAGAATCTAGGTCTTTTCCTTTGAAAGAGTAACTTCTGTATATATTTGGTTCCTTCTTCTTTTTACTTTTTGAGGAAGTTCAGACATTTTCTCCCCCTCCTCCGTCTCACTCTACCACCTAGGCAGATTGTAGCATCATCATAGCTCACAGCAACCTCAAACTCCTGGGCTCAAGTGATCCTCCTACCCCAGCCTCCTGAGTAGCTGTGACTACAGGCACCTGCCACATGCCTGGCTAATTTTTCTATTGTTTAG
>NW_003852411.1:22822337-22840661 GCF_000181295.1 Otolemur garnettii | reverse complement strand
TTCACTTCCTTTATCCTCAACCAATGGATTATCAATCTAAGAGCAAATGTCTAAACTCTATCCTTAGGAACTTAGCAATGTATGTCAGGGGTGCAGGTGGCTTAAAAGAGCAAAAGAGAAAGAGAGAAGATAATGCTTAGGAAGAAAGGAGTGTGTCCAGAAATAAGACTGTCAGAAGAGTTTCTTGCCTTGCAAATGTTTGGGGGTGAGAGAAGATACGGTCCACCTTCCCCCGGTGCTCACGGTCATATTTGCAGTGGTGGATGTAGCACTGACGAGGGTGATGGCTGAGACCTTATGGTGGTTCTGCTCCAGGACCTGGCCATTGAAATGAATGGAGAACATTTCTGGCCCAGAGCTCATTCCAATCAGATGCCAGCTGACATGATCATAGGCACAAAGCATTATATCTGAGAGAGGGAGAGAGACAGAGGCCAAAACAGACATTCAGTCCAGTATCTGTGATCAAAAATTTACTCACCAAACACATAGTCAGCACCTGCTATACTGAGTTGCATCAATCTGGTCTTAGCTGCAGGGAGTCACCAGAACCTCCAACAGGGCTGAGCTCAAGAGCCTAATCCCCAAGGCTAGATAAGAGGTCAAAGCTCCATCTCTTGGACAGAAGATGTAAAGATGATGTGAGGCTTTTCTATTACTTCTTTACTCACTTTTTGATTGTTTTAATGACAGGTCAATGAAGTCCTATGTGGGTTACCCTCTCTCTTTAAAATGCAGTAGACAAGGCCTCATTATGGTGGGCTGCTGGGAGCTTTTCATGAGTGGAGTAATAATAACTAAGTATAAGGCTGGGTTTTGTTCCTTCGCTCCCTAGCCATGAGAAAACACTCATTTGCTCTGTGAGAGACTCCAACCCTGGCTTCTAGGGTTAGGTTTCAAATTTCAGAGCCATAATCATGAGATGCTACATAGCAGGGCTCAGAATCAGTCCCCTCCCCTGGCCGGGGCTTGTCTTTTTTTAGGAGGCTCTTGAAACAAGGCAGAGATTCCTATTGTCACTGATGAGAACAGAAGCTGGAATGTCGGAGGCTTTGGTGGAAGCATTTATCTGCTCCCAGGGAGATGCACATATTGAATTCAGCAGATCTGTATTAGCATCTGTGCCATTATTCAGATCCTGTTCCATAAGGCAGAGGGTTTATAAGCATGGACTATTGTCATTTTCTGCCAGTGATGTTTCCCTACCTTGCCCCTCTTATCCAAAATTATTCTTTTTCAACTATAAATTCCAAAACTCTCTGCTCTGATCGTGTTGCCAATCTTTATTTTTGTGCATGTGGCTTTGCTTTTTCTGGCTTTAATATATTTACATGGATGGTTCATTCTACTGGGAAATAGCTGTGAGGATAGACGGCTCATCCACTGATGTAGGTCGGCTCATTGAGACAATAGAGAAGTGAGCGAGGTCTGAACATGGACATCCCAAGGTGGAGGGCAGTTCACTCGGCCCCAGGTTTACAACTTCCTGGTATTTGAGCTCTGAATCAATATCCAGATTCATATGAGAATGTTTTTAATAACCTAGCCCCAGGTTTGTAAGCGCCTACTTTTTGAATTCAGAATCAATCTCCAGATCCGTATGAGAATGTTTCTAATAATCTGAGTGGAAGATGGAGTCAAACAAAATAAAATACAAGCAATACCCAGAACTCAACTCTTAACCATATTTGATTTTTTTTAATAAGTGAAGCCATTTGCCATTTGTGCCTGTCAGAGATTAGAAAACAAGCTCTGCAAAGTTTAATGTATTAACCTTTTTTAGTAAAGTGATATTTTCATTTTTCCATTTCCCCCCTCGGGTTGGTACCATGTACCCTGGATCCTCAGTTATAAGTGGATTCGACCTGATAGGAGTGGTGTGGTCTAGGTGGGAGTCAGTTGCTTTTCTCTTTAGCAGTTGCTGTGATTCTGCTTTCTCACAAGAGTCTACACGCAGATGGAAAGAGAAAGCATCCTCCACGCCATTGAATGTTACTCATTTATCACTTCTTGAAGTGCTACCAGCACTTTTTGTGTGTTATGGGTTATTTCCAACCTCTCCATCTTCACTGCAAGTATCCTTGTTGCATTCTTCCTGCCAGGGATTGACCTTGAACTTCAGCAGGAGGAGGAATGATCATGGGGCAGTAGGGACCACAGAACTAATGGAGAGGCACTGAGCTGATATCCTCTAGGTCTTTGGGGAGGTCAACGTGAAACCCGCTTAGATCACTGCACCTAATAAGGCTGCACGTTCCTTCTCTTTGCTAGCTTCTAATGCCTCTGTTGTACTTTCTGGTTTAAAATAATACTAATAAAAGTCTTGGACTCCGGCACTGGATTGTACCGCCTTTCTGATAAGGAGCTGCCAAACAGTGACTCTGGCCACCTTCCCTAGTGCTTTGAAGAAAACAACAGGCACAGATGATTCTGCTGTGGTTGGGTGGAGCTTGGCCCACGCGTTACCTGGCATGGTCCCATTCACATAGCCATTGACGGTGTACATTAGGGACGACGACTGGCTCCAGCTCTTGCTTTCGTCAAACACAGCAAACAGCAGCACATGCTGCTTGTCAACCATCTTCTGAGTCCCATCCTCACTTAGGGTGCCTGTGAGAGAAAGCTCGTGTTTTCAATAGCATTCCATTCTGGGGAGAATTAGTTTTCTTAGCTAGCGAAGAGTTCAGGGCAAGCAACCAGCCATAATAATGGCAACTTGAAGTAGCTCTTTTTTTTTTTTTTTTTTTTTTTTTTTTTTTTACATATACATGTATTTATTAGGTTTCTACTTTCTGCCTTCACAGGATTAAAGAGGCTTAAAGTTTAATAACAATAACAATGTTTTAAGGATACGAAACAAAAACCTCGTAAAGAACAAACGAAGATAAATACATTCAGACGATGAAGTAGTTCTTTTTTACAAAAAAAAAAAAAACAGCACCTTTATCAGGTGACATGGTGGAGGGTTATTAAAATGCTGATAACAAATGCCACATTGTTTGCTTTGGTACCTTGTAGGCTTAGAGCACAAGGCTTTGAAGGTCAAGTTTATCTGGTACAAGGAAAACATTTGCTGTTTTCAGACAGAGCATCTGTCAAGATTCTACACACTGGCCATTTCCACCAGTCTTAACAGGCCAGCAGGCAGGTGCCTTAGCTCAGCTGGTCAAAGCATCACACCTCAAGTTTAATGCTCTCATCTTGTTTGTATGCAAAATGGGGCTGAGTTGGAAGTATCAGGATTAATCCATTCTCGTATGAGGAAAGCAATCCTGATTAATTATAAAATGGAAAAAGAGTCTTTTATAAGTTTTAAAGTTTTTCAGGGCCATCACAGTATCTTCTATGTAACAGGCAATGAAAAAAACTGTATTTGTATAATGAATAAATAAATTGGAACGGTGTTGGGATATATATGGTCTGTGTGATGGAGAGTCCATCACGTTATTTTCCAGGGCAGAGTTCACTGTCATTGTTTGCTTGTGTGAACAAAAGGTGAGCTGAAATCTCTTGTGGTAAAATCCAAGCTTCCTCTTAAGAAGCCCAACCAATATAATTTCCTAGAAAGTCAGTGGTGTATGTCTGAAACCCACCATCCGAAGTATTCAGCTTGTTCATGAGAAACGAAGCTGGATTTTCACGTATTTATAGACCAAATTACCAACCCAAACCCCAGATATGTCAGGTATATTAGCCAAAGTTCTTTCCAGGAGCCCTTCCAGCAGAGTACAGGCCAGTCCACTTTCAAAAAAACTCTGTTTCAGTGTACTCAGCACTAATATGAAGCCAGCAGATGAACAGATAATGATCACACAAGAGAAAAACTCAATTCAAGCTACGGGGAGAGGGTAGGACGGGGACAGATTAGTGTGTTCCCAGCTAACGGACACAATGCAAGGACTTGTGGCCCTCCCCCAGGAGGAGTGCCCTAACTACAACAGGGGGCAAATGCAAACAGTGTAACTGAATTGTCTGTACCTCAGTATTAACCTGAAATTAAAACAAATAAAACCCCCCCACTTTGCCCTGTAGGCAAATGTGACATCATATGAGCATGGTGTCAGAACAGACTCTCAGATGGGAATTTATTTGGGAGAACCTTTGGGATTGAGGCAAAGGAAGAATTAGAAGAAACAAAGGAGGCCCAAGCCCTCCAATATTAGGTGTTTTTTCTCTTGTCAAACAATTCTCTGCTCTCTGCACTCTCTCCTTCGCTCAAGGTACAAGAAGATGTCCAGGTGTTCCCAAGCCCCGTCCCATTATAGAACCCCTTACAATGCCCACATTTTTTCATTCCAACTTTTTAAAGTCTTTTTTTCTTGTTATTGCTTTTACCTTCTTTACAGATCAGCAGAGGTCCAATCAGCCCGGAGTTGAAGTCCTGTATCAGGTTCTCATGGGAGTAATAGATGTGTGTGAGGCAGGGAGGGTCGTCGGGGGTGGGCCCGCTGTCCTCACTGATGATCCACTCATAGGTATACTCCTGGCCTGGCGCTATGGCATCATCCATCCTCTCCACGGGGTATGTGTGGTCAGCGTAAGAAGCACCTGGGGAAGTAAAAGCCATTAAGACAACCAGGCAGTTTCTAAGGACTACTTTTTAATCAGCCTTAAACCTGGAAGAACCTAAGCGAAGCTCTCAGGAGACATACACGCCTTTTCCATAGTGAACCTTTATTATTTGGACTGATTCACACATATTGACGTCTATGCTCATGTATAAAGGTGTTGGTACCATGGTGATGGGAAGAATAAGAAATGTCACTTGTAAATTCTGATTTAGCAAGTTAATTTTCCAGGATGTCTGAACAATGATTATTTAAATATAATCAGAGAATCGAATCACCTTTGATTGGCAGATCAGCTCAGAATATGAGAACAGGTTGTATTTTCTCTATGGTGCTTGACAAGACATACTTAGCCTTTTAGCCCGAGATGAAGGTATACTCAGAGCTGTTTATGTATTGTTTTGCTATTTCATATTTTTCTTTCCAACTGCTGTCACCCTCAGCCCCATGTTACTACTTTATTTCATCCAGTTATCCCAAATTTTCCCCGAGAGCCTCAGCATCTGGCTCCTATCACTAGTTGAGTTGTCCTTGTGACTGTGAACGTGCCTGTCCTCTGAAGTTTAGATGTCTGTCTGCAGTTCTTCACACACCCAAACACCCACCATCGAGGGAGGAGGAAAAGAGGGGTAAACACCTACCTAACAAGTACCATAAACACTATTTGGATGATGGGCACACTAACAGCCCTGACTTATGCGTTATAAAAACAATCCATGTACTAAAAGCATTTGTGCCTCCTTCACATTTTGAAAGGTAGAAAAAGAGCCACCATTAACACTTCCGTGTATACTTGACTTTCCCTGCTGGTGGGAGATGAGGGGATGTAGAAAGTAGTCTTCCATATTGAAGGGAGGGATCCGAGATGCTCAAGATTAAAAGAAGTGCAGAGGGGCGGGGGGGGGGTGGGCTTTCCACAATAAAAGGAAGATGTGGTAGAGATGGAGGAGGGGAGGTCAAAAAGGGAGAGGTCAGTGTCAGAGATAGCCAAGTGGGATGGGTGGTCTCTCCTCCCGAGGCATTCCTCGTTTAGTTGGGTGAAAGTTTCTCTATTATTAGTTGGTGCTAGAATTTCTCTTTGGGATGCTGCTGTCTTTGGTACCAAAGCTTGATAAATTCCTTGGGGTAAGAATGAAACCATATCAGACTGTGGATGTGGGCAGACCAAAAGGCCTGAAATGTTTTACATAATGGGGCAAAGTGCCCGTGGAAATTATTCTTACTGAAGCCAGTGTATTTTTGAAAACAGGAATATTTGATCTCTCTTTTCATTCTTTCCTTTCCTTCTCTCCCCTTCCTGCTCCCCCTTTCCCTGTTCCTTTTCTTTCCCTCTTTCTTTCCTTCTCTTTTCTTTCTGTCTTCCCCTCCCTCCCCCTTTCTTCCTTTTCATCATCTTTATAGAGGTATAATTGGAACATAATAAAATTCACCATCTTTAGCATAATACTTGCTGACCTTTGATTAACACGCACAGTCATATACCGGCAGTCACAGTCAAGGTAGAGACAGTCCCATCACCAGAACCGTCAGCAGTCGCTGTGGTCTGTACTTCCCCTTTCCCTGGAGCCGAGGCAGCCATTGATCAGCTTTCCTTGCTGTACTTTTGTTTTCCATAATGCCATATAAATGGAGTCATACCTCATATACCCTTTTTACCTGATCTTATAATTTGCTCCTTAGTTATAGTGCTCTTTCCATGTGCTTTAGCATGATGAATGCTGTGGCTGGGCTTAAACCTGTGAGCTGTTTGTTTTCTGCTGGTCCATCTGGTCTTTGTTTCTTTTCCCCTTCCTTCCCATTTTCTTTCGGACTGCACCTTTGTAATGGGGTTTTACCCCCACTGCTGGCTCTTTAGCGTCACTTTGAGTGCTCTCTGATTTTCACATAGTCTGTCCCTCTAGCTTATCACGGCCTCCCTTCATATTCTATCCCACCATTTCACTTGGAAGAACTTTGCAACAATGTGTTTCTACCCCCCCAGCCTTTGTGCTCTCGTCCTACTTTTTATTTGTACCTACATAATATACTCCATAACTATTTTTGCTTTAACATTTAGATAATCATCTTTTTAAGATATTAAAATGAGGAAAAAACATCTCTATAATTGATACTTTTTCTGGAACCTTTTACTCCACCGTATGGATCTAAATATCCTCTGGTATAATTTTTCTTCCAGCGAAAGGAATTCCTTTAACATCTTTTTCCAGGTCTGCTAGTGAGAAATCACCTCTGCTTTTGTATATGTAAATCAGCCTTTATTTGAGCTTCATTTGAAAAGGATATTTTTGCTTTGTATAAAATGCTAAATGATCAGATTCCTTCATTCCCACCCTCCCAATACTATAAAGATATCCCTAATTGCCTTCTGGCTTGCCTTGTTTCTGATAAGTGTGCCATCATGTTTCATTTTGGGTTTTTTTCTGCGTATGAGGTGCCTTTTTCCTCACTGCTTTTTAACACTTTCTCTTTATCATTGGTTTTCAGCAGCTTGGTTATATTGTGCCTTCTTAGTGCGGTTTCCTTCATGCGCCTCCTTCTCAGTTTATCAAGACTTTTGAATCTACGGGTTTATAGTTTTCATCACATTTGGAATATTTTCAGCCGTTATTTCTTCAGATACTTTTTCTGTTCGCACTCCTTCTAGGATCCAGTTCCACATATGTTGGACCACTTGATACTTTCCCACAGTTTTGATGTTCTATTCATTTTTCTCAGTCTTTTTGATCTGTTTCATTTTGAATAGTTTCTAGTGCTGTGTATTAATGTGCTCTACTATTTTTCTTCTGGTGTCTAATGTGCTATTAATGTTATCCGATACATTCTCCGTGTCAGCTACAGTATTCAGCTATAGAAATTCTCTTTACGTATTGTAGGATAGACCATAGGGTTAAAAGTGTTGGGAATTAGGGACAGAGCTGTAGCAGCCCGTACAGCCTATGGCTAGGAGGAGTGAGAGTTATAGGAAATACCTGTAATGGAACACCTTGGTGAAAAGGGCATGGAGAGAGATTTGGTTCTAACAAGCATGAGTGAGCTCACGAGATGAGAGCATTGGTGAATTGGCAGTCTCTACACCTGTGGTGTTGAGAAGCACGAGCTCAGCCTTATATTAGGCTGGAG
The DNA here is from genome assembly GCF_000181295.1 of Otolemur garnettii. NCBI lineage: Eukaryota > Metazoa > Chordata > Mammalia > Primates > Galagidae > Otolemur > Otolemur garnettii. Next base: position 22,832,973 of record NW_003852411.1, on the reverse strand, counting down.
GAGAAGGCAGTCAAGAGGCATGTGCATTCTATCATGGTTCCACTTACTCTGACTCTGTCTCCTCTCCTGCCTGCAGAACGCCAGCACGGTGTCTCTCTGCTAAAAATTATCAAGCTCTGCCAAAGACTAAGATCTATCTGTTCTAAGAAGACCTTTACTCTCTCTAAGATACTCCGTCTCTCTCTCTCTCCAGATAAAGTAGATAGCCCTCAAGCACCTACGAGAAACTGTTCCTGAGCAAGGTGGCTTAGTGGTCCATGTCCAGAACTGACCTAATCTGGGCCCGAGATCTGGCCAGTCCCGGGCCCTGACAAGTGGTGTCAGAAGCAGGATAGTGAACACGACTGACAACTGGTGCTGTGAGCAGGATTCAGAGAACGTGGACCGAGAGAAAAATAAGCTTTAGCAAAATAAGATAAAGAGAAGAGAAATAGAAATACTTAGAGGGAAAAGAAATATCTAAGAAAGACAGCTAACAGCAGGCCTTTCTCATTTGCTTTTTCCTCTTCTTTCCTATGTTTTCTCTTTCTAAATTCTACTTTTGTGGGGAAAAGAGCTAGTAAAAGCCTTTAGCCTCTTCTGTGAAGTGGCTGGAGAAAAACAGAAAAAAGCTTCTAAACAAGAGGGAAAGAGGAAGGCTAGACCTAGGAGATAGGAATCTTTAGTAAACAAGCCTTTAGCCTCAGGGGTGAGAAAAGCCTTTGGTAAAACAGCAAAGAGGAAAGTTTGGGAACAGGTTGCAAGAGTTTATTAAGTTAGGGACGAGAACTTCTAACTGCCTTCCCCTAATACCTTCGCCCAATGCCAGCAGGAAGTAGCTTTTGAGAGACCGACGCCCCGATTCCCTTTTTGGCAGTTAAGAGTTCTGTTTAAAAAGAAAAGAATTGAGGTAGATTGAGGCTGGTGAAGAAAATAGTGGAAGTAAAGTTTTGTAAAACAAGACTCCAGAGTAAAAAGAAACAGCTAATTGAAAAGGAAAGATTGTAAAAAGTAAAAGGCTGAAAGAAAAAAAAGCCAGTAGAGAAAAATGATGGCAAATGAGATACAGCAGTTGAAATACAGTTGAGAGATCAGATGAATCTTATAGTAGAAGCAGGTAAATGCTATATTGACATCTCAAATTGGGCAGCTGGAAGATCAGAGGGTAAATCCCCCAGTTAATATCAAATGCCATAAATGTGGGAAGCTAGGCCATAAGAGAAAAGTGTTTAAAAATGCTAAAAAAAAGAAGAACAAAGAGCATGTAAACCTCCAGGTCTATGTCCCAAGTGTAAAAAAAGCTTTCCAAACAAATTGGGCCAAACAAATGCCGTTATCAACTTGATAGAAGATGGGACACCTTTATTGTAGAGAAATTATCAGTTGGGCTAGAATCAGGACCCACTGGTAAATCAAAGAAAAAAGTTTAGTATTTTCATTTCAAACCATTCTCAGAAAAAACAGTATAATTCAATTCTATGCTGTGGGAGCACTCTGCCAGCTTGGTTAGATCTGTGGTGCCTTAGTGTAAAACGGGAAATTAAACCAGACCAATGGATGACAATGGAGAATAATTAGATTAAATATGTTTGTGGAATATTAGGTTATCCTGCGTGGTGAAGGGGTAATCAACCTCTCATCAGTGTCTGTGCACTACAACCCAAGGTGACTGGACATGGCTCAAAGGGGAAGTGTCACTCTGAAGCAAGTGAAGCCTTTGGAAGATTATGAGAGGTGAGAACAAAGGGAGGGAAGAGTACAAGTTAAACCACCTCTGTGCTAGGAAACTCCATTTGAAAAAAAGGAGTCTGGAATCAACTAGCAAAAATTTTGCTGGAAAAGCAGCTTGAAAGCAGGAAAAACTCTGCTATCAAGGAATTGTGAAGGGTGGTACTTTTTGGACCACGAGTAACAGTTCCATGAGAGGAACTGCCAAGTGTGGAACCATTAATCCCCGAGTAACAGTCTTTTGCGATCTGTGAAGGGTGGATTTCAGTACCTCGAGTAGCAAAACCTTTGCTTGCAAAGATTGCAAGGAAAGCGTTATTTTTTGTTCCTCCGTTAATATCAAAGGAAAGTTCCTACAGTTTAAAAGATAAATTCTATCAGGAAAGATTTCACTGTTTTCTCCATTTAAAAAGATCTTTAAGGGAATTAACATCACAATCATTTTCCTCTAGCAGCGGCTAATAGTTTACATCTGTATTGGGCTACCTCACTTAAAGAGCCCATACCTGGAATTCTGAACTCTGATAATTACCATCTTTTGCCTAGAAAGAAAAGGGCTAGATAACAGGAAGAACTGCCCTGACCACATTAAAAGTTATTTTGCATATGAAAAAGGGGGGAAATGTAGCAGCCTGTATAGCCTATGGCTGAGAGGAGTGAAGTTAGAGGAAATACCTGTAATGGAACACCTTGGTGAAAAGGGCATGGAGAGAGATTTGGTTCCAACAAGCATGAGTGAGCTCAGGAGATGAGAGCATTGGTGAATTGGCAGTCTCTACACCTGTGGTGTTGAAGCACGAGCTCAGCCTTATATTAGGCTGGAGGCAAAGGCAGTCAAGAGGCATGCGCATTCTATCATGGACCCGCTTACTCTGACTCCTCTCCTGCCCACAGAATGCCAGCATGGCATCTCTGCTGAAGATTACCAAGCTCTGCTAAAGACTAAGCGCTATCTGTTCTAAGAAGACCTTTACTCTCTCTAAGATACTCTGTCTCTCTCTCTCTCCAGCTAAAGTAGATAGCCCTCAAGCACCTACAAGAAACTGTTCCTGAGCAAGGTAGCTTAGTGGTCTGCGTCCAGAACCTACCTAAGCTGGGCCCGAGACCTGGCCAGTTCTGGGCCCTGACACAGAGTAATCTGGAAAAATCCAAGAAGCACTGCTGAGCATGAGCACTGAAAACAATGCTCACTACACACAGAATACTGTCCCACCCCTCAGTCATGGATTAGCAGTGATAAGATTGAGGTAAGACAGAAGTGCCGTCAGCAGGATGTGTTAGGAGTTCTGTCATGCAGCTAAAGATAACCTTTACTCTCTCTCTGAAGCTTTCCACTGTACTATATTTTCTCATGCCTGAGATTGCAATAAAACCCAGTGAGGAAGGTCGGGAGGGGCCTCACCCTTATCTCTCCTTGCTAAGTGCTGTGGGTGTAGAACTCCCGGGGTCCCTCAGTTCAATACAAAAGGACAGAGTGTTATTCATTTTGCCTCCATTTGTATCAACAATGTATTTTTTAAACTTCTGTTTGTATCCTCATGCTCATTCTTTCTTTACTTTCTGAAACATAATGGAGAAGATTTACAACAGCTGTCTTAATGTCTCTGCCTGCTAGTTCTAGAATATCTTTCATTTCTGAATTTGTTAAGTTCTTTTCTGGGTGATAGGTTATCTTTTACTGCTTCTTTTAGCACTTCTTACTTTTTATTAACTTTGCGAGCTTACATTGTTGTTTCATCTTGTAACAAATATTGAATTTCATTCATAGAAAAATACTTGGAATCAATCAGAATCTTTCAAATCTTGTTTCTATTTTGTTACCTCCTGAGCAGCCTATAGTCTAGACTAATTTCATACAGTTCTTGTTCTTAAATCCTTCCATGCATTCTACCCAATCCTCATTCAGTCTCAGGGCTTTCCACTTGTGATGATGAGAACATAAACTACTGCTGGCTCCGTGGATAGCCCAGGGATTGTTCCACCTGATTCTTCCCAGAGGTGTTTTTTTTTCTCTCAGTAATATTCTCACATGCACATGCAGGTCAGTATTCAGCTTATCAGAACTCTGTCAATCTTGAGAAACAGTCTTAAGAGTTCTTTCTCTTTAGGACTCTGACCTACAAATCACAAATTACATTCACTGGCTCGGCGCCCGTGGCTCAAGCGGCTAAGGCGCCAGCCACATACACCTGAGGTGGTGGGTTTGAATCCCCAGCCCGGACCCGCCAAACAACAATGATGGCTGCAACCAAAAAATGGCCAGGCGTTGTGGTGGGAGCCTGTGGTCCCAGCTACTTGGGAGGCTGAGACAGGAGACTCGCTTGAGCCCAGGAGTTGGAGGTTGCTGTGAGCTGTGATGCCATGGCACTCTACCCAGGGGGATAGCTTGAGGCTCCGTCTCAAAAAACAAAAACAAATTACATTCACTTTGGCTTCTTTAAAGTCCAAACTCTATTTTCTCAACTGATGGAGACTGAGTTGACCGTCCTTATGCTGTTCCTTAGAAACTCTCGAGGCAGTGAGCATGGACACTCACGGTGCCCACCCGTTTGACACTCTTCTCTCACAGGTCATTCTCTTGACTTGCCTATCATTCAACGTCTGAAAACTTTTCTTTCATATATTTTGTTTGCCTGTCTAGTTGCTTAAAAAAGGGGGTGGGGGTAAATCTGGTCCTTCATGCTCTGAAGCCAAAGTCTGAGATGCTAAATTTTCATATGAAATAATTTTATATTGCAGCAAAGTCAGCTTCCCTTATTTAACTGTACCTTGCCCTACCTCATCTTTGGGAACTATATTACACTCAAAACACTCACATGAGTTTGCACTGGCATAAGCATATGTTTGGGCTCTCAGGTAGGAAAAGGGAAAGGCACATTCACCAGTGGGTCGCTCAGGTACTACACTGGTGGGCATTGTTGTACTACATGAAGTTCTGAGCACAGAAGCCAACAGGAAGAAAAGCAAAGTAGGTCTATGTCGATTTACTTAAAGCACAAAATCTTTAACAGGGACCACCAGTCCATGTATGACTTACCCCATTCTCCAGTTTTCTGTGTGACTCTTTCCCTTGCTTACTATGTATCAGTCACTTAAGCCCTGGGTCAGCTCCCCAGACATACCAAGCTCTAGCCCACTCGGGGTCTTGGTGGTACTATTCCCCCTGCCTAGAGCACTCTTCCCCCCTTTTTTCCTTCTGATAAATGTGTGCTCATCTTTCAGATGTCAATCTAAATGTCAGCTAAAACCTTTTTAATTCATAATTTATGTCTGATTGTGCTACATGTTTTTTTCCATTTATAGCATTCCTCACAATTTGTAATTGTTTATGAGATTGTATTATTTCATTTTCTCCTATTAGGTTATCATATTTAAATCCTGCATATTTTGGTCACCAGGGAAAGTGCTGGACTGGTTTAGTCAGGTGTCTTTGGTGCCTTCCATAGGACCTGGAGAACATGGAACATAAGCACAGAGATGAAGCTAAGATCTAAGGTCCTGTGGGCTAAAGCCACAGTTACCAAGACCTAGCCAAGAACATGGGTGTGTTTTGGAACTGCATGGCATTAAAAAAAATTAAATGCTAACATTAAAAATCTGAAGATATTATCTAAGAACATGGATTACTGGTTTCTCTTTAAAAAATAACACACAATAAAACCCACAACCCTGGAAATCTGGTTAACAACAGGACCAAATTCCTACACAGAATTTGGCTGGACCTGGGTCCTGGCTGTTCTCTTCTGCTTTCTGATCATCAGTCCCTACTGGACTCACCCTCTTTGATGAGAAAGAGGATTTAATTGTTAAAATTATCAGAAGCTGAGAAATGATCAAAGCTTAAACAACTTCCTGTGAGTTATAATTCCAATCTAAAGAAGGGGGGGAGAGTTTATGGGGAAGAGTCTCTACTGATAAACAGGGAGCATTCTCTCTGGAAAGTTACAAAACAGCTTTGTCAGCAAAGCACAAACAGGACTGATAAGGAGAGTTGCCCTCTCAGGCCAGACCTCGGTATGAACTAGCATGGCCAGTAGCTGAGCTGCGTGACCTTGAATTAAGTATGCCAGCCCTTATTCAATGTTCCATGCTACATGGCCTTATGAAATTAAAAAATGATGTTTCTAGGCATGGCGCTTCCACTGATCCAACTATCAGATCATCATCGGAATTTCCTATAGTAGAAAATGATATTCTTTCCACTGCCTTCACGAGCTCCCGGATAAAATGTGGTGCTCTTTGTAAGGTAAGAGACTCCATCCGAGGTTCTTCCTCCCTTCTTTCCGGGATGAATGTGTACCCCTCCTACAGATGTCAGAATAAATGTCAGCTTATGCCTTCCTTGATCTCTGAAATTGTGATATGTGATCTTTTTTTTAACAGCACTTATCACAGTTTGTGATTATTTGTGAGATTATATGATATTTCCTCCTGCTAGAGTGTGGGAGAAAGCATATGCACTTTGGGGGCAGAGTTGAAATGTCTTGGGTATATATCACTTGTCAACTGGGTGAACTTAGAAAAGTTTCTTAACATCCATTTTAGCCTCAGTTTTCTCATTTATCATTTAAAATATAATTTGTTTTCTAGAGATAATTTTCCTCTTTGGATTATGAGGACTGAAACATACAGTAGAACTTCTGTAAGTTGACCACCCAAGGGACTATAACAAACTGGTCAACTTCCAGAGGTGGTCAGCATGAGGAACTAGGCCTACTGTACTGATACGAACATGTGGGCATGTCCAAACTATAAAAATTAGGTCAACTGAAGGAGGTGCTCAGTGTAGGGACATGGTCAGCTGTGGAGGTTCTGCAGTGTGTGTAGAATGTCTGGCCCCTAACAAGTGCTACAGTGGCCTACAGTAAAACACTTTGGCATTTTGGTTAAGTATTTCCTTTCCCAGCCATTTTGCAATTAATACAGACTCTTTCTTAATGTTTTACTTTGGTTAAGATATATTTTAAGTGTTCTTGAGTTCTCATAATGAGAGAAAAATTAAAATCGGTGATTGTCTTAGTTTGGGCTGCTATAACAAGGTATCCTAGAGTGGGTGACATGTAAACAACAGACTTTGATTTCTCATAGTTCTGGAGGTTGGAAGTCTGAAATCAGGGAGCTGGCATGGTTGGGGTTTGGTGCCTTTCCACAGCTAGGTTGCAGATTACTGTCTTCTTGTGTCCTCACATGGTGGAAAGAGGGCAAGGGAACTTTCTGAGGTCCCTTTTATAAGGGCACTAATCCCACATGAGGGCTCCACCTCCTGACCTAAATGCCTCTCAAAGTCTCCATCTCTTAATACTATCACATTGGGAGTTAGGATTTCAACACATGAATTTTGGAAGGACACAAGTATCCAGGCCATTGCAGTGGTAAATCTATTCTGAAGGTGATAAAACCTGGTCATGAGATAAGGTTACTGCTCACAATCACCAGCAAAATCAAGAAACCTTAGAGCAAGGAGAAGATAATGCCTAGTCCCTACTTTCTATCAGTCCTCAATCTCTCGGGTCAGCAATGATTGACATCTCATCACGCTCGTCATCCACTCTGTTCCAGGCTCCGTACTAGAAGCTGGGGTGCCCATGTAGAGAAGATGCAGGCTGAGCTCCTGAGGGGCTCGGCCTACTTAACAGCAGGGTACATGCTGGCACCCTACTTGTGATGGGCTTGATTTCTAGATTTCTGCTAGGGTCATGCAGTGCAGAGGCCACAACTAGAACACCCTGTTTATCTGGAATGAGAGCCAAACAACAGAAATATCTAAGATTACCTAAGATGCCCTAACTCTTGTGCTAGATATCGCAGTGTAGCTGATTTTCTAATGATATCCAACTTATTTGTAAATGGTCAGTGTTTCACACCTAGCTTTAACACACAGGTTTTTAAAATATACATATATATAGTATATGTTTGTCTGTAACACGATATTTTAATATAGATAGTGAAAGGTTGTTCAAGTCACACAAATTAATGTCCATGTGATTAACCAAAGTAAGTTACTCAGAATTTCACATTCACCTGTTAGTTGAAAGTAAGATAATTAAATGAATCTTTAATCAAATAATTAAATGAATGATTTTAATTACGTTTAGTACTAAAAGGTGAATTATGGGTTTCTTAAAATAGTGTTCAGGAGGCAAGAGAACATGGTAAAAACACCAAAACCCCCCCAAAACCAAAAACAAGGAGTGAACAATAGAGATTTGCGCATTGGGTATATTCTGTAATTACACTGCGTGAGGACTACTTATGAAATAGATGGGCAGTAATTTTAACAATGCTTTTATTCTTCTCACTTCGAATTATTTTCCCTTTAGTCTAGAACAGTGGTTCTCAACCTGTGAGTCACAACCCACAGGACCTGTATTAAAGGGTTGTGGCATTAGGAAGTTTGAGAACCACTGGTCTAGAATAAAACAGGTATATTGCACCTTTGATTTTGTAACCTGCATAATATACAAACTGTAACCAGCTATTTGGAGGCAGCATTTATGAAATGCATTTTTGGTGAATACTATCTTGACTTTGTCATCGAAATAAAAAGTTAAAAATCTAAACTGAAAAGAGGAGGAAATGGGCAGGGATGGCTATTGTGTGATAGCACAAAAAGTCCTTGTTCAGCTCCTTCTAGAATAAATTCTTTACACAATGGTAGCCCTTCATTTTATATTTGCTCTGTTCACGTCTGCCCAGTCAACAGTCAGCTTTGTCATTTGTTTGCTCTTGTCGTGTGCTAACTATTTGCCAAAAGGCTCTCGGTATTTTTTTTTTTTTTAATATAAAATGGTACGTCCAAGCCTTGGGAAAGTGGAGTTACATAAAGTGACTTTTTGGCTCCCTATCAGTGTTCTTGTTCAGTAAATCTTCCTTTGTTATTTATTTTTGTGAAAACTCTTTTCCTTTCCATTTAATGAAGTTAGCGAAGGCTTCAGTGTCTTCAAAGGTTCAGAGCATTCCTTCAGAAGCTACAATTTAAGCAATGGTTAAATTGATGTTTTGTAAAGAGCTCAATTCCATTGCAGAGGATTGCAAGTCTCTTTGGATCTTATGAGAATTATTGTATTAGCCATTAGAGTTTATTAAATGTGTTTATCATCTATCTACTCAAGGAAGTGTCTGTACCAGGCCAAAGTATTCAGATGAAAAGTGAAAAACACAATCACGTATATTATGTCAAGCCTTAGAATGTTCTAGAAAAATCTAGAGACTGTTTTCATGTAGAGAATTTGGCAACACTCAGATGTAAGAAACATCTCTGCTAGAAAACACATTTTATTCAGAGAGCTGGCTTACCAGCAGATGGCTAAATATTACAGAGCTAATTTTGTGGTATAACACTCATGATGCAACTCACACCTTTAAAATAAGAGAATGGTGGGCCAGGTGCGGTGGCTCACACCTGTAATCCCAGCACTCTGGGAGGCCAAGGTGGGTGGATTGCCTGAGTTCACAGTTTGGAGACCAGCCTGAGTCAGAGTGAGACCCCAACTCTAAAAATAGCCGGGCTTTGCACCTGTAGTGCCAGCTACTAGGGAAACTGAGGCAAGAGAATCACTTAAACCCAAGAGTTTGAGGTTGCTGTGAGCTGTGATGTCACAGCACTCTACTGAGGGTGAAAAAAATAAAAACAAAACATAAAAAGCATTAAAAAAAAAACAAAAAAATGAGAACGGGAGGGAGGATATAGGTGAGGGTGAGTGTCAGACATGAAGAGAGGATATTTCATTTTAACAAAGAGGGAATGATAAAATGAATAGAAGATGCGTCTTTTCCCATGAAGGACAGTATTTGCTAGACTTGTGTCTCATTTTTAAGAAAAATTTTACTTTTCCTACCTATATATGTATTTACCTTTCTCAGATTCATGGGATCAGACACAACATGATACACCAGTAAGCAGATCTCCAGTGGAGGGAGTGGCAGGATTTCAAACAATTGCCCAGAAATGATCGCTGGCTGTGGGGGATGCAGGGACAAATAAACAATAAAGGAAAAGGGCTAGTGTTGCAAAGTTCATTCACCGTGCAAACAGCCCAGCGTGAGTACAAAGTCTACAACTCGTACTTCCTCGCTTTTTCAAAGGGAACCTTTTATTTTGAGCCCCCCCCCCATTCTACGGTGCTAGGTGCTAACTACTGTGTTATCTAGAAGGCTCCTCAGTAGGTTGAGTGGTTGTTCATTATGTCACTCATCATGTTAGGAATGTAGGAGAAACTCCTGTGTACACATCTTACCCAGGGGCTTGCCAAATTTGCTTTTGAAGATGTCTGAAATTTCACAATTAATGCTTTGTTTTTCCTCCAGCCAAAGATTAAGTACTAATGCAGTTACTTCTGGGGGAGGTAATCATCTGCCTATTATCAGTCACTTCTGCCTTAGTGAAAATGAGTTTGACAACAATTTACAAGACATCTCACTTTCTAACCAACAAGGTTTCAGATAAATATTAGTTGGACACATTTTGATGGAAGAATCCTCTTTACTATCATAGATAATATTCATTGAGTGCTTGTTACATACTTGGCATTGTTCTAAGATTTCATGATAACAAACTTGAATGAGATAGGTGAGATTTTTATTCCCATTTTTCAGATGAGAAAGATGAGGCACAGGTTACACAGCTAGTAAGTATCCAAGTCAGGGTTGGCCCCCGTCAATCTAGTTCCAAAACCTGCCCTGGAAACCATTCTCCTACTCACTCTTCTCTGCAAAGTTATGATGGCTGGAACATGTAGGCAGAGGAAGATTTGTGAACCAGGAGAAGTCTGAAGTTATTTAAAAATGTTATTATAACAACAAATGTCACAATATGGATACTTTTTAATACCAGTGCCTGATAAAACTCTACTATGGTTGTTATGATCTGATCATCAGCCTAACAAGAATAATTAGAACAATATTAACAACAGGTACTTACTATCCAGTG
>NW_003852411.1:22803127-22821410 GCF_000181295.1 Otolemur garnettii | reverse complement strand
CAAAAGGACCCCAAAACCTTTTTGGTTACTTCTCTTGAAACTTAAAACAGCAACAATTTTTATAATTACCAGTGGCAATAAAGGAGAATCCTCTAACAACACATGGTTCACAATATGGTTTTAAATATTTGACACTGGTATTAAAGAGTTGTACATGTTCCCTTGTCAGAGGGATAGTAAATTCCTCCTACCTTCTGAGAATTTGCTGTACTTAATTCCTTGAGGATGGATGCTTACGGGCTTGTCTGCCTTATTCTTAAAGTGAATTTTCATGGTGTCTCCAACTTCAGCATATAAAGTGGGCCCAAGAAGTCCTGTAAAAACAAGGATTTAAACTGCATCTGTATTCAGAATCATCAAAGGCAGAGCTGTGAAGCAGAAAAAAAAAAACCATACAACATCAAAAGTGATCGCTGCCGTTACTTCTGGTCCAGGGTTGACTTGTTTATCTTCAATCTGGAAGGTTTTCCTGGCTATTAACTCTATGTCATGTGTATTCAGATAAAAACAAGATGAGAAACACTTGGCCTGGGCCCAGTAGAACTCAAGAGAGTTGGAGAAATAATTCTGACTCTGTCTAACCTGCTCCGACCCACTCTCTTTTATTAGAGACTGCTTTCTTCGGTTAAGAAGACAAAGAGCATTTTTAATAAGAGGGTGTTTATGTTTTGCCATTCGTATGAGTGTGTAGGTGGTTATATATTGATTTCATAGTAGTACTGAGTACATTGGATACTTTTTTTCCCCATTCTTGAGATACTTTACTAAGAAGAATATGTTCCAGCTCCATCCAGGTAAACATAAAAGATGTGAAATCTTCATTTTTTTTTTTTTTATGGAAACATATCTATAGTCCAGAAAGTAGAAGGGAAGAGGAGAGAGAGGGGAGGGGAGGAGGGATGTGGAGGAGGGAGGGTATTTGGGGGGACCTCACCTAATGTGCATGATGCAATGGTATGTTTCAAAACTATTAAGAAATGAGTATAATTGTGATGGATGTGTTCCTTAGTTCAATGTAAGAATTTCACATTGTATATCGAAGCAGTACCCTGAATCCCATACCTGCACCAATGTACAAAGTTATGATTTAATAAAAAATAATTTTAAAAAATAGAGGGTGATGTAAAGGAGTGGTGACTTTAGACTTCCCTAAGGTGGAAGAGTTAAGGGAGGGGGCAAATCACACAGCTCTCTGTTCCAGAGCAAGTTAAAAGTCACTGTGGCAGGAGTGGGCTTGAGTCACCTAAGGAACAGTCAGATAAACAGCCTGGGAAGAGAGAGGAGATGAGTGGGTGGTGAGGGCAGAGAGCCTGTGAGGCCCTGTGGGCCACAGTGAGAACTGGGATGTTCTTCTAAGTGAAATGGGAAATCACTGGAGTTTTGGGCAGCAGAAGTGTAGTCTGCCATGTATTAAAAATATGTTCCAAAGGTGTAGCTGCTGTGTTGAGAGCAGTTTGTGTAGTGACAGGAGTGGAAGCAGAGAGATGAGGCAGTACAGGAAAGAGACAGCTGTGTACTGGGCCAGCTCGTGTAGCTGGGACGTGGTGAGATTCAGGACATTTCTGTGGGTAAAGCCAACAGGGTTTGCTGATGGATGGGATGTGGCTTGTCTGAGAAGTTAAGGATGACCCCAAGGTTCTGATCTGAACAACTGGGTAAAGGATGGCTACCAGTTACTACCATGGGGGACACAGTAGGGACGGCAGGTTAGGGGTGCAGAAATCAAGAGTGAGATTTCACTCACATTTCAGGAGCTGTGTTAAATTCTGGGGCTCTGTGGATAAACAAGACACAGCCCTTGTCTAGAAGGAGTTCACAAGCTCGTTTGGAGATAGATGTATGAGAGAAGCTACTGCTGAGATACAGGCAAAATACTGCAGAGGCGGAGAGGATGAAGGATGGATCCTGTGGAAGGATGGGTATCTGAGCCAGAGTTTGAGGCATCATATATATATAACTGGACCTCTGCATCCATGCATTCAACCATCTCCAGATTAAAAATATTTTTTAAAAAACCAGCAGAAATAACAATACACCAATAAATAACAATACAAATAAAAATATAGTATAATAGGCATTTATGTACCATTTACATTGGGTTAGGCATTATAAGTAATCTAGAGATAAAGTATACAGGAGGATGCACACAGGTTATATGCAAATGCTGTGCCATTTTGCATAAAGGAGTTATACAAAATGCAAATCCTTGAATTTTGGTGTCTTGGGTGGTCCTAGAGCCAACACTCTGTGGATACCAGAGGATGACTGCACTAGGTGTAGTCCTTGGAGTCTCTGCGTTAGCATCACCTGGGGTCTTCCTAAAAGGCAGATGCTCAAGTACCACCTCAGACTCCATGAATCTGAATCTCTGGAGGTGATGTTTGGGAATCTGCATTCTAACACATGCTCCCTGGTGATCCTAATGTGCTTTAAAGCTTGGGAATAAGAGCCCCGTTTCAGACAAGTGACAAGGGTCACCTGCTCTGTCTTCCAAGCTCTCCAGGAGCTCTCTGGGCTTGGTGCTGCCCGTCACAACTCATAGAAGCAGGAGAGTGAAGTCACAGCAGTCATAGAGTTCAATAAGAATTTATTTACCGTGTTTGTTTGGTTATTTATTATCCCCTTCACTACATTTAAGCACTGCAAGCCCTTACATCAATCCTCACGACAAGGCTTTAGGGAAGATCCTTGTTCTATAGAGGAGGAAACTGAACCTTAGAGAGCCTAAATATCTTGCCTAATATCACACCCCTAATAAGAGGCAGGATCATGATGTAAATTTAAATCTGTCTGATGCTAGATGCCAAGTTAGACAAGCTCTGAATACTGCATCCCCTGTATTCATTCATTCATTCAACAAACCTTGAGCACCCACATTATTGTAGGCATCAGAATTGATATGGTGCATAAAAGCGTAAAAGACCCACCTTCCCTTTCTTCATATAAAATTAGAAAAATGTTATAAGTTTTATAACTATCAGTCTATAGTAAGAAAGACATGTCTTTAACAAATGATCCATAAATATTTAATTACAAACTGTGGCAAGTATTATGAAAGAAAAGGATAGGGAAATCTGAAGAGTATCTGACAGAATAGATTAGTCCAATCTTGGAGGTCAGGAGGGGGTCAGAGTTGGAAAATGTTTTCCTGAAGGAACTGATGCCTTAACTGAAGTTCAAAGCAAAGAAGCAAAGGGCTGGGCAAGGATATGGGATTGGTACGTGCAAAGGCCCTGAGGTGGTATAAAACTTGGCCTTTTCAGAGAACTGACAGATGGCCTTGGGGATCTCTTAGTAGGTAAGAGGGAGAGGCAGGAACTTCAGGTGAAGCTGAAGGCACCAGCAGAGGTTCATCATGGAGGGCTGTGTGATGCTCTTAGAGTCCTGCCATTACCTTGGGAGCCTCCGGAGGCCATTAAAGAGTTTTCATCAGGGGGTTGGCACTTGTAGCTTAGCAGCCAGGGTGCCAGCCACATGCTGGTGGGTTCAAATCCAGCCCAGGCCTGCCAAACAATAATGACAACTACAACCAAAAAAATAGCCAAGCATTGTCACAGGTACCTGTGCTCCCAGCTACTTGGGAGGCTGAGGCAAGAGAATCACTTGAGCCCAACAGTTTGAAGTTGCTGTGAGCTGTGATGCCACGGCACTCTGCTGAGGGTGACATAGTGAGACTGTCTCAACAACAACAAAAAAAAAACAGAGTTTTCATCAGGGGTGCAAAATGGTCTGGATTTTGGGTTTGAAATCTTGTAGAGTAGAGGGCGAGAGAGCAGTGAGGCTCCAGGAGAGAAATGTCGGCGCCTATGATTAAGGTTGTCGTGGAGCTGAGGAGGAAAGAACACCGGGGAGATCTGCTTAGGAGATCAAATAGTCAGGGCCTAGGGATGGACTGAATACGAGGTGGAGATGAGGGAGATTAGTTGCCATGGATGGCCAATGAAGTTCTGCTTTAGGGAGCTGGGTGGATGAGGGCACCTGGTCTGAGATGGAGGATGTTGTGGGGGAGGGAGTTTTAGGGGTGTGGTAGGCAGAACAATGGCCTCCCCCCACAGAAAGGCCCATGTCCTGATTCCTGGGACCTGTGAATATGTTGCCTTACGTGGTGAAATGGATTCTGCAGGCATGATTAAATTGAGGATCTGAGCAGAAGAGATTTCCCTGGGGTATTCAGTGGGCCCAATGGAACTACAAAAGGGATGTGAGAGAATCTGAGTCAGAAAGAGACTGGAAGTGCTTCTCTGGGGCCTTCGAAGATGGAGGAAGGGGGCATGGGCCACAAATGCTTCTAGGAATTGCAAAAGGCAAGGAAATGATTCTCCCCTAGAACCTCTAAAAGGAGCTCTGGCAACTTCTTGAGAGTGAAACCCACTTTGGATTTGTGACCTCCAGACGTGTAAGTGAAGAATAAATTTGCATTGTTTTAAGCCACAAAGTTTGTGGCCATTGTTTATAGAAGCAATGGTAGACAATGACTCTGGGACGGAAGGGTCCTATCTTTCCCTGCGACTATCTTCCCACCCCCAGTTGTCCTGCTCCCTTCCTTGAAATCCCCAGTCCTGGGGTTTATCCTGTTCTTGTGCCTGAAACTTGGTTTTCACATTAGCTCTGCCTAGGACTGCAGAGATCAGACAGTTCAAGCTCCATTTTAGCAACAGTTAACAAAGTCTGGGAAGTGGGGAGGGACAACAAGGACAGCTTGCCCAAGGTCTTCAGCGATTCAGTACAATTTCTGGGACCAGAACTTAGAGCTCTGGACTCCTGAGCCAAAGCTTTCTCTGTACCTTGCCCAGAGGAGAATCAGAACCCAACCTCCTTTCTAGAACAGTCCGGATGTCTATACCTTTTCTGGCTCCTGACATGGGTCTGGCTGACCCTGTCTCTTCTAGCTGCTACCCTCAGTCTTGGCTCTGGATGGAAACCCCCCTCTCACTTGCCCAGGCCACCAGTGAGCCCAACGGGGTGCTGTCTACGCTGTCACATTGTGTGCTGCATTTAGTTGCCATGGTTTCCCTGCTTGGTTGATTTGTTTGTTGGTATCACGTGGCTGTAAATGCCAGATGCCTAGGATAAGTCTCTTAAGTTACTTAACCTAATAAGACCTCTTACTTCAAGGGAGAGTTTGGAGTATTTATTCAACCTCCCTTCATGCTTCTTCAGAATTCAGACAAAACAGAAAGATGTTTTCATAAATGTGAACCAAATACCTTCGTGCATGTGGACAAACACACAGCTACATGTTTTCTGAGTTGCTCTTTAGCTCCTCCATCCGCGGGATGGCCCGAGACCTCTCCCACCATCTCCTCAGTGCCCAAAGCAGGGTTGGGGAAAGGAATGCTCTACCTCAGGGCTTGCTGAGGCAGGGCAGCGTGCACCCAACTTTGTGCAATTGTGGAATTGGAAAGGACTGCAGGAGATCAGCTAATCTAATCCCCTGCTTTTAGGTGAATAATGCATTACATAACACAAGGCAGGGCATTGTCGCAGTCATTTTAAAACTCCTTAGGGGGTAAAATTTTCATAGTCTTCCTTGAAAAGATGCAGGGACTCAAAATGAGCCAGCTTAAGGCCTGAGACAGGATTCCTGAATATATGCCCAGCCCCTCAACGTGTCCACATGTCCACAAACCTTGTTGGACAGCCATCTTCAGATCCCCAGCCCTGCAGCCTCAGCCTAGCCCCCACCATAACTGCGATAACTTATAACAATAGCTCACACTGCAGCACTGAGACCCGTGACTCCTTTAGGCCTCAGCTAGAATCATACCCACCAGATGGGTAGAGAAAGAACCAGGGGAAAGGTACGAGGGACATAGGACTAGGCTGGGAAACGGGAGAAGTCATATAGGAATGGCAGTGTTCAAATCCAGATTTTCTCAATCAAAATCTAAGGCTTACCCTTCACACCAGTCTTGCTCCTTGATACATAGACGTGTAAGGTACCTCCTCTGGGGGTCATAATTAGGCAACTTTGGGAGTTCAAGAAGGGGCCATTTTAAAATGAATGTTGAAATGCTTTGGTTCACATAAAAAAAATTTATCCTGGATACACAGGTGTTGACAGATAATATTTAAGGTGAAAAGGGCTTAAACATAAATCAGAGACTCTTACCAACTATCGAGGTCTACTTTTTGAGACAGAGTCTTACTATGTCACCCTGGGTAGAGTACCGTGGTATCACAGCTCATAGCAACCTCAAACTCTTGGGCTTAAGCGATTCTCTTGCCTCAGCCTCTCAAGTAGCTAGGACTACAGGAGCCTACCACGCCTGGCTTTTGTTGTTGTTGTTGTTGTTATTGCAGTTGTCATTGTTGTTTAGCTGGCCCAGGCAGGGTTCAAACCCTCCAGCCTGGGTGTATATGGCTGGTGCCCTACTCACTGAGCTACAGGTGCTGCCTCAAGCACTACACAAATTAATCATCTGAAAGGTTTTGGATCACAGTACCCCCCCTCTTCAAAAACTACTGATGCTTCCTTATGTCTTAAGTGTCTCCAGTCTGACACTGGTCCTTTCCATCTTTCAAGGCACTCAGCACGATGTCTTACTCAGCAAAGGCATTAAAACGTAGTTAACTTGGCAAAAGCCACAAAAGGTGCAGCTCCAAATACCCACCCAATTCCTCTTTTCCCAGGGCTAATGAATATGTTTCTTGGCGCATTTTTCCTTTACCCAGCTGCAGTTTAATTAAAGTCCTTAAGTACCCATTGTACATTAATCTACACTAAGCTTAGAGCTGGAGCTATGAAAATGAACAGGCTCTGTATAGTGGACAGGAGATCCTTCAGCTTCCTGCCCACTGCTATAACCTTTGAATCCCAAAGCTTTGAATCCACCACTTCCGGCTGCTTCTGAGTCTGGTTCCATCAGTTATTTCAGATGTCTTTATCCTCTCCTTCTCTGTTGGATTCTTCCCTTAAATATTTTAAGTCTCTCTATTCCCTTTTGATTAAAACTACAAAATATTCTTAAGTCCTTCATTCCTTTTAAAGCCAAACTTCAGGAAAGAGTTATCTACAAGTTTCTTCTGCTTCGATTTCCTCACCTTTCATTCACTCCTTCACACCCTGACATCTGGTTTTGCCCTACTTACTATCCTATAACGAAAGACCATCTGTTGGGCCTTCTCTTAGTAGCTCTTGGTTGCCTTGGACCCTTTGTTTCCAGGGTGCCACCTTCTCTAGTTCTCCCCTGGCCTCTCTGGACAGACTCTCTCAAACTCCTTGGTGCACTTTTCTTTCTCAGCTCCTCTCTTAGACCTTGCTGCTCCTTTGAGCTCTGTCCGCAGCCTCCCTTTTTCATCATACTCTTCTTGGGTGAGCTCATGCCCACTTGAGGATTCATTTACCATCTTTGTTCTGATATCTCCCAAATATTTCTATCTAACTCTGATCTCTCTCTTGAGGGCCAAACTTTGACACCCTTCTGCTCATTTGACATTTTGAGGTAGACATTTCATAGACACTTCAAACCCGAAATCCGAACTCATCACCTTCTCTCACAAACTCTCTTCTTTTCCTATATTTTCTTTCTCACTGAATGGCACCATATCTATTCTGTTGTTTGATCCAGAAACCTCAACATCAATACTATTAATCACCAAGTTTAATTGATTTTAGCTCCTAAATATCTTTGGACTCCATCTAATTTATTCCATCTCAGCTTCCCTGCTAGTTTCCTATCCAGTTTCTCTGGCTCTGGATTTGTCTTTCTTCAATCCATTCTCAACATTTGGACAGGATGATCTTCTTACAGCACAAATCTGAGTCTATCTTTCTCCAGACTAAATCCTATCACTGACTCCCTGTTCTTCTCAAGATGAAGCCTTAACCTGGCTCCCTGATGTAGCCTGTGTCCCTACCTGGCTGCATCTCTTGTTAATCCCTTCCCTAAAGTTTGTGCTCCAGGTGAGCTAATCATGGCTTCCCAAATACACCATACTCTCTCATCCCTAAACCTTTACACACATTTCCTTAGTCTAAAATCCATCTCTCTTCTCTACTTCCCTACTCAGCTTTCCAAGATTCTATTCTTTTTCCAACCATGAACTTAGAAAGACTTTCCTGGCCACTGGGCTGGACATAGGTCTCTTCTGTCCAGTTATAGAATCTTCATCGTAGTTCTTCCTTATTACTCTACTCTAATTGCCTATCTTCTGATAGGTCACCCCTAAGAGCTGGTTAGCTCCAGGAAGTCAGAGTTCCTGTCTTATTCACTTTCATATCCCTAGATCCTGGAATGTGGTAGGTTCTCAATACACAATTATTGAAAAATAGAATAAAAAGGGTGGCACCTGAGACTCAAGGAGTAGGCCCCATATATCAGAGGTGGCAGGTTCAAACCCAACCCTGGCCAAAAAAATGCAATAAAAAATATTTAAATGCTTATTTATTTAAAATTAAATAAATATATAAATAAGCATATTCAAAGAATGTATAAATGAGTAAAGAAATATAGATACATAGATATCTATAATACCATGATATACATGATCTAATAATGGTATAATAACAATAGCAACAACAATAATATAGCTAACTTTTATCTCGTGCTCATTACATGTTTGCATTATTATAAGTACTTTCTACTTATTAACTCAATCACTCCTTACAACATCCCTAGAAGGCAAGGATTAGTTCAGGTGCTGGGGGTGTACAGCAGGGAGAGGGAGTCATTGTGGTTTCAGAGAGTAGTGGCCTCGGGGATGTAGTAGTGAAAGCCATGGTTATGCGCAAGCTGGAACCCTGGGGCAAAAGACCTGGTGGGAAGAGTTTGAGAAGGATTGGCAAGACAAGCCTGAGAAAAACAGGGGAAATGACACTAGGAAAACCAGAAAAAGAGAGAGATTCAAGAAGGTAGAGTGTCCTAGTGATGTCAAGTGGTAAAAGAAACCATGGCTCTGGCCTCTCAGAGGTCATGAGTGCCCTTTTATGAGAGTGATTCTAGTGGCTTCACTCATGTTGAAGCCGATCAGGGAAGGAATGTAGGAGAAGAAATGTAGAGAATGACACAGAATCCTCATAATCAAAAGTTGGCAGTGAAGGAAAGAAGAGAATAGGAAAAGGCAGGGAGGGCCAATGGGAGATCTTTCTTTTTCTTACCTGGATAGGAGTTAACCTGAGTGTATTTTTGTTTTGTTCTGTTGTTTTTGATTTTTGGCCAAAGATAAGACTCCAGCTAAAGAAACACTGAAGGTTAAGGAGATCAAAAGAGGCAGGACAGACTGGGATAAATAGGAAAGGTAGAAAGATGAGTTTGGGAAAGACAGCAGGTCTTCACCTAGTTGGGGGGGATGGGTCAATTACTGACAAGGGAACCCACTGGAGGAAGTTGTCCTGGGATGGTCTCTATCATCCCTGTGAAATATGGCACCATAATTAAGATCCTAGATCTCAATCAACCAATATCCTTAATAAAAGAAGAGCGAGGAAAAAAGAAGAGATTATCTCTAAAGACCACAGCTATTGCGTACATCACAGTAAATAAACAGACCAGATAGGGAAGACAGATGCAAAAGAATCAGCCACATTTAGATTGTTTATGGTGAATTTAGGGAACCAGATGAAAGCAAAAAATCTTTCACATAAGGCACATCTGTGCTCACTAAACCAGAGTGTAGGCTCCATGAAGGCAGAGGATGAGTCTATCATGTCTACTGCTACATCCATAGTAGACATGACTCAATTAATAGTTTGTGAGATGAATGAGTAAGATTCAAACACTGAAGAGTTTTGTTTAGCTATTTTGATCAAGGTTATAAACAGACCGCCTCACGAACATGTGACCTATACCATTTTACAGGGCCCCATGCTGAGAAGGGTCCCCTGCTTGGTTTAACCCTTTACAGTCATTGTTTTGAAATTCTCAATAATGTGAACAAGGGGCTCCAAAGTTTTCCTTTTGTACTTGGCCCCACATATTATGTAGGCAGTACTTTTTAAAAATTTTCAGATTAATATGAGGGAACAAAGAATTAGGTTACATTTGTTAGATAAAATCCAAGTTGTAGTTGAGCCCCTCACCCAGGAGGTGTGCCATACCCCCCTACCTTGTGCCCCTTAGCCAAGAGCACACCAAGCTCTTTCTCTTTTCTCCCTTCCTCCCACTTGAATTTAATTGTGTTTTTCTCTTGTGTGGACTTGTGGTTGTTCATCTACTGGTTTCATGTTAGTATTGAGTACATTGGATACTTGTGCAGCCAGTACTTTAAAAACAAAACAAAACATACATGTCCATAAAATATCAAAATGGATATTTTAGATATATAGGAATGTCAAATTATCCACAGAAATTAATCATATTAAAAAATATATTTCAGGCTTACCTGAAATGCTAGATCGTGGTTTTTCTTTCTTAAAATATGCATCATATTCTCTATAGACAATTTTCTTAAAGGAAGTTGCAAAAGGATTCAAACTGGAAATAAAACATAAAAACTAATTTGAAAGGTATAGTTGACATTTACTTCTCACATTGCAAAAAAATTGATCTCTCACATCTTTAGACTTCTAGTAGAATACAAGCATTGTTATTGTATTTCAGAAATCCACAGTTTTATACACATGATCATAATGAAATAATTATTGGTCTGTTTAGGCATAGTTGTGATGAGCATTCTTTCATAAGTTAGGCTGTCCTGTTACTGTTTCTCAAGGTCAATTTCCTAAAACAAACCCAAAATTATAGTGTCAACTCAAACATTAGGGTAGATTTTAACTGAATAAAAATATGACAAAATCGTTTAGGAATAAATAAATATGTGAGCTGTTTTTTAACTGATCAAATGTAGTTTTAATCTACGGGGTAACACTGTCAATAAGCATCAATTTGGGGGACCTTACTTCTAGCTGAGAGGTGAGATGGCTTGTAGAGTAAAAACCCTGGAATTCATATTGGAAACAAATGAATGAAAAACCCAACTTGGAAATATTAAGTAATTTGTCCAAGGAGATACAGCAGATAAATGGGAGAGCCGAGATTCAAAAAGGTAAAGGAGCTCAGAGAGAGAAGGCGGCAGAGAGGGTGACGGGAGACTTTTCTGTTCTTTTATTTTTTGCTATGCCTCTAAAGATGGGCACATCATTCCTATGATGACTCTAAGATGAGTAGTCAAAGAGAAGAGAATTGGGGAGCAATATCTTACAAATATCTAAACCAGTTGACTATGTTGTCCTTGTTCTGCTTGCTAATGCAGGACAGTGGCCCAGGCACAATCAGGGTATATCAGGACGGTAGAGCAGCCGTCACCTGCATTTGCTATGATTTGTCTGTAGCATAGTGGCTGGGGCCACAGGCTGGGGATTTGGTGTCTAGATTTGAATCCTGTATCTACTTCTGAATAATTGTATAACCTTGAAAAGTTTACTCAATCTCTGTAAGCCTCAGTGTCTACAACTGTAAGATGTAAATCAGTAAAATCTTCCTCACAGAATTGTTGTGAGTATTAGATAAGTTGATAAATGCAGAGAGTGTAGAGCTGGAACTTTATAAACACTCAATACATGGTAGCCACTAATATTATTTTCAAAATGTAATAGAAGTTGGTCTTTAGCCTTCAGGTTTTCCCAGCAAGCAGAAAAAACTATAATTGTAGTAATTTTCATAATGTAATGTGTGGGATACAAAATCTGTGTTTAATATCAGTGGTCAGAATTAAAGGAGGTATGAGGAAATGTGTTTAGAATGGCTAGATATAAAAAATAGGGGGTTCTCAGTCATTGGAAGCAATCCAGTAGAAATTAGACCACTACTTAGGGGAGGGTATTGGAAAAATAGGAGGTTAAAACATGTAAGTTGAAAATGAATCGAATGATCTCTTAGAGTTCTCAGAATCCAAGAATCCTAGGATGGTGTCCCTAATGTGAAAGTCCATTTTAATCATTTTTTTAGTATAAATCAAAAATAATTTTCCTCTCATGCCTCAGATCTTTAAATAAATAAATGTAGTTGCTATACAAAATCTTTATTAAGAAAAACCAGTCTTTTATGATATATGTAGAGTAATTTCAATACAGTTATGGTTCCCAGTATGTTTTAATGTGTATATTATGTATTCTTGTTGAGGTATATCTATTTGACCTATACAATTTCTACTGGAAAATAATCTGTCTGAATAGAAAATTAAAGATGATATGAATTCAAATAACATGCTTGAGAAGTTTTCCATTTATAAGGACTATAATTTAAAGATGATTTTTCTTTCATAAAAAGAAAAATCATGTAAAGGTAGTATACCCTAGGGGGGAAACTTCCTTAAGGAAATGTTTGAAAGCATACCCTGGACCTGGAACAAGAATAATACATATATTTTACCTTTAAAAGGCATTGTCCTACTAACATTAGATGAACTAGACAGATCTCTGCTGAAACACACTTTGGCAAAGCATGGAGTTGTCTGCATTGACATCCCCCTAGTGAGTATCCTTGACCTCTTGGGGCAGAACAAGTTAGAACAAGTTCTTAGTTTAAGCAGCCAGATACACAGATCACATTTTTCATATGACAGTACTAGAGAAAAATGACATGATTTGAGGTTCAACCATATTGAAAGCTTGTCCGGGCTATCTCTCTATGGCTTTGACTGAATCATTGATATCAGAGGAATAACTCTTCCCAGAATATTAAAAACTCAGTCCCAAAATGAAGGGACATGTTGACCTGTCCTGGGTCCCTGTGGACTCACCACGTGAATCAGACCTTTGGCCTTTGTGGTTCTGCCTCCAGTATTCTGCTTGCCATTGTCAATGTTAACTACAGAAGAGAGAACAAACTCCCAAGCATAAAGACAGTGCTATAGCCAGCAGCCAAGTTCACGTTCCACCCAGGAACAGGCAAGATTAGTGTTGGAAAGACTGTTATTTTCCTTGACGTTTTAGTTGATAGCAGTTCCCTAAGAATGGGGATGTGACCTAGATTATCACCTTGGAATATAATATTTAAAAGGTTATTTTTGAAAAGGAGGTATTTCTTACTATAAGATCAAGATGGTATGTACTATCCTCTAAAATGACCTAGTCATGATGCCATTTTTAAAAAAAGTTAATGCTATTCAGTAAAAGATCTCAAAATATTACATTATTTCTCGGCAGGTCACTTGCTTTTGTAATTATAAAAGAGGAACACATCTTTCACAATCACTTAAACTGTGATGTTAAGTAAAAAAAAAAAAACGAGTCACATGAGGAGGTTTGCCACGGAAAAAATAAAAATATAATTAACTGGAAAAATAGTCTCTAGGATTTGGTTAATGTCCGGGAAGTTTTATTTTTAACCTTTCAATTAGAAGAAAATAGTGTGCAACTCAAAAGTAGAGTTTTGTGTGACTTAAGCTTTATCTTAGTTACATATGCTTTTAAACCCTATCACCACAGCCAGGGTAAACCATACCCCAGGAAATGATGAAGAGTGAGGAAAAAAATGAAGAGTCACATTCACTAGCATAAATAAGTCAAATACAAAGCAGGAAAAAAAAGGTGAAAATGCAAAAAATGTTACATTTCTGTGAACTGATGATATTTTGATAATCATGTAGACGAAAGCAGCAACAAAAATTATACGGCAGCGGTTATTCAGTTGTCTGCTTCTAACAATGCACCAGGTGTCCACCTTTAACTGTAGAAGATAAAGCTGTGTGGACAATGGAATAGATAATATATAACTAGAAGGTCCATAAAAATACTAAACTACTAAAAATCTGGAAGAGGAGTTTGCAGGAGGGGTGACCCAAGGAGTTAAGTGCCTGGTGCTTTTCAATGGATCAATATAGTAAACCAACAATCAAGCGTACTCACAAAACTATATCGAAAACAAACTTCTGAAAAGAAAGCCGCATCTAACCAATCAAATGGGATGTTTTCTATACCCTCGGAATGATCAGCTCTGTTTCTGCAGCCAAAATTAGCATCTGCCAAGTTCATTTCATTCATTATACGCTCCGATTAGTTGCATTTACTTAACTGAAAGTTGTTTTTCAAAATTTCATAGAATTGCAAAGGGAAAGAATGTTCTCTAAAAGAAATAGCTTCTCCTCTGCAGAGAAGCCCACCCAGACCCCACACCTGGGTTACCTGAGGTTTGCGGGCTCAGGGTGGTAGTAGCTCCAGCTGACGTGCTGGGCAGCCACGTAGAACTGCCTTAGCTGCGCTGCGTCGGCCCCTGGGCTGCCCCCGCCTGCCCAGCTGGTGCCTAGGACCACCAGGACCCAGACGGGTGGGCAGCCTGGGAACATGGCTCTTTTCTTGCTTCAGTGACTCCCACGTCCCCGGAGCAGGACCTGGGCACAGCTTGCCCAGGCGCCCCCCGACTGCGGTCCAGCCTGTAGTGAGTTCCTGGGGCTGTGGGTGGCAGCGTCCTCCTCTGCTCCGCTCCTGCTCGCTCCACTGGGGCGGTCGCCTCCGGCTCTCCCTCCCTCCCTGCTTTCCGGGTAGGGTCACTGCTCCCGGGGAGGTATTCGGGGAGTGTAACTAGATTAGTGACTGTTTTACTACAGATGAAGAAAGGGCAGGGATCAGAGGGTTTAGCAGGTGGGACAGTGCCCAGATGAGCCACTAGACAAAACTGTATTGCTCCATTTCCACCCGATAATACCCCTGGAGCAGCAGCCCCTCACCACCCACCCGCCAGCGGTCTGGATCAAAGTTCACACTTGCCAAACTCTGCGGTTCCCAGTGCAGCGGAACCCACTGGGTTGCAGGAAAGGGAATGGTGCCCTGTCTCTGGGCGCAGGAGCACTGTGTTTTCGGGTGGTGGAGAAGCAAGGGACCAGGACTGAGAGCAGCGTTCCGGGGAGCTTTCCCGGCTTCTACTAAAGCGCAGTTCTGCCTTGATAAGGGCCTGTTGCCAATAAACACCAGCTAAAGGGCAGCCTAGCAGAGGGCTTAAAGAGCTTGGCTGAGAAAATTAGCCGTGGGGATTTCGATTCCACTTCCTAGCTGTTGTCTTGGGTAAGTTACTCTGCCTCTCTGCAAATCAGTTTTGACATCTGCAAAGTAGGCATGGTGATAGTTTTCCCTGATAGGGTAGTTGGGAGCATAATAAGACGTATGAGGTAGTTGGGAGCGTAATTCCCAGCAGATATTCCTCTCTATGATTCTCTTTTCCCACCTCCAGGGCCCCTTATATTTCTTGTAGGATCTGGCCAGCAGAGAATCTAAGTGATACTCTCAGATCTCTCATCATAGTGACTTGTCCCTGGTTCCCTGGATCTGTGAGCCGCCAATCTTCTGTCACGTGCTTTATGCCATCAATACATTCAATAGATGGTAATGTGGCAGGTCACATGAGGTCTCCATTAACAAATCCAGGCTTATCAACAGCCTCTTCCCCTGACCCACCACTAATCTTCTGTCTTTGCCCCTTTGCTGATGTTACTACCAACTTGGAAGGCTTCTTTTCTTCCTCTTTGCCTGGCCATTCCTTACAGTCCAGAGATTTACCTACCTCCGTGATTCTGGGCTTAAATGGAGTTTTCCATTTTATGAACTCTTACAACACTATTTAAATTATTTGTGCTCTTGTTGATTACCCTCATTGTTCTGTGTGTTTGTCGTCTCCCTAACTAGAATATAAGCTATTCAAGAACAGGAACAATGCCTTACACATCTGTATTTAAGGTCTAAGTGGCTCTCACCTTTAGACAAAACCATCTGAATTCTCTGGGGAGCTTTTACAAAATTCAGATTTTGATTCAGGAGACAAGGTTGAGAACCATTGTCCTTCCTAGCTTAGTGAGTGAAGTATAAAAAGCATTCCGAGATGCTATTTGCACTGGATCAGGGAAACTTTTCAAAAACACAGTCTCCATAAATCCCCAGGCCACTTACCAAAATTCTGGTAACTTTTAGTTAGACTGCCTTACTGTTTTGATTTGCACATTTGATTAGTCTGCAGAACACAGTCATTGTGTTACATTTCACAGAGACAAAATAACTATATTTTGGGGGTTTCTATTTTTTGCTTACCAGGTGTTTCTGGTAAGCACTGTGTAACTTTTCAATGACCTATTATTAAACATGGGATTTAAAGGACGTGCAAAACCCATCTGTTCTTCCCGGTAGCTCATTAAGTTGATGAAGACTTTTTTTGCTTCTATAATTTTTCTGTTGGGGTGGGGGTTGCATGATATATATTTGCAGACTGACTGTAGGGTTGAGCCGTAATTAGGACAACTGTAGTTGTGTATTACACTGCTAGATCTTATTAAATGAAACATCAAACAGAGGAACATGGCACTTGGGGAGAATTTTTTTAATTATACATTTGAATATCGGTCTTTGGGTCCTTTGAGGGAGCCTGACTGGTGACAAGAAGGTCTGCAGTGACATGGCCTCCTGTCTTGATTCTTAGTCTTCTGGAACCTCTGGTGCCATTCAGAGGCCTCTCTGGAAGCCTTGTAAACAGCAACCAGCAACCACGGGAAACCCCAAAGTTTCTGTAGGAATTCTCTCAAGTGAGAGATGTCACCCATCTTCTGACACAGTAGAGAAAACCTTCTTTCAATACAAAAATAAAGAGGTATTTTTATTTCTCCACAGTCTGGTCTTCTTGTGAGTCAGATGCTCCAGTCTCTTTGGCTAACTGGTATTTTCAAGCAACAGCCAAGTGGAAACCCACAGACCACTGCAGAAACATTGGCTCTTGGCCTCTGTGGCTTGCGCTGGAGCAAAGGGAGAAGTGGAACAGGAAGGGGCGGGGGGTGGAGAGTTTGGGATTGTGGGACAATTCTTCTGCTCTGGTCCAGGGCTAATCTAAGGAAATTCCATGTCTTTTATTCACAAGTGTTTATTGAAAACTTCAGCCAATGTACTGCAGTTAAGTCAAGACTAGCAGGAGGCTTAATGTTTACAAACAAGATCTGTGGAGGTTGAATGAGGTGAGCAGGAGAAGGACAGATCTCTGAAAATAAAACAAAAGAAATTTAAATAATTATATTTTCCTTTAAAATACCAAAGAAAGAAATTTCTCATCATATCTATCTCTAAGGCTCAACATAATCTTCTCTTTCTAGATTGCAGATTCCCGGATTCTGCCATTCAGGCTACTACTTTTTGTGGGAAACTCAACTACCCACTAAGCTTTTTGGGAGAGGGACAACATCAGATTATTTTTGTTTTCCCAGCAGGTAGCACAGGGGATTGACTCCATGAACGTTTATAAAATTTTTCTAGCAGTCCTGGCTTGTTCTCAGGCAACATCATGGAATCAATACCATCAAGCAGCCAATGATGGGAATATCACACTTTCTGAAATAAGTTATGTCTTATTAGAACGTTTCTGTCCTGGAGGAAATGGAAAGCCTTCTGTGAGCTGTCTCTATTGACACTTCATTACATTGTCACTTCTCTATGGTCTTACCTGTCTTTTGTTAACACAATTTCCTGCATGGCCTTACAACGTAAGGAAAAAGAAAAGTCAAACACGATGTTCTTCCCTTTTCCTCTTCTGTTTTATTTTCCTCAAAATGTTGTCGTGGGTAACTTACCCTAACTGCCCGGGTCAAATGCAGCATTTGTAAAAACTCCGTATGTTCCCAGGTGGCTAAAGAATAGAAACACAGTAGTGACCGGCCATATGGTGGTTAGTCCCCAACAACACAGTCCAGCACGTAGTATTTCCAGAAACCATGGATTACCACCCCACCACTGGAATTCTGCTTTTAAAAGGAAAGAAAAGTAAAGACCAAAACAAATATTTGAGATGGCACTTAACAGCTCTGGGTAATTTATATTTTCCTCCACACTTTATAAATTATTGTTTCTTTGTGTATAGAATACTTGCTCTGCCCTCTAGGGGGCTGCAGACTCTTCTTGGTGAGAAGTTACAAAATTCTCAACCTTGATCCTTGATAATCAAGCAGTACTTTGCAAAGGAGGCAGTGTGCCCCCTAGAGGCATTTTAAAGAAATATTTGTAATGATCAAGACTTCTACTGACAATTAATGGGCTGGAGTTCCAGGTGTTAGATAACCAAATAGACACAGGACACAAAAGAATTGTCCCACATCCTACATACTTTGGAATAGCTACTTGCTAAATATTCATATATTCATATAGATTAAAAGTCTCTGAGCCTGAAAGTCAACTGCTTTATACATAAAGTATCTTTCACTCGTTTAAGAGGCAAATACCATATGGATTGATGGAAGATTATAACAGGTTTTATAATTCTTTATCAGAATTATTCATTATTTTGAAAAATCAGGTTGGTATTGGCAACACTTGTGATGCTCTTCAAGTCTCTGATACAATGTTCTCGTGTTCAGTCTACCTGTGTGGCTGTTGCCTTCA
>NW_003852411.1:22736579-22801998 GCF_000181295.1 Otolemur garnettii | reverse complement strand
AGACATGGCTATAGCATTTTCATCTTAGTTGGCCATAAGGAAATCTGAAAGCAAATGGGACAAGCCCAAGAAATATGCCCTATCACCAGCAAATGAATATGTTTATTGTTTAAGATATTGGAGGATGGGTGCCCGTTGGTTCTTTTCCATTGTTCCAAAGATTCCCGGGAAAATATGTCAAAAGCAATGAAAGAACTTGGGGAGGGGGGCAGGAAAGTAGGATTCCTACTTGATTACGGAGATGAGGGTCTAGGTCTTGGAAACTCTTGCCCCTATCTTCTGAGTTTGGTTAAATAAGCACAAATTTTGCATGGAGGGAAAGCTGTAGCTCTTGGTATATCTCATTGGTCTTTTTAAGCAGAATATTTCCCTTTGTCTGTTTCAAGACGGTAGACAAAGGGGGAAATACCCATTCACAGGAGAGTATATGAAGGAGCTTGGGGAAAACAGCCTCAATGCAACAGTAGCTTTGTGAATAGAGAGAGAAAAAGCACAGGGGAACAAGTGGTTCTTCCCCTCCTGTCAATGAGCACTCTGTCAAATATTTTGACACAGCCACTTTGACGTTGCATTAATGGCCCCCATGATGTCCCCAGTCATTTTTTGTAAGGAGTGATGGAGAGCCCCATGAGCTTATGCAAGTCTTTATGACCTTATAGTTAAGTGTTTGGAGAAGATTGAAAAAGATATTTTAAACCTTCAGAGACAGGCCATTCTCTTCTTTTATTCCTAGGCCAAAGTTCTTTTTTGTTTCTTTCTTTTGTAATTTCTTTTTGAAACAGTCTCCTTCTGTTGTCCTGGGTAGAGTGCCATGGCGTCACAGCTCACAACCACCTCAGACTCGTGGATTCAGGCAATCTTCTTGCCTCAGCCTCCTGAGTAACTGAGTAGCTAGGACTATAGGTGCTCACCACAGTGCCCAGCTAGTTTTTTCTAATTTTAGTAGAGATAGGGTCTCACTCTTGCTAGGGCTGGTCTCGAACTCCTGAGCTCAAACAATCCACCAGCCTTGCCCTCCCAGAGTGGTAGGATTATGGGGGTGAGCCACTGTGCCTGCTCCAAAGTTATTTTTCTGATGAACAGTCTAAGGGACACAGTGTTTCTTTATGTACGTTAAACAGTTTCCCAAGTGATTCTGAAGGGCAGTCAGTTCTTATGATCATTTATCTTGACCTTGTTTTCTCTTAATGCAAATGTTTCACCATGTGAACTCCTGAAGTTGTGGTTTTTACTGCCCCACCCCAAATCACATGAAAAAAGAAAGCAAGGAGAAGACTTTTGCCTACTTACCTTTTCGTCTGAAACGCTTTCTTAGCAGAGCCAGGAGTGTCCCTCCCATCGCCAGACCTGTGGCAGAGGCCACTGCCCCACCGAAGTAAGTCAGGGCTTCCTGGACAGTCAGTGGTCCTGCTGCAGAACACAGATACACACATGAGGTATAAGAAACATATTATGCAAAAGAACAGTCTTCCTCTTCCAGGAAGGTCCTAAGAACTCTGAGATGCAGGATTAAGTGGGATCATCAAGGGTCCTTGGAAGTCAGAAATGCATTGCAGCAGAATGGGAAGCAGGGCTTGCTTTATTCCTAAGGCTTAGAGGCCAACTCTCATTTCCAATGAAATCAGACTAAGGACCCAATAAAAAGAATTAAAACTGCAAACACAAGAATCTTACACATAGAAGTTTGGGCAAATAAAATAAACTGTGGGTCATTTGTTTTGGCCATCAAAAATCCAGTATGCCCCCAAAAGTCGTGATGAACTGATAGGGAAAAATAGGGGGGAAAAGAGACCAATGTGATACACCTGACAAAGAGATGAGCTGAATGAAGGAAAATCTGAGGGGGGCGGTTAGAGGCAGGTGGTAAACAAAGGTCGTCTGAAATAATAAATGAGGAATCTGTGGGAAATAACTCTCAGTCTGTGACTCTTTTGAAACCTCAAGGTGTGTTACACAGAGATTATGAGGAAGTGAGAGGACTCATTTCACAAATCAGAGCACTGAGAAGGAGTGGTGATTAGCTCCGCAGAGTCGCTCAACTTGGTTCTCACCACCCTGTGCAAGGCAAGAAGATTCTGCCTGATTGATTGTGAAACACTCATTAAGCGTACAGGGGAAACCCAGTGGTGGAAAGGAAGACCACTGAGAAATACAGAGAAGAAACACTGATTTTGCTGTTTTCCGTATCAAAGTGACTAAGCCGTATGAAAAATATACCTTGGCAGGTTGGCACGGTAGTTGACCAGCGGCCGTTCCCTTGGCATTCTGTTCTTGCTGAGCCATTAAGTAGCTGACCCTCTGGACAATGGAAGGTGCAGGTTGCTCCATAGCTGAAGTCACCCCAGAGGCTGGAGCAGTTCATCATTACTGTCTGAGGAACGTGCAGTTCTGAGCATTTGACAGCTGGAAAGAATGCAAGAGAGTGGCATCTAACATGTGGCATGAAGGTGGATGAGATGATGGTTTCATGTGTAACCTGACTAGCATTGCCCATAGATGAAGCAGAACATGAGAACTCAGAAAAGATCCGAGCCACTTCCAATATTCAGGCCAACTTTCCCAGCATCACACGTTCTAAAATGCCCAGTGGAAAAATGAAAGCCCAAGAACTGGGACAGACACATAGTAGCATCAGATGAAGCCCTGCTACAGGATTGATCTATCTGCCTCCGAAAATACTCTTCATGAAATTTTTCTTTCCAAAAATGCTGTTATTCTAAATGTTATTATTACTGCACTTGTGATCAACTGGCATGTTGGTGTGTGTTTATTAAAATACATAATAATAAGTGCTCAGCATATCTGGACCCTAGAACTTTGAAGGAAGTAGAGACATCATCCTTTTTACTTTTTCAGAGAACTTCAGGTTGTTGTTATTTATGGATAGGAAATTGAAGCTCAGAAAATTAACCTTAATTCAAACAAATGTTATTGACCAATAGTGACATTTGCAAAGCACTGTGGCTTGCTTCACGGGGGATACAAAGATGAAAGAGATAGAGGACTCAGTGCTTCATGTATACAGTGATAGCTATTCAAGAGGTATCACACATGGCTTAGCTTTTTATTTAGGTCCCAATTATGATAAAAATATGGAATTTGTATACTGTCAGATGACTATCAGAATTGCGATCGGTTATTTATCATTTCACATGGCTGGTTTCATGTTTAGCATGCTTATTGTTCTGACACATTTTGGACATCTGCAAATGTTTCCTCCTTCAGGTCTTAGAGCACCAGAGCATTAGCTTGTGACATGAGGAAGGGCAGAGGTGAGGGGCCTGCTGCACTTTACTCCTTCCTGGGACTAGTGTGGATTTCCCAGAGGAGCTGACACTTGCGGTGGTCGGTGGTCGTTGTGGCTGGGAGGAATTTCAACAGGCAGGTGCAACGGCTAGACTGAGAACCTGCAGAACTGCCCGCTGCTCTCACGTTACCTCTGCAGGCTGGAGTCACTGCTGTCCATTGTCCTGAAGGCCTGCAGCTCAGAGTGCGGTCTCCCACCAGGGTGAAGCCGGCTTTGCATCCAAAGTGACAGGTGCTATTCAAACCAAAGGTTTGCAGATGATGCCTGCAGGACATGGTTCCCTGCTCGGGACTGGTGAGAGCTGGGCATCGAACCTCCCGAGCGGGAACAGACGCTATACCTGTTGTGAGGAAATGCTTCACGTTACAGAGTTCCCAGTGAAAGGAGCACCACAGAGCGGAGGTGTCTTTCACTCCTTCCATAACAAGGGAGGCTCTAGTGACATCTATTTAAGGAAGTTAAAAACTATTAATCTCAGATATAAAAAAAAGATGAAAAAAATTATTTGAAAGGTCCTTGAAGAAATGATTCTCCAGGAAAACAAACTGAGGATCAATGTTACTGATATT
This sequence comes from Otolemur garnettii, assembly GCF_000181295.1. NCBI lineage: Eukaryota > Metazoa > Chordata > Mammalia > Primates > Galagidae > Otolemur > Otolemur garnettii. The sequence continues at coordinate 22,798,122 of NW_003852411.1, read as the reverse complement.
TTTTAAAAAGGCAGAAATTCAGTGGAAAGCCAAATAGACATGGGCCCATTGCCTGACCACTCTTGCTTTGTAGGGAGATGGCAGTGTTCTTTGGCCAAAGGTCAGCATGAAAGGTGAAGTGTGAATGATGCCACCGGCTTTGTCAGTCAGAGGCCACATGGCAGGAAGATGATGGCATCTCTGCATCTCAATTCCTTGATTTGGAAAATTAAACTAGTAACTCCAACCTTTTGTACTTTCTCTTGGTAATAAAATGATGGAGGCCACTCCACTGGCTCAGTAAAGCTTTTTAAGAGGCCAAGACTATGAAACCAAACTTCTGCTTAAGAATCGACATATCAGCAGAGCCCATAGCTCAGTGGGTAGGGCGCCGGCCACATACACCAAGGCTGGCGGGTTCAAACCCAGCCTGGGCCAGCTAAAGCATCAATGACAACTGCAACAAAAAAATAGCTGGGTGTTGAGGTGGGCCCCTGTAGTCCCAGCTACTTGGGTGGCTGAGGCAAGAGAATCACTTAAGCCCAAGAGTTTGAGGTTGCTGTGAGCTGTGATGCCACAGTACTCTACCAAGGGTGACATAGTGAGACTCTGTCTCAAAAAAAAAGAAGAAAGAAAGAATCAACAACATATCTTTGTTTATAAACATAAAAGTCCCATCACTCCTTAGAAATTTGTTAATTCCTAGGCTGTGTTTGTTAGACCCAAGTAATAGTATAATATATACCTGTCACATATAAGAACTATATAGGTGTTTGTTATTGTTGTGGAAAAATGTTCTGGAAGTAGAGCTTAGATTGTTACCTTTGCAGGTTGGCAGAGGTGCTGACCATCTTCCGGAAGTAGTGCAATCCAGATTGTTGTAACCTTCCAGCTTAAAGCCCTTGTTACAAGAGAAATGGCAGGTGGAGCCAACTTTGAATTCTCCTTGTGTGTCAGAACAATCCAGGCTGCCCTGCTCTGGAGCAAAGAGTTCTGGGCACTTGATAGCTGGAATATCAAATCAAGAGTGTCACAAACTCCAAGTTCGTTCAGAAGTTTTGTTACACAAATTTCATTCATGTATATACTTAACAAATATTAGTTGGCATCTAGTTTATTCCAGGTTTTGCTAAAAGGTGGTTATTTCACGTGTTACATATTTCTTAAATAACATATAAGGTAGGTTCTTTGCCACTGAGGGCAGTGGCAGGCATTGGGAACTTGCAGAGAGAAGTATAGGCGGAGGTCACAAAGATAAAGCCAAAGACTCTAGGAGCCACACTCAAGAAGTGACAGTGCCATTCTATTTTCTCCATACCCTCTGCTCCACGGAGCCTCGCACAGCCCCACTATCTTATCTGAATGGCTGCAGTCCACGATTTCTCTTCTACCCTTCCTCTTGCCTGAGCCTTCTTCCTCTTAGATAGCCTACCATCTTCTCAAATTCAACACATCTAAAACTGCAATGATCACTTTCTGTCTCAAACTATTTCCTCCATTTGAATCCCCAGGCTGGTTTTTTTTTTTTTTAATACCACAGCTCCATAGCACAGGAAAGCTCAAAACCTCCCAATCAATCTAAATTAGTTCCTGGAATTCCTTAAATGGACTTCACTCATTCTTGCTTCTGGCTCTTGGCTCACACTACCCTGAATTCTCTTCCATTTCCACTGGACTAAATCCTACCAGTTCTCTGCTGATCACTGTTGAACTTGTGTCCCCTGAACGCAACAACTTCTGTTTGAACTCAGATGTTGTCACATCGCATATCATACTTTCCTTCTTCTACTGGACAGAAAGTGTCTAAAACCCAAGAACCATTAATCTTTGTGTCTCTCATACTTCCCATTTCAGGATCTGCTCAATGATCACTTGCCAAGTGGATTAGTAAGTAATTTTTAATTTACTAATCAGTTTCCTCCCCAAATTGGTATTATAAACTACAACAGTTACATATTTTTGTTAGCATGGTACCTTTCTCCCCCATTAGATTCTCTGACATAAGGCTACTATTCACAAACAAATACTGGATCATTAACAGACTGAGTGACTAGTCTTTTTTTTAAAGCCCTTGCTATTCTATTATTTTAAATCCCTTCGTCAAATAAAGCTTATTTTGCTTGGCTATTCTGATTGTTAAAAACTTCTTCAAGTCTTATGTGCTGCCTCATGAAGAAGTGCTGTACCACAGTTGGCTTTTCTGTGCTGGTTCATGTGATTTGCAGGGACAGATTGTTCACTAAAGGGTCATATACTCTTATTGCATGAATCCATTCAAATAGCCAAAGTAACATACTGAATTTCAGTTCAATATTCTCAAATTGTTGACTAGTAACTCCCTGAAAATTAATTTCACTTACCAAATATTTACCAAACATGTCTATTGATATAAGTCCTAGATGCCAAGTCATCTGTAAGCATTCACTAAAATAAATTTTTCAGAATTTTTTCAGAATTTCCCAGGATTACGTCTTTAAGCCCCAGAATCTGCATAATATCAGGTGCATAAAAACAGGAACTTTGCTCTTTCAACATTGGCTCCCAGGGAATAGGAGGTTCTAAATATTTGTTAAATAAATAAATAAAGGAGTGCAATTTAATTTAGATGCATTCTAATATGTGTTTTTATCTGATTTGAAAAGGAATAAGAGGAGTTATTATTCAAAAAAAATTTATTGAGCTGATCTCTAGTATAAAATGACCGTAGGACTAACTTGAAAGGTATTACAAAGTTACAGATTCAGACTTTTGTATTTACGAAATTCTCTGAACCCTTTCAGGTATAGATTAACCTAGCGACTGTCCTAGTCCAGCCAAAGGTCTTTACATAACTTTAAGGGCTAGACTTGAACTGTGTAAGGAAGCAGGTTTTCCCATTTCAGAGGAAGTCTTTGACGAGAAAGGCTGAGTCCTAACCCAGATCTGGCATACGGTGGACTCTCAGAAAACATGGGATGAATTCAACGTATGGAGTTAGCACTGATGGGGTGGGAGTGGTGGGGTTTTGTGTAGAAAAGGTATACACCAAGCAATGATTTCTGTGTGCGACTTGAAAAAGTGATTATTTTTTAAGCTTATTCTAGATTTTGGAAAATAAACGAAAAACTATAAGAATAGAAAGCAGATAAGTGTTGCTTTTATTATATGGTTAGTGCTCTATTTTCACTGACTTCCAAGGCAGTTCTGTCCCATTGGGGTCTTCATGGGTATTTTTCTGTAACCTATTAAGTAGGTACACATGACGGCCTGTAAATTCATGAACATCTTGGTTTGTGTTATTTTAAGTAGCTTTGGTACATTCATATCTGTTTCTTCTTATTACCTCATGTTACTTGGATTGGATCTAGTTTGCTCAGTAACTTCCTAGAAAGAAGATATAGTATAAACAATAAATGTCACTGAATTGGCTATTTTAAACACAAACTTTAAAAATAAAACTAAGAATCCCCGCGGAATCAGAGAAATGTTGAGAATGAAGGAAAAAAGAAAGCCGTGAGGCAGGCCAGAGCTTGGAGGGTTCCGGTTTGCTGTATTTTAGGATGTGGATCAGCAGGAGCAGGCACAAATGTAGAATGGGGTTGGGATTTGGAACCAGGATTACCTCTCCCAACTCACGGGGAGGATGGACACTAGAAGTTGGGCCCAGCAGCCAGACATGGTCTTCAGAGGGTCAATAATAGAATGTTAAGTGGTTAAGAGATCAGTGGTCTTTATCACCAAAGTGACCAAACAGGCAGGGATAGGAAGGACACAGTCACTGGACACGAGCAGTCCAGCATGTAGATGGCATCGTGAAAGTTGGTGGAATAGCCTTCCTGGAAGGAACTTCAGGCCCTGGAGAGTGAAGGCAGAGAGGATAGTGGATGTTGGCCCTCTGTATCCGTGTGTTCTATATCCATGAACAGAACCAACCCCAGATGGAAGACATTTGGGGGAAAAAAATTCCACAAAGTTCCAAAAATCAGAGCTTAAATTTGCCATGCACCACGTGCTACAATGAATCCACGTGAATGAAGTGATGTGTGTGCATTCTGTTAGGTGTTACGAGTAGTCTAGCAGTGATTAACTATATGGGAGGACTGCAGGGTTATATGTGAATATTGCACCATTTCATTCTGCATACAGAACTTACGGATCTGCACATTTTGGTACCCAGGTGGGTCCAGGAATCAATCTCCTGTGGATACCAAGGAACAACTGTATAGGAAGAACCCAAGTCTCAGAGGACCCAGGGGGTGGGTGTTCTAACTAAAATGGAAATATTTGAGGAACCACCCTCCAAAATGAAATTTTGCATTGAACTCTTCAGAGAAAGCCTGAGAACTCCACCTGCCACATTGCCCCTGCTTACTTGGTGGTCCCTAAGCCCCTCTGATGTAGCCAGGACTCTGCAAAACAATGTGTGAAGGTCAAGGCTCTAGAGGTAGTGCTGAGGCTTAAAAATTCATGAACTCAGGCATATAGGAAAAGAGGAAGCATTTGCCTAAATCTGGAGAATAAATTTGGAGAATGAGATAGAAACACTGGTCTGAACACCAGAGTGTAATATCAGGATCAGACATGGCTGACAATTTGGGGCTTCAGTGAGCTGAAGCTGCCATCCTTCGTAGGAGTTAGTTCTTGCCACTGGGCGGGGGTGGGCTTGCAAGGTGGGAGGCAAGTTTGGAAAGGAGTGAGGGGAGACAGGGGCTTCAGAGATTTCAACCATGTTGGTTGCATCTATTTTAAACATGAATGAGATTGTTAAGGGATCTTTGATTCTTTAGCCTTAAAATAGAACCTGAGAAAATAGAGGTCATGATAAATTTCAATGGAATAAATGAATGAGAGCATGAGAAATAAATGGATGGACAGTAAACACAAGCCCTAATGTTGTCCCCCTAAATGTTCTAGATTCCTCACATGGCTTATAGTCTATCTTTCTGACAGCAGCAGGCAGCATTTTATGTCTTTTACTCTACAGAATTTTTGACTGGTGAAGAAAGCTCAGGGATGATCTTGCCCACTGCTCTCCTTTTGGAATTGAGAAAACTGAAGTGTAAGGGTGTGAATAGGACATTCTCAATGGCGCGTGACTCAGGATAGGAATCTAGCACTCATTCCGCAAAAAGGAATAAATAATATTTTAGCTATTTTCAGAAAACACTAGTAGATTTCCTCCAACGTATTCTCTCAGCTGATCACCAGGCGTTGCCATTTCTAAAGTTCATCTTAGCAGTTACAGCTGCCATCTGTGCAGCAGGAAAGAGTAAATTCACAGGTGGTTGCCCCAGGGTTTAGAAGCTCTGCCACTGGGTGGCAGTGTAGTGCAGCAGGAAAAACCGAAGCCCTAGTCGGACAAGCCTGGATTTGAAACCTGACTCTACGCCTCCTTGTAATGTGACCTTTGCCAGCTACTTATCCTCTCAAAGCCTCCATTTCTTCACCTTTAAAATGGGGGCAACACAAATAACCATCTTCAGGGTTGTTTGTGTGGACTGAATGTGATAACATATCTGAAAAAGCTGGTCCAACATACACAATAAATACATACCAGCTCTTCTTGCTGGTCTCATTATCACAGACTGACTAATACTCTGAGCAATTAACTGGAACAGTGGTGACTTTTGAAAATAAACATGAGCTACGAATGGATTAATCAGTGCGTTTCTATTTTAGAACGTAGAATGTGTTGGGTGCTTTGCCAGCAAGAGGCTTTGGGGCAGTTGAGGACAGGTGAGGTATTTGGCCCTGGCCGATGAGGATTTCCCCGAGTTCACTGTCAGCAGAGCTTGGGCTTGAGTAAGTTTTACTGGTAAATGATAAGCTTCATTCAACAGATGGTTGTCACACATCCACTTGTATTCTGTCTAGTTGCTGCCAGGGATATAAAGATGGAGAAGGCACAGCTCCTGCCTTCCAGGAGCTTATAATCCATATAGAAGTATAATAATAGTCACACTAGGATTGAATCACATCCATCCCTGAATAGCTCAGTGTCTGAGACTCAGGAGTGCTCAGTGAAGGTGAGCGAAGGGATGAATGAATGAACGAATGAATGATATATGGACCAGAAAGAGACTTTCTAAGGAAGTGAAAGTTCCACTGGCATAGCTGAGCTTCATCACTTATTAACGCTGTGACCTTGGACAAACTACTCAACCTCTCTGAGGCTGTGTTTCTTTCTCATCTATAAGTGGAGGTGGTACCGCCTTCCCTCATTATCTCAGAATTGTGGTAAGCATCAAACCATAGTGACACTGATGTGCACTGCATAAAACTGTGCAATGTTTAATGAAAGTCATTAAAAGATTATTCAGAGAGAGAGAGGAAGTTTTGATAAGATGACCATGATTTGTGGTGAGCATGCTATTTGTTTTAGCACATGTACGCTTTCATACCTGCAAATCCTCAGTGATTCTCCATTCTACAATGTCATCTGAAAAGTCACGACAAAGGACAGACCCAGGAGCCTACCTTCACATTTCGGTGGTGAGCCTGTCCAGTGTCCAGATGGAGTACAGTCCAGTCTTTGTGGTCCAGATAAAGAAAATCCCTCATCACAGATGAATTGGCATGTGGATTTATAACTGGAAGCTCCAAGAGGTTGGACACAGGTCACTGTTCCGTTCTGAGGACTTAGCAACAGTGGGCAGCTGATGGCTGTCATGAGCATGGCAGAGGAGGAGAGAAGAGATGGGTTTAGAACTTGGCAAACTGAAATCAGCAGGGTGTGTGTGTGAGAGAGAGAGAGAGAAGGAGAGAGAGAGACCTCCTCAATATACAACAGCAGCCTTTGGCTAAAGATAATTGTTCGAATCTCATGATGCTTTATCACCAGTTAAAAGTTATGGGGTGCAAAATAGCAGCAGATTAGAGTTGATTAATATCTTGTCATAATCTCTCACAAACAGCCTCAGAGGTGACTTTGAAAGGAAGCTGGGGTTCTGTTTGGGAAGACAGTGGTGTGACTCATTTCAGTTGCTCTTGGACGGGAGTGGAAGGGATTGTTCCATTGTTGTCTTCTCCAGAAACGAGCCTGATGACCTTACCAGAAAACAATGCAAACAGTGAATGGAAATGGAAGAATGGAAATGGAGTCAAATACTTTCTCCTCCTTTCCCTGACGAGGTGGTGGGAAGAATCTGTGGAAATTCAAGCTCTGTTTCCTACAGCAACACATCTCAGGACAACAACCTTCCTGAGCCTTGGTTATTTCTTATTGGACATGGGGAAAAGTAGAACCCTTGCCTTGTAAGTTAATTCAATCATGTGTAAAAGATATAATAAAAAAAATCATGGACATACAGTAGGTACATAACGTAATCAGCTGTCTGCAAATGCCAGCCACAAAAGACTCTACTTGGTTCACTTACAAAAAAAAAAAATTAAATTAGGTTTCATAGGTCTTTGCCACAGTCTATACATGTAGAGTTTGAAGTGCTAGGGAACTTGGCTGGGTCAGAGATCATCCTGTGTGACTTTTAGCAAGTCACTTAACCTCTCTGGGCCTCAGTATCTTCCCCTTTAAAATGGGGAGATAGCAATATGGAGCTCCAGGATTTTTACTCTGATCAAAAGCAAAAACATGCTGCATGCAAATGTCAACAGCTGTGAAGATGTTCCTCTGTCAGTTAACAAACAATACAGCCCAGATGAAACACACTGATGTTTAAAAGTGAAGACTTAGTGGTCACCTGGTTTAGGGTATTTCTTCTCATTGTTTGACCTGGTTGAGCCAGGTATGGCTTTAGACCAGAGACGGTGACAGTATGGCTGTCCAGGGGGCCACTTTTTGGCTGCTGACTGAAATGGGCTAAAATTTTAAGAGCACCTTTCTATTTCATTCCTTCACCTCTCCTGCTGAACTCCCTCCAGTCTGATCAGCTTGTGCAAACACCTCGTTATTTTCTGCCACTTGAAATGTCTTTCTGTATTAAGTGTGTGTGTGGAGTGGGAGAGGGAACAGTTTAAGAAGCCTGTGAACTGTAAGGACGGGGGAAGAAGGGCCGTGAGTGAGGACCTCGGGGCCATGAAACCCATTGCCAGCTCTTTTGTGGCTTTGACTTCTGCCAGCAGGGCGGGGTGCAGGGAGCATTAAAAAGGGAAATTGTCTGATAACACACTCTCAAAAGTGTCACAACATGTAGTGGATTGCAAGCCTCATGGCACCTTCCTGCCCAGCCCACATTTCGGTATTTCGCTTGATGCCTACCCAACAATAGGAGGAGAAAGTTCAGTCGGAGTAAACAAAGAGCTAAAAGCAGAAGGGAACTGGAAGGTCACAGGAAGCCGTGGTGAGTGGCAACCTCCTTGCTATGAAACGCCCCGGACAGTATGGAGAGATGAACTGTAATCTGTGCCCTGCGTGACCAAGGGTTGCCGGGACAAGTTCTGATCACTGTGATAGCCCTCCTCACCGACACCCAGCTCTTCCCAAAGGCTGAGAAAATTTGTAATGTACCCGGGCTTCAGTGTAGTCAGGATGAGCACAAAGAGGGCAAAGTCACAGAAGCACCCCGTTCTCCCAGACCCAGCTCTGAAGATGCACCCAAACCCAATTCCAGTGGCCTGCCAGACTCTGATGCTAGGGGGTGGACATCCAGTTCTGCTGGTTCATTCATCCATTCATACACTCACTGTTGACCTAGCTCACCAGGGAGGTCTGTGCACGTGTGTGCATGCTTGTGTGTGACCTAAATAGCAAGTGGTTTCCTCTTCATCAAAAATATCTATCTGCCTGATTCCACTCAGATGTTGAAGGTCTGTACAAAGTGAAAGGCATAGACATGGCAAATACTGTAGAAATGTCTGGTACTTTACCCATTTAATTTTCTTACTAAAAGTGTAAATTTATCATAAAATACCGATTGCATAGAGGGGAACGCGAGTGGGGAAAACATTGGAAGAATTCATACCAGGATGATGTTCACAGTATCTGTTTTAGGGTTAGAGTATTTAACAGAATAATTTTTCATTTCTCGATTTCCTAATTTTTCTGTAGATTTTGTAAATGAGAATAGTGCTTTTTTTCTTCTTTTTTTGAAGAAAGAGTCCCACTCTGTTGCCAGAGCTAGAGTACAGTAGTGTCACCATAGTTCACTGCTGCCTCAAACTTCTGGGCCTTCTCAGAGTCTCAAGTGGCTGGGATTATAGGTGTGTGCCACCTGCCACCATGCCTGGCTAGTAGATCTTTGTAAAGGCAACATTTGCTATAAATGTAATAAAGAGTTTACTATACTAAAGGAAAAAGAATGCAAAATAAGAAAACACACATCTATCCTTCAGTTGACAAATAGATGAGAACCAGTTCTATTTCATACAGGATGCTACCCCATGGACAGAATACAGTGGCTTTTTTATGTCAAGTACAATGCAGGTAAATTCTTACACTGAATCTGAGAATCCTATAACCTCTAGTCCATAAAGTAGTCTTATCCTCTTCCTGTCACTCTCCACTTTATCCTAAGTGGATATTTCTCTACTGTCACTCAGATCTTGGAGTATATCTGCAACTAGGACATATAAATTCAGCCTTCCCCTGCTCCCTGTTATTATGCCCCATTGTTCCTCAGAGTAAAGTGTCATGCCGGTCTTGGGACAACCATCTGAAGCAATTTTTGTTCTTCTGGTCTTTTTTCCAGATGCTATTTTTAGCCAGCTGAGAACAGTTCACTGGATTAGTGACAGGAGCCTTCCAGTCCTGGTCCTGATAAAGATAAAGACCCTGACAAGGAGTTAGCAAGGGCCTTTCCCTGTGGCCATTCCCTCTGCCTAGTCCCTGAAGACATTTGCATCTGGGGTTCTTCAGTTATGGGACGAAAGCATGAGTGAGAGTATTTATTAATTTCCCAGTCCAGTTCAAGGCAAACTCTACAGTTACCACCTTTAAAACACAGACTTTTAAAATACTGTCTATGACTACATCTAAGCTGCTAGAAAGAATGGGCTCTTACCTGGGCATTCTGGAGGAACAGCACTCCAGCTTCCGGAAGCCAAGCACTGTAGCACACTTTCCCCCACCAGGTGCCAGCCTTCGTCACAGGTGAAGCTGCAGGTTGACTGGTACCGAAAGGCACCGAAGGGGTGGGAGCAGTTCATCTGAGCCTTGCTTGGAACTGGAAGATCTTGGCACTGCAAAGCTGAGTGATGAGAAAAGAGCAGTAAAGAAACAGGAATACAGGTGTACTCATTGATTCGGACCCGGTAGCCCTTTCTACTACCAAGAACAGGTAGAAGAAAAATGAGGCTTCCTTATCTTGGAAGATGAGAGGAAGGTCACTTAGTTACAATGGCACATCAAAGAGTCTATTAGGAAAAGCTAAATCATTATTGAGCCTTTTGGCAATGTGTGTCAATAATATTTACACCCGTACTTTTGGGCTCAAGAATCTATGCTAAGTATGTAATCAAGATGCATATGAAAGTCATTTCAGAGTTTTGTGTTTTGGCTTTTTTTAGACAGAGTCTCGCTTTGTCACCCTCAGTAGGTTGCTGTGGCATCACGGCTCACAGCAACCTCCAACTCTTGGGCTCAAGTGATTCTCTTGCCTCAGTCTCCCAAGTAGCTGGAACTACAGACACCGGCCACAACACCTGGCAATTTTTTGTTACAATTGTCATTGTTGTTTTAGCTGGCCCAGGCCAGGTTCAAACCTGCCACCCTCGGTGTATGTGGCTGGCACTGTAACCACTGTGCTATGGGTGCCAAGCCAATTCAGAAAATTTTTTTTAAATTAAGACATTAGTGTAAGAACAACATACAGTATGGAAAACAAATAGAAATGCCACTAATGAAAGTCAACTATGCTGAGTCCAGGAACGAGATATTAAAGGTCATTAAAAATGATATAGTTTGCTTTGGAAAGCTGTAAGAGGTATCTCAATGAATAACATTAAATGAAAAAGCAGAATTAAAATTTTAATATGTTAGTCTGGAGGAACAGCGCTGCAGCTCCCAGGTCTCAACTATATAAAAGAGATGATAATATGTGAAGCACGCCTTTCCTCACCTGTAACTCACCAGTTACAATGGTAATAATTGTAACTATCTCCTAGGTCAGACTAAATGAAATCCTAGAGAGTGCTTAATAAATATTAGCTGCTATTATTAGTAGCAGTAGCAGCGGTGGTGGTGGTATTAGAAGCAGCAGCAGCAGTAGCAGTATTACTGAGGCTGTCCATCAGAGGTAGACCTTAAGGGCTAGAAGGGAGTTACTCAGTCCACAGCTCTGGATGCTTAAGAGACCGTCTAACTGTCTGCTCTGGACAATTAGCCATTTCCTTGCCTAGAGAGAAGAATGGCTCAGGTGATCCCTGATGCTTCCTTTTAAGTACATCTAAGGGCTCTTAGAACATCCACAGTATATCCCATTGCCCTCACTGGGTCTCACCAGCATGGTGCACGGCCGTTTATTCTGTCATGACCTTTTTTGTTCTGTTTTTTGATATTTTTATTATGGCAAATACAGAGAGCATAACATTTACCCTTTACCATGTCACCAATATTAAGCGTACAGTTCAGTGGCATCAAGTACATTCATGTTATTGCACAAGCATCACCACCATCCAGCTCCAACATCCTTTTCATAATCTCAAACTGAAACTCTGTGCCCATTAAACCATAATTCCCCTTTCTCCCCTCCCCCCGGCCCCTGGCAGCCAGCGCTCTGCTTTCTGTCTCTGTGATTTTGAGGAACTCTTAAGTTCCTCACTTAAGTGATCGTATAGTTTATGTGAGTGGCTTGTTACACTCAGTATAACGTCCTCAAGATTCATCCATGTTTGTAGCATAGGTCAGAATTTCCCTCCTTTTTGAGGCTGAATAATAATAATTACATTGTACGTGTTGCCATATTTGACTTACCCCATCATTCACTGATGGGAATTTTCATGCTTCCTACTTTAACTATTGACTAATGCTGCAAACTCAGGCGTACAGCTATCTCTTCCAGACCCTGCTTTCAAACCACGGCCTCATCTTAAAATCAGGTATACATGGACCAAGGAGAGTCATGTACATTTCCCAGGGTTCTGGTAAACAAGAACATAAAATGTCCAAACTGTACTTCTGGAACTTGACTCCTAATGCTAATGACTCCCCGGTCTTGGTTCTGTAAGAGCCAAATGTTGAAAAGCTGAAATACTGAAAGAGGATCATTTGTCACATCAAATACCTATGATTTATTAGGTAATATTATCCTCATCATTATTTTCCCTATAAAGCTTATGGGAGTTTTAAAGTTGCTTCTACATATATACATGATAGGGACCAGGGAGATAAGGCCCCCCTGTTTTACAGGAGACACGGAGCCGAGCCTCAGAGGGGCCCCAGTTTTACTGACAGGAAATGACAGAACTGGACTAAGCACCTTGCCCTGCACTCTCCCTTTCCCCTGCGTTGCTTAGGCCCATTGGCTCCTCCCACCACAGCCCCTTCCCGCCAGTGCAGCCCCACGTGTCAGTGGTGCAGCCCTCACCTTGACTATGGTCGCATTGTGCCTGGGCCTGGCTTTGCCCACCCCTTCCTCCCTCCTGCCAGGCACACCCAGGGCCAGCACGTGCTAGGACTTGGTGCAGGTGCTGACACCTTTGATGAGCTGCGACGCACAGAACATTACGACTGTCACGATACCTTGACAAACAGGGGCTGGCGCTGTCCACTGTCCCGAGTCAGCGCACTGAACTATGTCAGCTCCTCTCAGCTCGAAACCCTCAGCACAGCGGAAGCTACAGCTGGTGTTGTGCCGGAATTCTCCCGAGGATGGCGAGCAGTCCATGCTTCCGTGGACGGGACTCCCCAGTGGCTCACACGAAGTGGCTAAATAGAAAAATCCCCTTCTGTAACTGGGTAACGGAAGGGCCCAGTTCTTCCTCAGGAAGACCTCCCTGGGATGATGCATTTTTCCTACCCGCATTGTCAGTGTGTTGAGAACCCCAAATCTTTCATTTTCCAAAGGGAAGCTGCCTGGCGCGCCTTCGCAGGCCCCTCTTTCCCTGGTTCACTCTCCCCGCCTCTCAGGTCTCAGCCCAGCCTTCACTTGGGAAGCCCTCTCTGGGAGGAGCTTGGATGGACGCAAGCCCATCCCAGTTCAGGGGTGGGAGCACCTCCAAACTGCTCCCACAGCCCCTCTGTTCTTCTGTTACTATTCATACGCCACCGTCACTCTTTTTCATTCCACCCCAGTCTCCTGAAGGCTGTGATCAGTCACCGAGTTGTACTTCAAAGCTTAGCACAGTGTTTTCCACAGCAAAGGTCGTCATTCAGTATTTATTGACATTAGCTTAGCCAGGTGTCACGGTGGGCACCTAGAGTCCCAGCTGCCTGGGAGGCTGAGACAAGGGGATCACTTGAACCCAGGAGTTTGAGCTTGCTGTGAGCTATGATGACAGAGCACCCTATCCCAGCACGACTGTGTCTCAAAAAAAAAAAAAAAAAAAAAAGACATCTATGAAATTGAATCTGGGCAGAGGAGATACGGAAAAAGCTCGGACGTAAAGGGCAAAAGCTGGGCTCGTGTATTATTGTTGACATTACTACTGAGCCCTGTAACATGATCCCAAATGGGCTTTGCCTCTGGTGCACAGGATGTCATCCTAATTAGAGTTTGCCTGCCAAGTGAGCACAGCCCGCATTGAGTTTCTGAGCACAATTAAGCCGGGAGTGACCTCAGTCCTGATGAAGATTGGTTTCCTCAGGCTCTTCCTTGATGAAGCATTTCATTTCCAGGTTATTCTTGGGGCTTTGCAGAGTATACAGACCACTCTCTAATCCTGGGCTTTGACCTCTGGTTTTTACAGATCAGGGCATTTAAAAATAAAAGATCTCTATTGATTCTTTCTTACCTTATAGATGGGAAGGTGACGTTCAGAAATGTTAAGTGACTTCCCTGAACCCTCATGGCTTGACAGTAAAGAGAGAGCTGGGCTTGTCATCTAGGTCCAGTCTGGGAATTCTCTAACCCACCTTGAATTTCCTATTCTCTGATGACCCCTGTCTGCCTTATAAGTTGTGGGAGTGAGGCAGTTGCACAGAATTCAGTTTGGGGGTGTTATAATTGCCTACCATTGCTTCTCATACTTTTCTGATGCAATGTTCTTTTGTTCCTTTGTCAAAAGCTACCTCCAAAGACTACAGGGGACTCTCTCTCTTAGCCATTTCGGCTGCTGCTCTGACTGCCTCTCAAGTACAGAACATTGTCTCACAGCTTGGATATGCAAGTGGGACAGGAAGGGAGGGAGAAAAGGAGCAGAAACAAAAATTGAGCAAGCGCCCAACTCTGTGCTGTGTACTGCAAACATGCTATTTAATTGTAATATGCTTAATTCTTATAAAAAAAAAAAAAAAAACCTTGCAACTCTTAGCTCCATTTCACAGATGAGGAAACCATCGTTCCCAGAGGTTGAACAAGTTGCTTCAGTGTCTGAGCCTAAAAGAGGTCACCCTGACATCAAGAGCCCTTGCTTGGTCTTTCTACTGTGCCCAGGGTCCTTCTTGGATTAACTGGGGGCTGCCAAACAAAAATCTTACCCTCACAGGCTGGCAAGGGTGCAGTCCACTGGCCAGAGCCGATGCACTGGAGTGTGTCTGAACTGCTCACATGGTAGCCAGGCTGGCACTGAAATTTACAGCTGGAGCCATATGCAAAGGCAGCCAATGGGTGAACACAGTCCATGGTTCCTTGTCTGGGGGCTTCCAGGGGCTGACACTGCACAGCTGGATAAAGAAGGAGAAAGGTATTAGGAAGGAGAAAAAAGCCTGCCCACAGCTGGAGACCTACAGTAGTACAGCTTCTGGGAATAGGGTTGAAACTAGGAAGAGGCCAGTGACCCATCCTCAGGGTCACCTGAATCCCTTAAAGATGCCGATTCCTCCAAGCTCCATCCAGTCTTAATGCCCTCTATTCACCATTCCTTGGTAAACCTGTCCTGGAGGTGTTCTAGAGTCTACTCACGGATGCCAGTGCCGTCCTTTCCCACCTTACATGAAACTTATGAATAAGGCCATTCTGAAACTGTGGATTGTGAGTTTGGGGGGAGGGAGGACTTTTACATTTTATTTATAGTAAATTCAGCCTTTTGTTTTTCTAAAGTTTGACACCGTTTTCTCGTCCCAGACTAACACAATCTAGCCGGGGGCAGCTGGAAGGAGAGTTAAATTTTGGCAATTCAGGCTGATCAGTTTTATCTACAGGCCCAGCAAGGACTGGGCACAGTAGACACTATACGTCCTGTACTACGGCCTGAAACCCACCTTTGCACACTGGTGCTGGGGCTGTCCACACCCCTGAGGCTGTGCATTGCACCATCTCTGGCCCGACTAATGCAAATCCCTCTTTACAACTGAAGCTGCAGCTGGACTGGTACTGAAACGCTTCTGCCGAGTGAAGACAGGTCATGCTTCCTTGTTCAGGAGGCTTGAGGGGAGAGCACTGCACAGCTGAAAAAAGAACCACAGGACCATTGTGTGAGTTCCAGCACCCTGGAAGCCTCTGGTTTCTACAGCAGCTACACCTTCCCCAAGAGGCCGGCAGGCTAACGTGCTCCATTGGTCAAATGAGACTGTTGGTTATGGTTTGAAAGATCCAAACACCTTTTCTTCTCATTTAGAGAAGCACAAGCAGAGTGATCAAATTCATAGTACTCAATCTGTGCGTCCTCCCTCATCAGTATACTCTGTTCACTCTGTAATTAAGAAAGGGAAAGGTCCCTTGGTAATGTTTTTGTCTGAGAATCAAGAAGGAAAGTCACTCTACAGATAGAAAATACCAGGAAAATCAAAATTAGTGTTCGTCTGATCGACAAGTACGGCGATAACCAGAATTTTCCATTTAACACAGATGCTCATTAGGCAGCTCGTCGGCCCTGTTTCCCCCACCCTCCAAATTTCAGTCAGCAGTGAGGCTGGAAAGAGTAAGGTCTACACACCTACACACTGCGGAGGCTTATTCGTCCAGGTTCCAGAAGCCAGGCAGCCCAGCTCGCTGGGCCCATTCAGCTGGAACCCTTCCCGGCAGTGGAAACTGCACCGTGAGTTGAAAGAGAAGCTTCCCAGGGGATGGCTGCAGTTCACAAGGACGCGTGGCGGGAGGTCAAATTCTCCACACTCCCTGACTGCGGGAGATAAAATATTGATTCTTTTTTCATTGCAGAGGTAAAGCAGCTGGAATTATTTGTGTAACCCTCTGCACTCTAACTTTGTAAGCTTCCAACCCGAGCTGTCCATCTTCACTTGGCTCCTTTGTCTTTGCTACCTCTCGGGAAATGTTCATTCTTTCACTGGTTTTTATGTCAAACGAGTAAACTAGTTGGCAAGAGTTCTCTTTGTTTGGCTTCCTTTGCTTTTCCCCTTTCTCTTTCAAAATTTAATGAGTTATTATTTTCTCTAAGAATAAAAATGTTTTTACGCAGAAGGTGGGTCTAGGGGCAATTTGGGTGGAGCAGACAGATGATAGGGGATGCCTAGGACTAGCCTGTGCTCACCGGGGTGTCCCCAATGTGATCTGCTTCCTGGCATCACATCTGGCATAAGACCAGTAACCCAAATAATACCGGCAGGAGGGAAGCCTCACCATATTCACATTCTGGCCCGTAGAAGCCAGGGTAGCAGGAGCAGGTGTGGTTCCCAATGGTCTCGATGCACTCCCCTTGGTTGCTGCAGGACGTGTCCTGGCAGGAGGCTGCATAGAAACAGAATCGTGAACATGTGCAGGAGATGTGAAGAAAACCTGGATTCTTATGTTAAGCCACTCTCAGCCTCTCTCAGGTAGGACTGAGCTTGCCAGACTACCGAGAACCACGGTGTCATCTGGAGAGGCAAGGTGTTCTGTGCAGAAGGCGTCACAGGAGTATTACACGGCTCTCATTTCACACTTGGTGTTTCCTAAGGGGGGCATTGCTATGTGTGGACACAGAGGGACAAATGGAGCCACTGATAGATGTGCAGACAAAGAACTTTCTCTACGTGGCACAAAATGCATTGTGGTTTTCTAACCAAGAGCTATGTTCGTTGTGTTGAATTATCATGGAAGTCCTCATGCCACATGTTACAGCATAGAGGTTAGGAAATAGATGTGGGGGTCTATGTGTTGCACAAATAGGATCTGAATCCTGGCATTTCTTCCTGCTCACTATGTGGCCGTAGCAAGTTACTTCTCTGAGCCCAGTTTATACAGTCAGGGCCCAGACTCTTCCACCTTTTGTTTGCTTTAAATCTGTGTCCACTGCCTGCCATATGGGCGTTTGGCAGAGGAGCCCCGGAACAAAATGAGATGTTAAGACCTGCTCCAAGTCAAGGACAAACAACCCTAAGAGGGGATTTTTCTCAAGCTAAACATGCCAGGCTTAGAGGGTACAGACCATGGCTCACCTGTGAGGACCTCCGCACTTAGTCCATGACCCTCAGTGACAATAGACAAAGGCTAGGGTTTCTTTCCTACCAAGAAGTCCTTGAGGGTATTTGTACTTGGTGGAGGATCAGGATTAGAGTGGATACTATGAAAGCACTGAGAATGTTTTCAGTGATTTTTTTTTGATGGAGTCATGGTTGGGGGCAAGGTCTGGGGCAGGACTGCTTTCTGGTGGTCATTCCCTCTGCACTAAGCCCTGGCCATGTGTTGGTCCACTTTGGGGTTTGTTACAAGAGGAAATCCCTATGTCACAGAGAGTGTCCTGCCAGTGATGACTACCGTTTCCTCTCAACTCTGAGATGAAATAATTCTATAAACCATGCGAACTTCTACAAGAGGAACTTCCCCCATGGCAGCCAGTGAGTTTGGTGCAGCGGCACTGAGACATGTGAAAGGGTTCCAGGTAAAGAGAAGATGCAGGAGGCAATAGCAGTTGGTAGATGCAAGATTGGCCACATCTTCCATCCTATCTACCTTGCCCTAACCTTGACCCCACTAGTACCTTACAGCCGTAACACTTCCCTGCCTTATGTTCTTGGAGCATGTAAGTTTTGCCTTGATTGTGGCTTTCTGGGAATATCAGAATTCTAAAATTTTTTTTTAAACCAGGCAATATTCTGTACTCTACCCCACTTTGGGGCTTCCAGGTGGGTTAGCAACTTGTCTATTCTTTTAGATGGATTTACAAGGAGGAGAATAATGATGATTCAGTGAACAAATCTCCTTTTTGATTATCTTGTTCTGAGGTCTAACAAAAATCCTGGCATTTAGAAAATTATTCCAAAAATACTTAATCTCTTGTAGCAGTACACTGGAGAAGTCTGTAATATGTATGTAATATGCCATGTGATATCAAAAGTAGTATTAACAATGGCTGGATACTTTCTGAAAAGCCCTAGTACATATTTATTTCTCATCTATTCCCACAGAGAATTGATGGTTCCCTCCAACCTTTACATTTTTGATGGCAAAATGCCAATAAACAGCAGCGGCTATCTAAAGTATTAACTTGGTAGGGAAGGAGCCCATCTGTGATCAGGTGAAATCACTCCAATTAGTGATGTCGGCCATCCTTGCAGCTTAGAGGAATGGCATCACTTATGACAGTTATTTTCAATCTCTTTTCTATCTTGACACTTTTTGGTAAGCTTTGTTGGGGAAGACTGCCTTGCAGAAATGGATGTTGAAGGTTGGGTGAGGAGACAGGAAATCAGTGGCATATTGAAACAGCTATTGGTAGTCAAGATAATCTGATAAAGGACAGTTCTAGAGAGGCAGCGCCTAGAAAGGGGTAAAGAGCCAGCCAGGAGAGCAGTCAGATGAACAATATACTGCCCATCCTGGTCGGTGGATAAGTGGTCATTAATTAATTAGTATATAAATATGTTATTTATAAAATGAGATGTGACTACATGACAGTGCGTTCATGCATGTGCTTTCCCTTAGCTAGGAGGTTTGGGTGAGGAGAGGGAAAATGTAGAAGGAGTAAGCTGCATATTCCATTCCAAATGTGTGTTGTTGAAGGAGTCCAAGTGGGAGTGTTTAAAATCTGAAGAATTCAGAACATACATAGCAAAGTGTGGCATGTGTAAGAAGATTTATCAAAGAAGGTCTAGAGTACTTAAGACTCATGTTCAGGACAATCCATACTCTCTCTAACCAAAGAGTCTGTGCACTGCAAGGTACAGAAGGGACCTTCAGATAGGAAGCAACATCAGAAAGATGGGATGAGCTCTGGCACCAGGCTCCTGACTCCAGGAGGACCAAGCTTTCAGGCATGTCTGCTTCCTCTGGACCTGGGGGAACCAAGAGTCAAATATACCCCCAAGATCTAACCTTCAGTTACTTCTTCCCTTTCCTGGCTCCACCACCACCACTGAAGTTCAAAGGATATGGACTTTGGATGTATTATTGTAGACAAACTATAAAGCATTTGCTATTCTTAGTTATGGACTCAAATTGTTTCATAAAAATGCAAAGGAAAGAATGGGAGGGCATAGATGGCTAAAAAACACCAATTTATAGTCAACCCAGGTTTGAAACTGGCCCCACCATCAACTAGTTTAGAATCTTGGGCAGATTCCTTAAAAGCTTCTGAGCCTTTTCCTCATCTGCAAAATGAGGATAATAGAAGGAACTGATTAATGATGTGGTCATAAAGACTAAATACAACTAATAGGAAGGGACAAATGACACATGCAGTGAATGAACTAATAACAATGCCTGGAACACACCAGCATTCAAGAGATACCAGTTACAGCTGTGTCCCCCAGGGGCCAGGGCTAGTCCCTCTCAGTTTGTACTTTCTCTTACAGGAGACCATCGTGGTAGAAAGAGGCCCCAGACCTGTAATTTAGGAGTCTGGTTTCCAGTCCTACCTTTGCTTGTCCTGCTCTACATGCAAAGTTTGGAGAAACCAAAATTTCTTGACTGTTCATCAGTTACAAGATGAGAGGGGTGAGCCAGATGATATTAAATTCCCTGTGAGTTCAAACAGTCATTCTTTTCTAATCTTGGTCTTATATTCTTCAAGATACTCACTAGTGCTAATTATTTAACAGTTTACTCTTGATTTCATGTCCCTGCCTTGGTGACTCCATGATATTGACCTAGCAGTTACAGAGGGCACCCAGGGAAGGTGTTTCTGTTTTTATTTTATTTTATCATTTTTTTTTTTTTGAGGCAAAGTCTCATTCTGTCAACCTGGGTTAAGTGCTGTGATGTCATAGCCCACAGCAACCTCAAACTCCTGGGTTCGAGTGATCATCTTGCCTCAGCATCCTGAGTTGTTGGGACTACAGGTGCCAGCCATATACCTGGCTAGTTTTTCTATTTTTAGTAGAGATGGGTTCTCCACTCTTGGTCAGGCTGGTCTCGAACTCCTGAGCTCAGGCAGTCCACCCTCTTGGGCCTCCCACAGTGCTAGAATTACAGGCATGAGCCACATGCTAGCTTTGTTTTCATTTTAAATCCTCAAATTTCAAAGAGAGGAGACCTACCTTTGTAGCACAGGGCCAGCTTTCTTTTCCAGCAAGGCTCATCGTTCCACTTGCCGGGGGCTGACTCACTCTTAATGTACATCTCCACACAGTCTTGGTTGTTTTTCTTGTTGTTGGGCTCATTGTCGGCCCAGTTCTCCGCCTCTGGGGTGAGAGTCTTATTGGTTCCCACCCAGGTCCACTTATTATTGATCTTTCGGATCCCAATCCAGTAATAAGAGCTGTAGTAGGGGATGACATCATTGAGGTAGGCTATCTCATTTTTATTCTGGATGGCCACTAAATCTGTGTATTCCTTCTTGCAGAATAGCCTGGAAAAATTCCATGAGTATGCTTTCGTACTGTAATGATAGGTCCACGCTTCTACTTCTTTCTGATTTGTTAGTTCTAGATTAAAGGAGAGCAAATGTCAGGTTGAGGAGGCTGTGATCAAATCAAGTACACTTCCGCATAGTCAGATGAGCCTTTGACCAGAAGATGAATACCGCAAACGTGACTATTTTATGTCTAATGTGGTTGTTTGAAGGGGAAAGAGTGATTTCCACCTTTCACTTGAAAGTGTACATGAAGTCAGAATAGAAAAAACAAATGCCCTCTTCTGAGGATACTTGGTGTTAAAGATTTGGAATCATGAGATATCAGAGTTAGAATGGACCTCGGAGGTCATGGAATTTGCTCCTCTTCTTTTATAAGTGAAGGAGACATATTTGGTAATTTGCCCAAGGCCAAATTAAGTAACACACAAAGTGTCTTAAGGACAGGTTCTGTCCCTTCATGTGGCAAGTTAAGATGCTTTATGACCTAGGGCCGACCCATTGGCCCCGCCGCATTGCCTGCTATGTTTGCCCCCTTCGCAAAGCAGAACTCCCAGTTGTGTGTCTTTGCACATTCTCTCTGTGCTATCCTGGCTGCCCTCCCCTCCCATGCCTGGTAAACTTGATTCCCCTGCTTTCCATGACTTCTCCTGGTAGGCTCAGTGTTCTCTCCTCCAGGCCCCTGTGCACCTGGTCCCCACCTCCACCACCTTAATTACCATGTGCCATGATGTCTACCTCTGCTAGATTGTGAATCCCTGATTTTTCTATTTTTACCTCTCGATCCTTAGCACCAAGCATAGAGTTTAACACCTAATAGACATTCGGTAAATGCTTAACTGAATGAAAGCCAGGATTAGAAATCTGATATCTTGCCGTGCAATTTTATATTCATTCCATTCTCCTTGATCAATTATTCTGCTTCCTCCACTTCTGCTTTCTCACTCATTAAGATAGAGCACAAACAGCCCTTCTTTATAAGTGTCTGCAATATCAAATGAAATTAAAAAAATTGCCCTTCAAAAGTATAAAGATGCTATGATGCAAATTATTGTTATCATAACCTCTAGGAGTTCACCCGGGGCAGAGGAGGCCAGTTCCCACATGGAGAGGTGTACAATGCAAGTAATCAGGCCTGGAAATGGCTCCCTTTCCTGTTTATAAAGGCCTGTTTCTATTCAACCCTCTCCTCTGCAGCCTGCACGAGGGCCGACTGTGTTTGTACCTCCCTCACTGACACCTCTATAGCATTGTTTTGCCTTACTTTATTCTGATATAGCCAGTGCTGCATTGTGACTTTCTCGAACCCTAGGCAATTTTATCTTTGTAGGACTCTTTCTCCATAATAATGTATTTAAAACTATTTTTTGCAAATGCTTTGGTATAAAGACAAATCTATTACTATATGTCTCAAACATTTTCTTTTACTTCAAAGAAAATTATTATAAAAGAAATTCAACCATTTTTGTGAGTCCCTGAAATTATGGGCCCTGTGCCTAACTAATAAATTGGCCCTGAATGTATCAGTTTAAGTTCTTTCTGAAGCCTTTTCTACCGCTATGATGGTATTGTGTACATTTTTCTTCCAGCAATCTGGGCTTGGACTGTTTTCCTATGCTTCCCACAACAGGGTACAATTCTTAACTTCTCCCAATGAGCTCTGGGCTCTACCCTAATTATACAGGGCTAAGTGAAGGGTTAGCATAAAGTTTACCAGAGATCAGGGCACTGAAGCAAAGGAGTTGGGTAGCACCAATGACAACTTGCTGGAATCTCTGGTTCCAGATGGCTTTGAAGCAGCTGGCCTGTAACAAGAAAGAAACAACAACAACAGCAACAACAAAATTCCTTTTAGCATCCATATACCACCAACATGGCCAAAAAGATCCTGGTTGATGACTATGTTGAGTTATAATTCTGCCTATTTCCACTGGGAGGATAGCTCAAGCCCTCCACCTCCTTCTTGCTCCTTACCCCTCTGCTTCTGAGTCCTACTCTAGATGGACACTGTCACTGAGGGCAGAGTTCATTTCTTCATTCATTGAACAAATATCTATTGGGTACGTTGTGCCACCAATAGTTTTTTTAAGATATATTTTTAATATGTATGTAAGAAAAAATACTAACACATGAAAAAAAAATACACATGAATATGACTGCCGTTATTATGCAATAATCTCCTTTTAAAAACTGGCATATCATACCCAATAATAATTAAAAGTTCCATGACTGTCACTAAAAGTTACTACAGAACTTAAGCGGATATAATTCAGGACCAATTTATCTGTTAGGGATAGGCCTATGATACTTTCAGAGACTCACAAAAATAGTTGAATTTCTTTTATAATAATTTTCTTTGAGGTCAAAGAAAATGTTTTAATACCTGAGAACTCCCTGACTCACACAAATACTGTCTAACCTACACTCTGTTTCCTGGAGTACCAATAATTATGCTATATTGTGTAATACATCTATTTGGTAATATTGATCTATATTTTATCTTATTGTCTTTCCATTTCAGCATTAATTGGTAATACTATTTAGTTTAGTTTTTTTTTTTTTTTTTTTTTGCAGTTTTTGGCCAGGGCTGGGTTTGAACCCACTACCTCTGGTATATGGGGCCAGCACCCTACTCCTTGAGCCACAGGCACCACTCCCATTTAGTATTTCTTAATATATACAATAAACATATTCACCTTGGATCTATAACAACTATTATTTTTTGTGAGCTCCCTTCTGTTGGAATTTAGTCAAATCTATGAATATTTAAAATGTCTTGGGTTTTTTGTTTGTTTTGTTCTGTTTGGGTTTTTTCCTTTTTTGTGTTTTTAAGACAGAGTCTCATTCTGTGGCTCTGGGGTTGAGTGCTGTGTCATCATCATAGCTCACAGCAACCTCAAACTCCTGGGCTCAAGTGATCCTCTTGCCTCAGCTTCCTGAGTAGCTGGGACTACAGGCACCTGCTATGACAGCTGGCTAATTTTCCTATTTTTAGTAGTGCCAAGCTCTGGTCTTACTCTTGCTCAGGCTGGCCTCAAACCCCTGAGATCAAGCAGTCCACCCTCTTCAGCCTGCCAGAGTGGAGGGTGAGTCACCACCCCTGGTCCATTTGAAATGTCTTTAGACAAATAAATTCTAGAAATGCCCATCTTGTCCAACTTCTTTATGTTGCACTTCAAAAAAACTGAAGCTTAAAGCAGGCAGAATGGGGACTGAAGACCCCACTCTTGGCAAGGGAAAACACCCCCAGAAAAAGGGGAAAATAAAAAAATAAGCTGAGCAAGGCAGAACAAAGAAAAGTCAGCTAGTTTTCCTTAAAACCAGCCACTGCTAAATTTCTTATCTGAGCAGTTTCCAGGAAGCCTGGCCCTTAAGGAATTCAGCTTGCTGTTACCCCTGCTGGGTCTGTGAACACTCTGAAGATATAATGGCCGCAGCGAATGCTGTGTGCAAGGCCTAGCAAGAAACATTAACTAGGCCATCTCCTGCCCAGTCAACAGCCAAAGCAAATATCCATTGTGGAGATTTGTATTATGGCTGGAGCAGAGATCAAGGGAACAGCTTGAGCCCTTACATATGGATAAGAGAGCTCATATCCCTTATCACCAAGGAAGACCCTCTGTGGTAGTGATGAGAGGAAAATTCTTTTTTTCTCACCAATTCTTCAGAGGAAATTGACACCAGTGGTGGTTTACTGCACAGTGAACTAACGGGTATTAACAACCTCCCCCCCAGGGAATCTGCATGTGTGACCACAGACAGGAGGCTGCCCCCACACAAAGCTCAGGTTTCAGATTTCTCAAAACTGCTCATAACCTTAAAGTTAATGACTATAGAAACCATAAGAGCTGATATGCTTGCTCAGAGAAACTGCTGACATCTTTGTTCCCTTCCTCAGCTTACCTTCTGGACTAATGAGCAAATAGCCTTCAATAAAAGCTGAGTGGAACAAACACTTGGGGCCACTTGCTAGAACCCCATAAATAGGTGGTGATCCCCTATGCTTCCCACCTTTGACAATTCTATTCTGTGCGTCTGTCTCTTTGTCTCTCATCATGTCTAACTTTACATTTCTTAAGCTGACTGCTGCCACATCCACAGGTCTTAACAGACCTTGCCCCCAGTATGGGACCCTGGCAGCTTACAGCCTCTAAATAACATGTTCAGAATGACAGCAGCACAGCCTGGTTCTGGAACAAGAGTTCTTTCCATTCTACCTTCTTACCTTCCAGGCTCCAAGTGCAGGCTGTGTTGCTCATGACCACGTCTAGCTGCTGCACCTGTTCCCCTCTGAAGCCACCCCAATGTTACCACCAACATGAAAACAGTGCACCTGCCATGCAACTGCGGCTTTGCCACTCCTCCAACCAGGTCACCACCTAAAACCCCTTCTATATGAAAATTCTGAATTGTCTCAATGAGAGTGCATGGGACGGTATGGGGTGATACATGTGCACTTGTGTGTGTGCACATGTACTACTCAATACTGATTACTGACCAGATACTGGCAAAGACACAGCTCAAATTAGTAAGTTTCTCAGATAGTGGGAGAAGCCTGGCATTCTTCCATCTAGCAGTTTCTTTGAATATTGGCTTTGATAAGTAGGCATATTTTGTGTTCTTATAACCTATGACATAAATCAGCTGCCTTTTGCAGGAACTATGATTAAACACTGAAAGCATCATAATATTGTGATTTATGGTGCTGTTTATCTGTACAGGAAGTAGGTTGACAATCCCTTAGTGGGGACTTCACCCCATTGTTCTCTCTGCATTGTGCTGTATCATCAGCTAATATTACTACCACATTTCTATTCAATACTCAGAAAGTACTATCCCAAGTGATGGAGCAGAAATCCTCAAACCAGGATGTGTTTGGTGTCCAACGAGAATGTTAATTAAATCTATATTCAGATTCTCAACTTTCACATATATACTTTCCTAAAATCTGGCTGACTAAAATCACAACCTTCTCCTACTTGACAAAAGAAAATCATACTATTGGGTGGCGCCTGTGGCTCAAAGGAGTAGGGCGCCGGCCCCATATGCCGGAGGTGGCAGGTTCAAACCCAGCCCCGGCCAAAAAAAAAAAAAGAAAAAAAGAAAATCATACTCTTGTTTATTATGGAGATTTGCCCCAACCCTAAAGCACACTGGTATACCACAGACAATTCAAAATACTGGTATAGCTATTAATAATTGACTGTTTCAAATGATAGTGTAACAGGTCCTTTTTTAAGTACAGTGATTTTCATTTCTTTCCTTTTGTCAATTTTGAGACAGGACTCAAGTTGTCAATTTTGATTAAATTTTGATGATAAATCACTATAAAATTTGGGGCATATGACTTAGAAGGAGTTCACAGAATTGAGAGACATTGCTAAAATAAAACTTGCATTTCCATTTACTTAACCTCAAGAATGAAGTTCCTGAGTGTTTAAGATTGGTGAACTTGTTTTGTTGATAAACAATATTCGTTCATGGACATATGAATGAATAGGGGAAGAGACCCTCCTTTCATTTAGAGATGCATCTTCAATTGCATATTAAATATGAAAGTTTCAGTTACTTATCAAAACTTGTAGTTAATGTATGATAGTTTTTATACTAAAAGTAGTTGTTATGCTAACTCAATCAAAAAGAAAATAATTTTTAACACATAGAGACTTATGGTTTCAGAAAATTAAAATCTTTTAAATTATAGGCCAGGTGTGGTGGCTCACACCTTATAATCCTAGCACTCTAGGAGACTGAGGTGGGTGGATTGCCCTGAGCTCAGAGGTTTGAGACCAGCCTGAGCCAGAGTGAGACCCCCGCCTCTACAAAAAAAAAAAAGCTAGGTGTTGTGGCGGGTACCTGTAGCTCCAGTTACTTGGGAGGCTAAGGCAAGAGAATCACTTCAGCCCAAGAGTTGGAGGTTGCTGTGAGCCATGATGACATGGCATTCTACTGAGGGCCACAAAGTGAGACTCTGTCTCAAAAAAAAACATAAATAGATAAATAAAAGGAGAAAAAGAAAATTAAAAAGAAAACTTCAAACTAAGATGATTGAAAGCCAATTGAAAGCAAAATTTAAAAAAATTAAATTATAATTTATTTTTATTTTTGCAAAGAAGTATGACAGGGTAATGAAGAAGAGACTTTAAACTTAAAAATGTATTATATGAGGTTAAAATTATGTAGGGGAAGTAGAATACAAATAAGTACTAAGGGAGAGAAAATGAATAATGTAAAATTGCTTATTAAAAGCTTGCTTATAGTTTCTTTTGGTGATGAGGATTATCAGATTATGCTAGTATTTAATTCCATTGCATAAAGTTTAAGAAATTATATTACAGTTTTTTTTAAAAAGGTCAATCTTTATAATACATTGGAAATTCAATCCTTTTGTCTAAAATTTGTGATGAAAAATTTTAGCTTTCTATTTAGAAAGGTGTGAGAAGTTCCTTAGTCTTCTAGAATATTTTTAGAGATACAGAAGCAAAAATATTGCTGCTGGAGAGCACAGTGACGAAGGGACCCCAGTGTTTGCCTTTGAACCTGTGCTGGGTTTCTACTCAGGCGGATAGGAGGAATGCAGTGATTTTAAATTTAGTGGTACTCTTCCTGTGTACCTAGGAAGTGGTTTTCTCCCTGAATGAATTATTTCTAGGGGTTTCTCTGGCTTTGGGGCCAGCTCAGGGGGGAGTGTGGGGAGGGTGAGGAGGTGAGGCTCCTGAACCTCATTACCATGCCCAATGTTACTCACCATTTCCTGTTTTGACTTGTTTAAACTTTAGTTAAGATTTGATTTAAACAAAATTTCCTCAGCAAGCTGGTTTCAAACATTTTAAGGTTTTAGAGGACTGATAGGTGTTTTTGATCATCCCCTGCTTTAACTTGACCGTAGTTTTCTGTTTGCTTTAATAACTCAATACCAGAAATCACCTTTTATAGATTATTTCAGAAGGTAGGCAACCATAAAGATTATTCCCAAATCAACTCAGCATTTCTCTGGCGTTCTGCAGTTGGTCTCTTGGACCATGAATGCTGGAGATGGGGTGGCTAAAACTCTCCATCTGTGAAACTCAATGAATTTAAACATTTTTTCCCAAGCTTGATCACCTGAATGTAGATGGGGTTAACACAGTGATTCTTATTCTTGCAGGGCTCATGAATAACTCTCATAAAAGCCATGGTCAGATGTCTTCAAAAAATATACACTTGCGATTTTTTAGACAATTTCAAATGGTTCATGAGCACAGTAAGTCTATCCATGTTGAATGGATCTTAGGTTCAAATCTCTGTGTTAACTGTAATGCAATACCTTGACTCACTGGTGACTGACAAGGGTCGGGAGTGGAGGTATGTAGGCTGGATGATGCTTAGAAATCTTCCTTGAGTAATAATTTTCCTCTGAAACTTACCGGGGATGGGTAGGCCTTTGCGCACCTGCTCCCACTATGCAGAGCAGTCTTCAGGATGGTGCTGGATCT
Organism: Otolemur garnettii; assembly: GCF_000181295.1. Classification (NCBI taxonomy): domain Eukaryota; kingdom Metazoa; phylum Chordata; class Mammalia; order Primates; family Galagidae; genus Otolemur; species Otolemur garnettii. The sequence goes on along the minus strand of NW_003852411.1, from coordinate 22,769,968 downwards.
AGACTGCTAGAAAGGTAAGAACTCTGACCTGTGTTACTAACTTAAGTGTTGAAACAAGAGGAAATTCCTCCCTTGGGGAAGCAGCCACATGCTCTTCTAGTCTTTAATGTTCTCTGGCTGCCTGGTTCAAACTGGAAGTCACAGGAAGGAGTCCAAGACTGGTTCATTTGAATAACATCCTGCTCCTGTGTAAACCTTCAGTAGGCATCATGGTTATCTTTGATTTCTCTTTTCCAGAAAACTAGAGTGATTGTTGGGTGAAGAAAGAAGTGGAGAGAAAGAGGAAGGAGCAAGTGTTTTTCCTTTGACCTTACATTTCACAGGAAGAGGTGACAGAAGCTAGTAGACTCCTGTCCCATGAATTCCCAGTGCCCTAAGTAGTTCACAACCTTGGCAAGAATCATGCCACAGAAAGGAGATACTGCTCTCCCACCTGCATGGTGGACCACAGCTTTGCACTTCCCGAAAGGCCAAATCAACGTCCCTCACTCAATTCACCCCCTCTGGGTGTGACTTTGAAAAGCTGTAGCACCAAAGGGAGTTCATATAATAAATGTACATTCTTAGCAACAGGCAATATCACTGACCCGAGTCCCCTCACCTGTTGCCCACTGAGACTTGGAAGTCTGTGATGGCAGACCAAGGGTTTCTCCCTTGTTTGGACCCTTCATATCAATCTGTCATCAAATTCTGTTGACTTTACTGTCTGATGAAATACCTGGTCATTCCCCAAATTTCTATTTTACTGCCACACACTAGCTTGGACATAATCATTTCTTTCCAGACCAGGGCAGTCATCCTTTAATGCTAATGGGTCTCTTTTCCTCTAGATTATCTATGTCTAATTCTTTCTCTAAAATGCATTAAGATCGATATTCCTAATATAAAAATATGATCATACTACTTTCACTACTTAAAATCCTTCAGCTGTCTCCACTCTTTAAGCAATACATAGAAACCCTTCAACATGACACATGCAAGACCCTCCAAGACATGGCCTTTCCCTGTTTGTCTATTCTTGTCTCTTACCATCACCCTTCAATCACTCTCTGCCTCTCCCCCACCATTCTACAATGCACGAAGACAAAACATCTCATAATTCCCAGAACACATTGTGTGTTCCCTGTGTTCTTATGCCTAGGGAACCCTCTTTTCCTATGTCTCCCTAGCTCCATACGTTATGTCCTCCTCAAAGAAACGTTTCCTCCACACCAAGACAGGTGCTCCCTTAGTATTATCTGCATTTCCCCCCATCATTTATTTCAATAACTGTTGATTAAGAGCCTGCAATGTGTCAGGCACTGTTCTCAGGATGAGAGATAAAATGGTGAAAATAGACAGAATTCCTGTCCTCATAGAATATACTTTCTAGCAAAGGAGACCAAGAAACAAATACTAATAAATGCACAACAGTACTCAACAAGTAAACGTGAAAAATAAAAGGAGAGAGAAAGTAGTATGATCTTGGTGTAGAGAATAAAAGTGGGGTTCCTTCATGGAGTGATTGAGTGGTTAGATAGGACAGAAGGTCAGGGCAGACATCTCCTAGGAGGTGAGGTTTAAGCTGAAAGCACAGTGAGAAGCCAGCCAGTGAGAAGCAGAAGGAGGAGTATTAAAGGTAGGATAAAAGGCTAATTCAATGGCCTTGAGGTGGAAGCAACATTTGCAGAGAAGAACATGAAGATGTTAGTGTGGGTGGAGTAAAATTAGTAGTGGGGAAAAGAGAAAGATCTCTCCAGATTTTGGGTGACAAAATAAGGGAATGAAATTTTATTCTGAGTGCAATGAGAAGCCACGGGACACTTTTAAGGGAAGTAGTAATGTGGTCTTACTGGTGTTGAAAATTGGGAGATCTGGGGCCAAAGACTATGGGTTTCAAATACCATTGGTGGAAGGGATGGAATTGCAGGTTTCTAAACAGGGGAGTATCATGCAAAGACACATCTAAGAGTGATGTTTATTGATGAGGTAGAAGCAGAGAGGCTGGATGACAAAAAGGAGAATGTGGTGGTCCCAGTGGGAGTTAGAGAGGTCCTGGCTTGAGCAGGGGTCAACAGGGATGTGGAGAGGGAAGGTGGATACCAGAGTCATTGAGGCCTTGGAGCTATACAACTTGTTTGCAAAGCCCGGCTGTTACAAGACATGACAGCTGATGTAATATTAGTTCCCTGAAGTTTCTGGATGGTGGGAGTGGTGGTATATCATAGATATCTATAGACCCAGCTTAAAGCTAGAAAAGGAAACATAGGGAGAAAAACATCTCATACTCTTTCCCCATTACTAGTTTTACTCCAGCTATGCTAACATCTTCATGTTCTTCTCACACTGTTTTCTCTAGACCAAACAGCAAATTACAGATAAAGACAAGAAGGGCCCAGAACATCAACACTTAGGATCAAAGCATAAGCACCCAGTGCTGGGTGTGATACCATGTACACCATGACTGCTATGGTCTGAATGTTTGTGTGCCCCTCATGTTCATATGTTGAAATCTAATGCCCAATATGATAGTATTAGGGGATGGCATCTTTAGGATGTGATTAGATCACAAGGGTAGACCCATCATGTGTGGGATTAATTTCCTTCATGAAAGAAACCCCAGAGGGCCGCCTTCACTCTTCCATTGCATGAGGATACAGCAAGAAGGCATTAGTCTTTGAACTTGGAAGTGGGCCTTCACCAAATATATCAGCATCTTGATCTTGGATTTCCCAGCTTCCAGAAGTGTGAGAATAAATTTCTGTTGTCTAAAAGCACCTCCGCCACCCCCATCTATGGTACTTTGTTATAATGGCCCAAATGGACAAAGATAGTCGCCATACATTATGGTTTATCTAAGCCCCAGTTTACACCTGTTGTCTTGACGTAATAATAATAATTATTATTATTTTAAAGATAGGATCTTTCTCTGCCACCTAGGCTGGAGTGCAGAGGTATGATCACAGATGACTGCAGCCTTGAACTCTTGGGCTTGGGTGATCCTCCTGCCTCAGCTTCTTGAGTAGCTGGGACCACAGGCAGACACCACCATGCCTGGCTTGGCATTATTATTAATAACATTTTTTTTTCCTCTCAGAAGTGTCTTGGTGGGGAATGAGCTAAAGCAACTAGACTGTGGTCTACTTCTCTCTTCATTCTTGGGGGAATGGTTCCAGGAAAAAAAGCCGGTGACCTGGTTTAACCTCTTTGTAAACATATTGGCGACTGGACCTCCTGGTAGACTAATAATATTTGATAGGAGAGTCTTTACATATGGAACGTTCTTAGTTGTACATCCCTGGTTTGAGATTCCCTATGGTCAACAAACCTAGACTCTATAGATTTATGAGGCATAATCCTAAAGAGGATCGTGTTAACTACACAACTCTCTGGCTATGAAATGGGGTGCACCATAACCTAAACACGTCCTGATGTGTGGGGTCATGCCAAAATCCTATAGAGAGACCCCATTGTGTTATTCCTCTGTGGATAATGTGGGAAGGAAGGGCCTGATTGCTTGTATTTTTGAAATTCCTAATGAAGACTGATTTTGAGTAAGGTACAAAACAAAGGAATCAAAGCATATATTTAAATTGCCATTATTCAGGGTGACCTATTAACATTAAAAATAAAGTACTATACTTAAACATTTTTAAAAAGTCTGTTGGACCATAGCTGAGTTATCTCTCTATGAAGGATTTGCTTTGTATTTTGACTTCATAAAGTTTTTGTTTGGGGCAGGGGTCCTCAAACTTTTTAAACAGGGGGCCAGTTCACTGTCCCTCAGACAGTTGGAGGGCCAGACTATGGGCCCCAGGACGAGTCAGCTGCTAAGCAGGACAGGCAGCGGCGGCAAAAACACCTGGTGGGCCAGATAAATGTCCTCCGCAGGCCGCATGTGGCCCGTGGGCCGTAGTTTGAGGATGCCTGGTTTGGGGTTTCAGTGACAGGAGTGACATCCCTAGAAGACATAATGAATTTCATTTATGAAACCACCACGCACTCACTCTCTAGGGCCAGGTAATGGGGTCTTTTCTTAGCACCACCTGTTATGAAGTAAATCGTTTTGATTTTTGAGACTTTATTAATAAGCTTCCACTTACAGAGCTCTGAAGGTGCACATTTTAAGAGCTAGCGGCCAGCCCAGTAGAGATCTGAACCATTCAGTTGCATTTTTGAAAAATAGGCCTGTGGCTTCCGATTCTTCACCTCCCTTCAAAAATCTAAGATGGTTAAAAGGTATAAAGGGAAGAGAGTCCAGAGGTTTCAATTCAGCCTCCTGAAACCTTGATTAACATTTAAATGGAAGTTCCCAACCAAGAATTTCTCCTCTGAGATCTATCTGATTAAAACCACCTCACCAGACAAACCTTAACCTTGTTTTCTCTGGGCCTAGAATTTCTTGAAGCCCCTTTCTGAAACTGAATCAGAATTTAGACGGTTTGAGGTTCCTGAATCTTAAGAGCTAACTGTGTTCAGAGAAAAAGGAAGAGGTCCTATTGGTGAAAAGGAAATTTTTTAAAAGCTGGGAGTTCTTAGTACTTTGTTGTAGGCTTCTAGCCTAGCTTCGGGGTGGGAACTGAGGAGCTTCTGAGCAGGAGACATAGGAGGCAGTGGAATCAGGTTCTTGCCCTGGGTCCACACTGAGGTCGGAGAACCTCCTGTGGTTGTCTACAGAGGCTGGTATTTATGTGGGTGTTTGCGTTTTCATCTGGGAAAGAGGAGTTGTAGCTTTCATTAGAACATCAAAGAACTCCATGTTTATACCTTTGGGACAGAGGAGGATACCAAAGAGAATACAGAGAAAAGAGGAATAACTTCATTCGTTGAAGTTGACCAATTCAGAAGTATGACATGCAAGAGGAGAGAAGTAATCCACATGCTTATGCCATCATGGTTCAAACTTAGGACAGGCTCAAAGTCCTTCCTCTTCTCTTCCTCAGCCTCGTATCTTTGTTTTCCCCAACACAGAAAACTTTCCTTGCAAGTATTTGAAAACTATGCTATAGAAAAGCAAAGAGGTGAGATGAGTCAAGCATAAGCACTACTTTTTCCTGGAATCCCAGAGAGAAATGCCCCCCAGACAGAGACCTGTCTTGTTCTTCCCTAGCCACAAAGTATAGGATTTTGGACCACAGCATAGGGTGGAATGTTCTAGGAAAGTTGGTGATTACATCAGAAGTAGCCAAACCACATTTATCTTATCTAGGGTGATGCTACTGAGTTTAAAATGCCTGGTTATCTTTGGATCTTCCAGGGATCCCACACTCCATTATACCCCAAGAATTCTCTCTTTCTTACGACAATAATAGCTAACATTTCCTAAACACTTAATATGGGCTGGGCTCAGATCTTAATGCTTCTCAATACAGTCTTATTTAATCCTCACAGTGACACCATACAATAAAGTATTATTATACCTATTTTACAAAAGGAAATGGAATGTCTTACAAGATTGAGGCATAGGACAGAAGTTGCAACTATGTGGATATTCCACATCAGTCCCAGAAGACTCATAGGGCTCACAGAATGAATTAGGAGGATAGGGATGAGAAACTGCAATTGTAAGCTTGTCCTAGGACATTGCTCAGCCGCATTGATCTGCCTTCCGTTTGTCCCAGAGAGAAAAGCAATTCTAGAAAACAGGTGGCAAGTTTATCAAGATATGCCCTCAAAACTCCCTGTAAGTTGTGGTAGGAAGAGTCGCAGCTATGGAGCCAGAGGACAGGACCCAGATCCTAACAGTGCACCCTAGGTGAAACACCTAGCCTCAGAAGCTGCAATAGCTTCATTGATAAAATGGACGTAACCTCAACTCAAAAGGATGCTGGCAGGGTCAATGTGGGCAGCAGGTTTAGAAGTACTCACAAACTCTAATGGGCTATTCACCAGAAAACTACATGTCTACTGCTATGCCTTACTTTCCAAACTTTTACCTTCCCGGTTCAGCCTCCAAAAGACTTCAAGTCACTTCAGCCACTTCCCAAGCAAAAGAAAAATGAACTCACCATCTCCTCTGCGACTCTGCTGGTTTTCTGCCTTCTGCCCAACCCAGAATTCTTATAGTCTCGCCACCTCCCATCAGTGTCAGACTGTTTAGAAAAACAACTTCCTATTCACTTTCCAGAAATTTGCCACAGCCCTTCCCATGAAGTTAGAAAGCTGATAATGCAGGAGCAATGCTGGCAGCTAAGCCACAAGGGGTTGGGGATTGCTCCCTTCCATGAGAGACGGTCTGGAGACAGGAGCAAGTGTGAATCACTCCTGGACATCCCAGACTGAGCAATGCAGGACTGGCACCCACTCCCCCGGGGATCAGATTTCCTTTAATTAGGATACGAGGCCCAAATTAAGGTCACACATTTGGAAAACGTGTTGTATTAATCATAATGTCCTACTGAAAATGTTCCAGTTCTTGTGAAAGGTCAGTGAATGATTACTATTCCAACAGCCTTCTGAAGGAAAGGAGCAAAAAATAGTAGCCAAAAAATTATAAGTAGATAGAAAAGGAAAAATCCACTGAGGATTTTTCTGGCACTAGAGGAAGATTGTTGGTAATGGTCCTGAAATGATACGTAAACAAGAATGGATCATTTGGAAACAAGCAACTCTGCTTCTTACATCAGAAATAAAAAAGAACATAAAAATGAAAGGGTTCGTTTTCTTCTTCCCAGGGAGCATGCGGGACTAAAAAACTGTTGGCACAGTGGGTAAAACTCAGGCTGTGTTGATTAACTGCCTGAGACTCAGCCTGGCTCCATCTCTGGCTAGCCATTGAACAAATTACTTGAACTTTCTATACCGCAGTTTTCTTAACTGTACAACAGACTGATAACTTCACAGGGTTGTTGTGAGATTAGATGAGTTAATATGTGGATGGTGCTTGAAATAATATCTGGCACACAGACGGTGTATGCTCAATGAATGTTGGGTGTTATGAATGCTTTCCAGATTGATCTTGGACAGTAAAATCCAGCATCAAGTATTTAGTATCAAGTCAGAAAGCCGTAACTCCAATCTATCCTCTTGAAGTTCTAGTTGTATGGGAGTGGATGTTACTCTTTATTCATTCCATGATGGTTGCAACTTGTAAATAGGCATTTCATAGATGAATTCAATGGAATAAAATGGAAAGATCTGGAAGAAAGTCTAAAAGATGAATTAAGGCAGGTGAGGTTGTATTTGTACTTTGGACTTTGGGACCAAGAGGAAGGGATTAATTACATAGACGTAGCAGAAAGGCTCGTGAAGGAGGTGGTGATGAAGGAATGACCACAGGGGAATAAGGGAAGTGGAGAGAGAGGAAAGAATGGGGAGCTTTGAGGTAGCACGATCCAGGGGTTCAGAGTCCACGTCCTAAAGCCAGACTGCCGGCTAAAGCTGTGCGATTGGGAAAGTCATCAACCTCCTATACCTCAGTTTCCCCAGTTATGTGAATAAATAAGGATAATGCCTAGAAAGTTAGGACAATTAAATGAGTTTAAATGTTTGAAACGATAACAGCACACTGTAAGTGCAACTCAACGCGGAGCTATGGCTTTCATTTCTTTCCGTTTTATTTTTACTTCCCAGATGCGTCTTTCAGCATGGTCTCGTTTTTTAGAAAAAACTTTCTAAGATAGGAATGAAGGAGGTTGCTATGTAGACTGATTGGTTCACATGGATAATACATTTGATAATAAGTTTTACTGATACCAAGTCTGTTAAGCTTGATAATGTTAAATATTAGTGAACCTGAAGAAAGCAGAAAAAGATTCCTAGGGAGGTGACATCAGCAAGGTGGTGGAGTTGGAGACACCAGTTCATCTTCCCATAAAAGTGACATTGGATCCTCACCTCACACCATGTACGTAAATCAACTGAAGATGGTTTAAAGACTAAAATAAGCCCTGAAACTGTAAAGCTACTAGAAGAAAACATGGGTGGATTACGACCCCAAAAGCAGAGGCAACAAAAGCAAAAATAACAAGTGAGACGACATCGAACTAAAAATCTTTAATGCAAAGGACGCAATCAACAGAGTGAAGACACAACCTATAAAGTAGGAGAAAATATTTAGAAACCATGTATCTGATAAGGGGTAATAGCTGAAATATGTAAAGAACTCCAACAACTCAATAGCAAAAAATCAAAAACTTGATTCAAAAATAGGCAAAGAACCTGAATAGATATTTCTCTGAAATACACATATACAAATGGCCAACAGTTACAATTAAAAGTGTTTAACCCCACCAATCAAGAAAATGCAAATTAAAACCACAGTGAGGTATCACACTTGTTAGAATGGCTATTACCAAAAGATGAAAGATAACAAGCATTGGCAAGGACATAAAGAAAAGGGAGCACTGGAGCACTGTTAGTAGGAATGTAAATTGGTGCAGACATTATGGAGATTTCCCCCACAATTAAACATATGAAAATAGAACCATAGGAGGTAATGTCACTACTGAGTATATACCCAGACAAAATGAAATCCATATGCCAAAGAGATACTACACTCCCATTTTTGCTGCAGCATTCTTCATGATAACCAAGATAGAATACGGATTTGAATGTCTGTTGATAAACGAAATGGGTAAAGAAAATGTAGAATAAACAATTGAGTACTATTCATCCTTATATAAAGAAAGAAATCCAATCATCTTTGACAAAATGGATGAACCTAGAGGACATTATGTTAAATAAAATAATCCAGACACAGAAAGACAAACACCCCATGATTTTACTTCTGTGTGGAACCTGAAAAGCTTGAACTCATGGAAGCAGAGAGTGGTAAGGTTGTTACCAGGGTCTGGGGGTAGGATGTAGAGATTAGAAGGAGGGTGGTCACAGGACACAGGGTCAATGTGGGCAGCAGGTTTAGACCCTTCTTTCAGTTTGGAAGAATAAGCTCAAGAGACCTATTGTGCCACATGGTGACTATAGTTAATAGCAATGTATTATACACAGGTGGTAACTGACTGACAGTGGTTCAACTTATGATTCTTAACTTTATGATGGTGTGAAAGTGATATCCAATCAGTATGGACTTATGATAGGGTTGCATCCAGATAAAGTCATCCTAAATTGAAAATATTATGGTGGGTTTATCTGACTATAACCCTATCATAGGTTGAGGAGCATCTGTGCTTGAAAATTGCTAAATAGAGCTTTAAGTGTTTTCATCACCAAAAAATGATAATTACATGAGGCATTGTTATCAGCTTAATTTTGCTATTCCACAAAGCATAGATGTGTCAAAACATCATGTTAAACACCATAAATATATATAATTTTTATTTGACAATAACAAGTAAATTCATATGCACACACATACACATCCACCCAAAATTTAAAGAAAAAGAGAAGGAAGGATTTCTAAGAATAGGAATGGAAGGGAAAAAAACTATTTCAATTTGTTTAAAAGCTGTTCAAGGTGAATAGCATTTGTTTATATGGATATAATATATGTAGAAAATTTAGGTTGCTTCTAATTACATTGGGATTACTTTAATTATCATTAAAATATATAATTCCAATATAGTTTAATTAGTACTGTTATGTATTTGTCTCATATATATCCAGAGGTGTACAACCTGTGTTCTGTGGGCCACATATGGATTGTTTGAGGCCTGTTTTGCTTATCTGTGGTATTGGCTGTTGCAGAAATTATGCACAGACCTTTCTTTTGTTCATCAGCTTTTGTTAGTATTTGTGTATTTAACGTGTGGCCTACAACAACTCTTTTTTCCCAATGTGCAGCAGAAACAGAAAAAGGATTGGACACCCCTGGTAGACTCCCTGAGGACTAAGAACCTTCTCTGTACTAATCTTTTATCTCCCAAAGTAGCTAGCAAAGAGCAAACAGACACTCAGCAAACACTTAATCATCGATCAGATTGATGACTCCAGGTAGACAAAATGAGACAAAATGCTCTCTCCCATCTTCCTCTCTGAATTCTACTTATCTTATTACACTGGGACACTCACATACATCAGAAATGTTTAAGACCCTTGCAGGCTCCTGGTAGTATGCATGGTAGCTCTAAGGATTGAATAATGAGTGTAAACCTCACAGAGGTCACAGTTTTATTCTGGCAGGAAAAATCAGATATGAAATAAAAATCACACAAATATGTGCAGGAAGAAAAGAATGTGGCACAATGAGAGAGGATGACAGGAACTGGACTTGAAAAAGATGGCCCTGAGAGAGTGGCTTTGGAGCTGAGGTCTGCGTGGGAGAACAGGCTAGACCCGTCAAGACTCAGAGCAGCCTAGAAGCCCAGAGATAGCCATAGTGGTTGGAGGGCGGGAGAGGAAGCTGGAGAGATAAGGAGGGCCCTGGCCGGCTGGATCCCGCAGGCCGCATCAAGGCTGGGTTTTCATGTGTGCCATCTGTTGACTCAGAGCCAGGTCATTTCTCAGCAAAGTTTCAGCTGCATAGCTGCTCCCTTTATTCAGAGAAGACCAGCGAACTTTCCACATTATCAATGATAGAAGGTCATAATTCTTTTTAAAAAAGAATACCTAGCTTTTCCCCTCATGATTAATATAATATGTGCTTATTCTTAAAAAATTAAAAATTTGGAAAAGCACAAAGAGGGATAAAAAGACACCTACAATCTTGTTACACATTGTTTTAAAATCTGCATTTCACATTTGATAATGTAACATGGTTTATTTTTGTTCTATTTACAACTAACAAAATCCCAAATATAGAAGTAGCTAGAAGTATAGCCATCGACATGGAGTTACAGATACAGAGAGAAGATACAACATAAAGATGATGAACAGAGGAGAAATTCAACCTCCCCACAGCTTGACTGCTCTTATCAAAACTTCCCAGAGAAATGGAGCTCTTCCGGCCTACTTGCCTGCAGTCTGTCCCTTCCCTAATGTTCCCTCCCCTGGTCATGGGCAAAGATGCCAGCTTTCCCCATGGAGCTTTGGGAAGATGCCTTACACAATCTCATGAACTCTCCTTGCCGAAATTCCAAGTGAATTGATCTGTGATGTTATGCTCAAGCATTTCTTTGCTCTACTTTTATTTTATTTTATTTTTCAGACAGAGTCTCATTACGTCGCCCTGGGTAGAGTGCTGTAGCATCAGAGCTCACAGCAATCTCCAACTCTTGGGCTTAAGTGGTTTTCTTGCCTCAGCCTCCCAAGTAGCTGGGACTACAGGTGCCTGCCACAATGCCCAGCTATTTTTTTGTCGTAGTTGTCATTGTTGTTTAGCAAGCCCAGGCCACGTTCAAACCCGCCTGCCTCGGTGTATGTGACCAGCGCCCTAACCACTGAACTACAGCACCAAGCCATCTTTACTCTTTTTTCCTCTCTAGTTTTCGAAAGGGAAGGAAAGGGAAGGAAATCAATCAGCTTAATGCAGGTCCCCAACAGTAAACATGAACTTTGATGAAATGGTCCTCCCACATAACCTTACATAGAAATGGGATTGTTAGGAAATGCTGTACATTTCCATATTTATACCCACTGAGCCTCACCTGGGAATTCATTTGCTCATCCTGCACACCTCTGTGAGGGCCTGCTCTGTGCTTTGATGTAAGGGATGTCCAGGACACACAAGGATGAATAAGACACAGTCCCTGTCCCGAAGGAGCTGGAAGACCAGTGGTGAGATGGGCATATAAATAGATAATTATAAATCATGCAGAGGAAGCGGTGTACAGTCTTGTGCAAGGCCCATGAGAGGACACGTGGCAGTCTGATGATGGGGTGGAGAGGCGCTCGGAAGAGTGCTGAGAGAGATAGCCATTGAACTGGGTAAAGTAAGTTGAATTCTTTGGTGCAAGGTCAGTGGTTGGACATGCGCACTCAGAAAACGTTCTAAACTGTGCAGATGAATTAGGAAGTGGTTTTTCTCATTAACAGAATTCTCACCCCGCTGAAAGCATATTGTGTCTGGGTCCTTTGATTACTAGGATGCTGTGATAACCACAAAAGGCTTATCACCTATAACTAGAACACTAGAAACACAGTTAAATGGGCGATGTATTTGTAAATCAACACCATAGATAGACTATTTAAGTCACTGAGGAAGTGAAGCAGAGATATTGTTATATTTATGAGCTACCATTATTGAGCACTTATTCTTGGGTCAGACCCTGGCTAAGCATTTTAAAACCAGTATTTCATTTAATCCTCACAACAATCTTAGGAGGTAGGTCTCATTGGCACAACTGGCCCATCTAATCTGTGCTTATATGATATGCATTTTATTAAAAAGGAAGTAAAGAATAAAGGGTTCGATGTTTTGCTCAAGATGTCATGTTGATAAGTGGAAAAGATGGGATTCAAATTCAAGTGCTATTGTAATGCGGGAGTTTTTTCATTCAACCCATTGAACGGTGCTTTCTGAAAAGAGAAGAAGCCCTTCTGACTCTCTGTTCTTGATTTTCTGGTGGCTATTTTATGCAAGAAATCTCTGGTAATTAAAGATGAAGTAAGAGGTAATCTGTATCAAAGTAATCTTTGATATGTGCCAGCGCACACACATCATGTCTCAGGGCAAGGTATTTTGTTACTGAGTCTGCTTGGATTTAAAGTCACATTGAACATAAAGGGAAGTTTTAGGGAACGTGTTTGTGATCTGGGAGTGTGAGACAAACATGAAAATGCCCCAATTCAGAGGGAAAAAGCACTAGGTTGGATAGGAAATAGAACAGGCTGATTTCCGAGTCCCCCTCTCCTCCAGTTACAACCTGTAGATTATACGGTTCAGAGTTTCCTGCGACCTTCCTAGTTAACTTACCCTGCTGTTTCTCATGAGCAATGTGATAAAATATTAAAGAGCTGATAATATTTGCAAAGGATAATTTGTCTTCTCTTGATGGATTCAAGGGGAATGTTACCTGTGATGGCAGTTATGCCAGATCTCTGTAACCATTCATTTCTTTAGAGATGCATCTTTGAAATTATAAATAAATATCAAATTTATAGAAACATGCACACAATTTATTCATTGAAAACATTTTAATAAAATGACTACTGTTAAAAAGTTTTATCTAATAGAGCCCATTGGATAAGCCAAACTGTTACTGAGGCTGATAATGACCTCATTCTTCTTCTTTTTTTTTTTTTCCACAGTTTTTGGCCAGGGCCAGGTTTGAACCCACCACCTTTGGCATATGGGGCTGGTGCCCTACTCCTTGAGCCACAAGTGACACCCTGACTTCATTATTCTTTAGGTCTCTTTCCTCCACAGTGTTCTAGAGCCAAGACAACAAAATATAAAATTAGGAATATAAATCAAGCATTCAGAGACATGGCCTATGATTCAGAGAAATCTTTCTCCATTCAATTAAAAAAATAATCAACTCAAAATGGGTAAGAGACCTAAACATAAGACCTAAAACCGTGAAATTCCTGGAATAAGACATAGGGGGAAAGCTCTTTAACGTTCACCTTGGCAATAACTCTTGGATGTGATACTAAAAGCTCCGGCTACAAAATCAAAAATAAGTAAGTGGGATACATCAAGCTGAAACGTTTCTGTACAGCAAAGGAAAACGATCAAGATGAAAAGACAGCTTGTAAGTTAGAAAAAAAAAATTCGAAAAACATTATCTGATGAGGAGTCAATATCTAACATGTATAAGGAATGCACACAAATCAATAGTGGAAAAACAAGTAACCTAATTAGAAAGCAGGAAAAGGATCTGAATAGACATATCTATAAATAAGTCATAAAAATGGCCAGCAGGTATATAAAAACATGCTCAAATCAACAATCATCAGGGAAACACAAATCAAAACCACTGTGAGATATCACCTTATACCCATTAGGTGGCTGTTTCCAAAAAGCTAAGAGATAACAAGTGTGATGAGGATGTGGAGGAAAGGGAATCCTTGTACAAAAACTTCTTGTTTAATATGGCATTAAGCAATCTATGCAATAAGACCTCTCGGACCAGGACCCTCAATGTAACAGCAACACCACCAATACCATATTGATTCTTTCCTTGTTGTAAGGCTTTGTTCTAGGTCTGGTAACTTCACGAAAATCTGAGACTCAGTTTGCTGGATCTTTAGTCTAGTTGGAGATATAGGCTGGCCACAGAGACACACCTGCATGCCCGTACAGGTGATGAAAACCACCAGTGTTCATGGAAAGAGTGAGACACTCAAGCACCCAGAACAGAGAACACAAGGAGCATGTCTTGTGCTTTCTGCCCAAACCCACAGGTCCAGGTAAAGTCAGCAGCCTCCCCTGTGGCTGTGAATTCCCCTAGACAGCTAAGTCTATTATTTCTCCATGTGCTAATATTTATTAGGTTTTAGAAATTGAACAACTTTAGCTCAGGCAGACAGAAATTGCAGGGAAGAAATATGAATCCATTCCATGCTTCTTCCCCACACATACACTGCACGTCCACTATAAAAATATAAAAGTATATTCATGGAGATATAACCAGTTGGACATAAGTAGTAGCTTTCTTAGAAACAAGACAAAGTAATTTATAATCACCCTGAAAAGAACTGTGTATTTTACAAATGAATGACCAATTAGCTATTTGTCCAATATACTATGCCAGAAAACACTGGACTAGGCTAATCACTAACAGTTTGTTACTACATAATAAAAAAGGCGAAAACCCATAAAAATGTATGTATGCAGGTATATAAAAGAGTACTATTTTTAACTTTACAAATTTGGTGAATAGAGAATACTTGCACCTTTTATAGGTTCCTAGGAATTACATTTTCTGCACAGACATGCACATGGGTGAAAGTTTCTCCACTGCAGGGAACAAGCTCTGATACTCAATAATAGTCAATTCAAGTTATGTTCAATTCACTGACTCTGAGATATTCACTCTTCCAAATATATCTATGTGGTGCAGTGTTCTTTGCCTGTAACAACCACTGCTTCTCCACACCTTAGAGGGGCTGGCATTCTCTCCACAAACCCTGGTAGACCGTACCTCCTAAAATGTCCTCACAATCCAGACCCCTACACCCATGTTCTCACCCCATCACGCATAAGGTATGGGTGCTACTCATTACCCAACTTTTCATTTCATTTGAACAAAAATATAATAGACTGAAGAAATACTAGATTTCTTTTCAGATAGATCTGAAGGTCTATTTTTGGAAATGGTTTCCAGAGCAGTATTTCTGCTCTGAAGTTGGGATTAAGGAGAGTCTCCCTGTGCAATCTAGTCCAGTGGGTTCTTACAGCACATGCCGTTCTCCAGGCCTGAGTAGAACACAGGCAACTTTAATTGCACCTACCACCAGGCACAGTGCCCTTGAGGGAGTCCCACAAATGGGTAGGTAGTTTTGAATAGATTTCAAAATTGATGTATCTGCTTAAAAATTGTTTCCTCTTCTAACAAATATCTTGGTATCAAACTATGTAGTTTATTGAAATACATATAAACTCCAACAGTGACATTAAACAATGGATTACAATAAAAATAAAGAAACGGAAAAATAGCAGCTATATAAAGTCACTTAGCTGGAAGTAATCAAACCAAGTCCAGTTTTTTAATCCTCACATAATTCTATGATCCTGGCTCCTGATAAGAGGGAATTGTCTTACCAAGAGGTATGATAGTCTCCTAGGGATTTACCTTCCTTTGAACAATGAAGAAGCAGGAAAAGGCATCACTGGAGATTTGAATTTGGGTGACTTGTTTGTACTTAAACTTGGCTTAATAAGTTTTCTCTTTGTGTAACTAGAGTTTATTGTTTTCCTTTTTTTAATTTCTTTGTCAGCCTTGGTAGAGCGGCGCCACAGCTCACTGCAACCTCAAACTCTTGGGCTTAAGCGATTCTCTTGCCCCAGCCTCCCAAGTAGCTGGGACTACAGGTGCCAGCTATAAAACCCAGCTATCTTTTCCTGCAGTTGTCATCGTTGTGTAGCTGACCTGGGCCAGGTTCGAACCCACCAGCCTCAGTGTATGTGGCTGGCACCGTAACCACTGTGCTACAGGCACGGAGCCTGTTTTACTTTTTGTTAATAAGATAAAACTTTTAAATTTTATAACTCATCTGCTAATGCGATTAATAAAAACAAGTGTCCAGAATGGTCCTTTTCTAAAATAAAAAATATAAAAGTAATACAGTCTCTTCTAAAATTTTTATACCATCCTGGAAGTCATAAAGAGGAAATAAAAATCATCCACTACATCACCCCACCCCAAACAACTACTATTGACATATTAGAATGCATTTCAAATTTTTAATTCATATGTTCACAAATAAATTTCAATAAAAAGAGGTATAAATTTTATTTTCGGATTTTAGTTTTTAAGCCAAACCATATATTAAAGACATCTTTTTATGTTAAATAAAGTTCTATATCATCCTTTGTAATAGCTACATAATATTCCATTATGTAATGTACCCTAATTTGTTTTAAATATTATATATTGTGACAATGCTATTTATAGGTTCTTGCTATCATATCCAACACTGGAAAACATTCTAGGGTATTTATCTTTGTCTATATTTGTCCCTTTTCTCTAGGAAAATTACTGAAAGTGGATTTACTAAATCACAGTATATGTGTACTTAAAATATTGACAGATATTATTTAATTTCCCTCCAAGTAAAAGTACATATTTGAACTCTTGTCAACAGTTAATGATAGTGACTATTCCCCTACTCCTCCAACACACAGCTTTGTTGATTCTAGAAACTCAGCCAAGCCGGTAGAGAATAACAAGAAAGAATCTCATTTTTTTCTAACTTAAATTACTATGGAGCTCACTTACATGTAATATTTCAAGAAGGAACACATAAAATCAGGACATTGTGTAAAGATGTCCCTGTATGGTACCTCTTGCCACTTCACAGTTTGGGTACAGTCATTAGCAATAAAGCCTGAAATGCTGGCAGGCTCATCAAAGGCAATAAATAAATGAAGGGCTTCTGGTTTCTATTCCAGCATGGAAGGAGCTTTGAAGTCAAAACTCCCTCCTAGCAACCAGGAAAAAGCTGAACAAACTGAAATGTCAAAAAAAATTTCTTACATCCCTAAGAGATGTGAGGTCGCAGCGCAAACTGCTGTCCCTCAAACTGAAGGGGCTCATAGGAGACTATGGAAAACCACAGCCTCCATGGGAAGCAGTGCTGGATGTATCATGCGAGGCTTCCCAAGAGATGGGAAGTTTAAGAAAGGACCAAAAAGAAATGCTGGAAGTGAAAAGCACGGTGGCAGAAATGAAGAACACCTTTGATGGGCTTATTAGTAGACTGGACACAGACTGGGGAGGAATCTCTGAGGCTGAGGAGATCTCAGTAGAAACCTCCAGTTTTAAAAAGTAAAAACCACAGAGACTAATAATTAAAAAAAAGACAGCCTCCGGGACAGCTACAGAAGATGTAACCTGTGCATAATGGGAATACTAAGAGAAGAAGAAGAAAAAGGGAAGGACTAAAGGAAATGTCTGAAATAATCATGGCTGATCATTTTCCCCAAATTAATGCCAGATGGCTGATCAGGGAAGTGCAGAGAACAGCAAGTAGAATAAATGCTTCCCCAGATGCCCTGGGCATCTCATTTTCAAACTACAGAAAAATCAAAGGTGAAGAAAAAAGGCTGAAAGAAGCCAGAGAGGGGGAAATACCATCCCTATTTCAATAGTCCATTTTTGGGTTACTATGAAAGAATACCTGAGGCTGGCAATTTATGAAGAAAGTAGGTTTGTTTAGCTCGTGGTTTCTCAAGCTGAACAAGAAGCATAGTGCTGACATCTGCTTAGCTTCTGCTTAGCATCTTTCCCCCCCCCCCGAGGCAGTGTCACTCTGTCGCCACCCAGGACGTAGCACCATGGTGTCATAGCTCATAGCAATCTCAAACTCTTAGGCTCAAATGATCCTCTTGCCTCAGCCTCCTCAGTAGCCGGGACTACAGGCACCACCATGATGCCCAGCTGTTTTTCTATTTTTAATAAAGACAAGGGTCTTGCTCTTGTTCAGGTGGGTCTCAACCCGTGAGCTCAAGCGATCCTCCTGCCTCTCAGAGTGCTGGGATTCCAGGTGTGAGCCACCATACCTGGCTGCTTAGCACCCTTTGTGCTGCACCAAAATATAATGGAGAAGGTAAAGGGGGGAGGTTGGCACATGTGAAGAGGGAATGAACCTGAGGGGCATCCTGGTTTTATAACGACCCACTCTTGTGAGAACTAGTCCATTCCCCCAAGAACCAGTCTGGTCTTTAGAGAGTAAGAATTCATTCTCTCCTGAAAACACCAAGCCATTCATGAGGGATTCACCCTATTCTCATAACCCAAACACTTCCCACTGGGCCCCACCTCCCAACCACCACACTGGAGATTAAATTTCAACATGAGATTGAGGGGTAGGGGGACAAACAATCAATATCTAAACTATAGCGCCTATCTAGGAGAAAAGATAATAATTACATCCTCCTTACCTTAAGAAACTACACAAGCAAGAAGAGAGGAAAGTGATATATTTAGAGTTGAGAGAGGAAAAAAAAAAATAACCAAGAATTCTGTACCCTGTGAAATTATCCTTCGAAAGTGAGAGATAGGCTCAGCGCCTGTGGGTTAAGCGGCTAAGGCGCCAGCCACATACACCTGAGCCGGTGAGTTCGAATCCAGCCTGGGCCCGCCAAACAACGACGGCTGCAACCAAAAAATAGCTGGAAGTTGTGGTGGGTGCCTGTAATCTCAGCTACTAGGGAGGCAGAGGCAAAAGAATTGCTTGAGCCCAGTAGTTGGAGGTTGCTGTGAGCTATGATGCCATAGCACTCTACCCAGGGGGACAGCTTGAGGCCCTGTCTCAAAAAAACAGTGAGAGAGAAATAAAAACTTTCTCAGGCAAAATTGAGAGAATTTGTTGCCAGCAGAATGTCTTTGCCCCAAAAAAAGTTCATTAGAGGAAATAAATACGAGAAAAATTATAAAATTATGATGAAAAATATCAAAGAGGAACTAAACAAATGGAGAGATATTCCAGGTTCATGAGGAGAAACACTCAGTATCCTTAAAATGTCAGTTTCTCCTACTTAATCTCTAGATCTAATGCAATCCCAATCAAAATCTCAGCAAGTTATTTCGTAGATATCAACAGACTGCTTCTAAAGTTTATTTAGTTCTGTGTTCTGAAACGTTTGTGTCTCTCTGAATTTGTATGTTGAAACCTGTGGGGTAACGTGGGGCCATTGGGAGGCTCTCTGTAGTTGGAGATTCAGACCACAGACTTTCTGGGAATGTTATAGAATAAGTGGCAGAGTTAACAACCTCCAGTGCTGTTAACACTTGAGTTAAGAGTTAACAACCTCCAGAGTTAACAACCTCCAGTGCTATTACTAAGTTAAAGTTTTTTTCAGTACTACAATAATGACACAAAGCCTCTCCCCTACCCCACAATCAAGCAAGACTTTGTCACCGTCTGGCTTTCTCCTCTAACTTACCTAACCTCATTAAATAGATAAAATAAGAATAATAGGAAGATTAAACAAGAATTCAACACAAAATTGAGCCTCCGAATTGTAATGATGGAGACCACAGCTCTTGAGTTAGACAGATTCAGCTCTAACTAAATTATAATTTTGCCACTTATCAGCTGTACGAGCTTGACCAAATTATTAGTGTTCTGGGCTTTATCCATAAAATAAGAATAATAGGAAGATTAAACAAGAATTCTTTTTTATAGTGTTTAACATAGTTAACCTAGCACATAGCAAAGCCTATAAAACAATATATTTTATTATTTTTATTTTAACTGGTAAATGTGATATTTATTCTTTGAATTGAAGTCCACCATTACAATGTCAACATCCCTGAGGGATGTAGCTATCAGAATATATTCATTATTTTTGAGCACTTGGTTTGTCCAAGGCAAATTTATTAAACTACATAATATCTTCTTCTTTTTTTTTTTTAAGACAGAGCCTCAAGCTATCCCCCTTGGTAGAGTGCCGTGGCATCACAGCTTACAGCAACCTCCAACTCCTGGGCTCAAGCAAGTCTTCTGCCTCAGCCTCCCAAGTAGCTGGGACCACAGGTGTCCACCACAATGCCTGGCTATTTTTTTAGTTGCAGCTGTTTTTGGCGGGCCTGGGCTGGATTCGAACCAGCCACTTTAGGTGTATGTGGCTGGTGCCTTAGCCACTTGAGCCATAGGCGCCGAGCCTTACATAACATCTTCTAAAGGAAATGCTAGAAACTAAGAAAAGAGAAGAGATGACCAATATTTTAAAGAGTGAGGTGAGCTGAGTTTCCCCAATCTGACCATGAAACCAGCAGGTCAAGGAGCCTCCGGTTTTTGACCTCCAGGGTGACATTATCTTTCCAAAGTAGAGTGATTGTACCAGCAGGCCCCATCTTTGGTGTGGAATTACTTTCTATTGCCTGTAGAAGATTCATATCCTCACTAGGATTCTCTACATCTTACCAGACTGGTCAACTCATATTCCATTTCCTTTGAAGATAAGGAATCTATGAGTATCTCTAATAGAAAGACAGAGTTACATAGAAAAAAGGTTGTGGCGTGTTCTTAAGAAAATCGCTTTATTCATACCATCGCTAAGACGCCAGCAGGAGTGATGGAAAGGCAATGATAAACTACTGAGTTACAGTCACTTTTAGGTGGTGTGTACAACGGATAAAGAGGAGGGTTGTACTCACATGCCCCTTAAGGAGCTGTACAGGACAGTAGCTGATGACAGAGAAAGGAGAAGGGGGGAGCACTGCAGAGAACTCGTACCACATCACAACTGGGCCTGGCCCCAGCTTTGGTGAGGACACGAGGAGCCAGCCCGCGGCATCTCTTCCCGTCTTCAAGTATCTAGGGAATTACACAGGAAGTCAGTTACATTGACTGGCCCAAGTCAGATGATAAACAGCAGAGACCTTTCCCTGCCAGCATTATAACTTCCCCGGTTAACAACTCCCACTGTGGGAAAAAATCTAAATAAACAAGAATTAACAGGAATCCAACACCTTCCTTTGTAAAGCAAAAAGTTTCCTCGCCTAATTCTTTTAGGAAACTCCATTTCATGGTGTTAGAAAATTGGAAAAAGAAAATGTTAAAATCAATGCTTTCTTATGTTTAACTTTGAGTTTTAAAAATAATACCTGATTCAATGATTGTTACACGTGCTATAGCTTACTACACGGCAATGGTGGTGAACAGTCTGCTTACAACAGTATGGTGGGATCTCATAAGTCAAATACCGAGTGAAAGAAATCAGGCCAAAAGGAGGATAGGGCTTACTAGACAATTCCATATACATAAAGCTCAAAAATAGGAGAGACCGTTCTGTGGTGCTGTTAGAAATCCGAAGAGGGGCTAATTTGGGAGGGAGTGTGCAGTCAGTGACCATAAGAAGCTAGTAGCCTCTAGGGTACGATGATGATCTATTTCTTGATTAGGATGCGTGTGGTTTGTGAAAATGTGTTAAGCTATATATTTTTTACATGTATGTATCCTTTTCCATGTGTATATTATACTTCAAAGAAGTTCAGACGGTAATCTCTCACATCACAATGAAGACTAGCTAAGTTAGCCTTAGCATTCTGGCTTGATCGGGTTTTACCTTTCCAGAAAACTAGCTATAAATCATCTTAATAATGGACAAATGTAGATGGAAGAGTAAAAAAATTCAGAATGTAGGTTTAATGGGTAAGAGTCTCCACATATTCTAACAACATGAATTTATTCTTG
Source organism: Otolemur garnettii (assembly GCF_000181295.1). NCBI lineage: Eukaryota > Metazoa > Chordata > Mammalia > Primates > Galagidae > Otolemur > Otolemur garnettii. The sequence goes on along the minus strand of NW_003852411.1, from coordinate 22,748,344 downwards.
GATTCCAGCTCTTAAAGAATTTAAGTTTTGTGTCTCTTTTGTGTGTCTTGTGATGTGAGGTCCCCAACTCCAGGACCGCAGACTGGTACAGGTCTGCGGCTGGTTAGGAACTGGGGTGCACAGCAGGAGATGAGCAGCAGGTAAGTGAGTGAAGCTTTATCTCTATTTACAGCTGTTCCCCATCACCCATATCACTGCCTGAACTCTGCTTCCTGACAGATCAGAAGGTGACATTAGATTCCTAGAGGAGCACAAACCCTACTGTAAACTGCACAGGTGCGGGATCTAGCCTGCGTGCTCCCTAAGAGAACCTGATGCCTGATGGTCTGATGTTGAGCTAAGGCGGTGATCGAGAGTGGTTGCAAATACAGATTTTCGTTAGCAGAGAGGTTTTACTACACAGAGACCACAATAAATCAATTGCTTGCAGACTCATATCAAAACCCTATCAGTGAGTTGCAAGTGACATTCAGCTGCATAAGGTGCCAGGCTTTGTAGTGGCAAGCGAGCATCTCCTTGCTTCAACTTTGGAGCTGAATCCGGTGGCAGGCTTTGCAGTGGCTGGTGAGTTGATGTACTTCAATTGTACAGCTGGCAGGTTTAAGTCAGAATCCAATCATCTAGTTGCAGGAAAAGAGCTCAGGCCTCCCACTGAGTCTGCATTACAGTGAGTTGTATGATTATTTCGTTTTACATTACAATATAATAATAATAGAAATAAAGTGCACAATAAATGTAATGCATTTGAATCATCCCCAAACCATCAGTTCCTGGTGCCAAGAAGGTTGGGGACTGCTCTCGTAAAAGACAGCATCTGCCTCTAACACCTGATACTCTGTATTGACCAACCCTTGATAAACAGAAAATTTTCCAGGTAGGAGAAATGTGGTGCTTATTTCCTATCAGAGACAATGGGAAGTATGTAAAACTTGTCAGGGGAAAATAGTCTAAAAATAAATAAGTTGATGCTATAGTCTGGCTGTCTAGACATCTCCCCATTCCCCACCACCAAGATCTGCTCCCTGAGCTCCTGGAGATTGTTCATCTGCTGCTGTTTCTTCATCCCTCACCCTCAGGGCCAGCCCTGAGAAGAGCAGACTAGGCCCAGCGAGGGCTCTCCAAAGACTTAAACATGGGAGTTACCTAATACCCACTGGCTGCTGCTTGTAATATATTACACTCAAAAAGAAAGGGTTTGAATGCTTTGTGGTATTTAATATGAATACTGAGCATTCATATTAAAAGAAAATACAGAGTGTATTTTATTAGAGTGATTAACATTTATTGAGCAAAGAGCCAGGCACCTTACCTGATCTTTAATTTCACATAGATTGTTAATCTCATAACAACTCTGCAGTGCTGAGATATCCTCCACTTTACATACACGTGGAAACTGAGATGTGGAGAGATTGAATAAACGGGGCACAGTCACTTGGCTAGAAGTGGAAGAGTTAGGATCTAAGCCCAGTTCTGAACAGTTTAGAAGGCATTCCCCATTATGGCATGGGCCTCCTGGTGTTTAACTTGGTTTAAGCCAAGCAGTTATTTGAATATTTGGAATTTACTGTTAAACTTTTACTCAAAGATTTGAGTATAGTATGAGATCTTCTGAAACCAAATGATACTTTTTCGACATTTAGTTGAGAAGTTTTATAGATATAGTTCTACATCGTGATTTTTCCCCCTCTTTGGATATCAGCTTTTTCCCCCCTTGGCCCCACTAAAAGACATTTTTTAAATTGAAGACCTTGTTTTTATGGCAAATGATATTTTTTCCAAAATTAAAATGGCTTGTTCATTTTTTGTAATGATAAAGTGGATAAATTATTATTTTTTAAATTTTGCTATAAAAATCATCAAGAATAAAAATTTTTAAATTATTTGAAATTCCACTATCCAGAGGTAATAGTCCTTAAAAATTGAATATATAGGCTCAGCACCTGTGGCAAAAGTGGCTAAGGCGCCAGCCACATACACCTAAGGTGGCGGGTTCGAATCCAGCCCAGGCCCGCCAAACAACAATGACGGCTGCAACCAAAAAAAATAGCCAGGCGTTGTGGCAGGCGCCTGTGGTCCCAGCTACTTGAGAGGCAGAGGCAGGAGACTCGCTTGAGCCCAGGACTTGGAGGTTGCTATGACCTGTGATGTCACAGCACTCTACCCAGGGGGACAGCTTGAGGCTCTGTCTCAAAAAAAAAAATTGAATATATAAGTAAGTACATACACACACATATACATAGACAATCCTTCACTACGTTGTGTGTATAAATGCACATATAGATTTTAACCAAAACTAGATTTAATACGCTTTGAATAAAAATAAATACAATGTTATATGCTTTAACACAATGCCTTTATTTTATGGCATTGATCACAGCAGTCATGAAATAATGATTTATATGATCATCGTTAGTAATATTAGCAGTGAAGTGCGTGAACCCTAAAACTAGACCCCTCACATTTTAGTCCCAGATCTGGGACCGCGAAATGTATCCTGGGAAAATTATTCTTGTTTTTTCATCTGTAAAATAGAGATAAAAATAACACCTCTCTCACAGGGTTGGTATGGAGATTAAATGAACATATAAAAACCCCATGAGAACAGTGCCTGTCGCATCCCGAACGCAGATGTATTATTGGCTGTTGTTTTACTTGCCTAAGTTTTCTGTCCTCTAAGCTCCATGTGTGCAGGGACCATGCTGGTTTTGTTCCATATCGCGTCCCCGGCCAGGTTCATGCCATGTCTTTAATAGTTGTTTACAGATTTTTTGTATTTTATTTTCCTCTGTCCCATATGATCTGCAGGAAGTTGACTGTCCTTACCACTGGCATTTAGTAAATATCTATTGAATGAATGAAGAAATATCCACTTACCACAAATGTGTTTGCTGCTGACAGCATCGTGGGGAGAACTCAAATTTGGGACTCAAACATGTTTTCAAATCTTATTCCCTCATCCTCAAGTATTGACTTGCTGGTGGAAGGAAGCAATGGATTGAACTTTTTGAACTTCAAATTTTCCATCTATAAAATGGACGTAATAATTCTCTCTTGCAATGTATAGACTTAAGTTTATCAATATAAACTATTTTGGTATAATTATTACATTATATCTGAAAGGTATAAACGAGGGTGCCTGGAGAGGAGGCCTCAGTGGAGATGTTCAGGCCAGGTTTATGGAAAAGTGAGAGTGAGTGCCTCCTTCGGGGCAGTGCAATGATGGCTTCTGCACCCAGGGGCAGTTCGAGACCCCTTTTATATAGGGCCGTAGGGGGTGGGCAATCGCACAGTTTGTCTGGAAAGTTAAGGTCTTCGGACAGGAACTTCTGGGGGGGGGGTGGAGCTAACCAGATTCTTTGTGTCTTTGTCTTAGGAGGAAAGGAGGAGAAGGGGAAAGGTGACTGCATTAGCCCCCTCTCCCAACAATACCCACAGCCACTGCTTTGCATAACCCAAAGGGGGAACCATTCTTGCGGAATACAACATAAGTGATGTCCTCTGGAGCAGAGCAGTGTAGGAGCCCAGAAGGCACCCACAGTATCCTTTTCCAGTTCAAAATTACAGAGTCCCTTTATTAGAGTTTCTCAGGTGTGGATGTGTTTGGGGTCCATGCGAGCAACTTAGGGTTAAGAGGAGCTGCCGAAAACTTCTGCAGGTGATACTCTTTCTCATTCTAAAGCCATGGAAGATGAGACACAGCTATAAACTCAGGACCTAGGTTTAGGCTCAAGCCTTTTAAATGCCAAGTTTGCTGTTATCTAAAATTCACGAATAGGGAGAAGAGAAGAGGGGTGAGCAAATTCCATGAACAAACTAGTGTCAGTGTTTGTACCAGACGCTGATTTACCTATTCCGTCAACCTTTGCCAGGTGCTCAGAGCCAAGACCAGCTGACTTCATCCTACACCCCACCTCTCTTCGGCGTCCAGGGATGGATTCAGTTCAACTGGTACTTATCTGTTGGTGATGTTTCTATCAGGATGGAGTCATAGAATACAAACACAGCCTCCTCTGTTTGATGAACAATAGATGAACTGAGGTCCCATCAGATGGACAGGATATTTGGCAATAACAAGGTGCTTCTGAGGAAAAGTGAGTTTCTCGGCATGCTCTTAGTCAGCATTACAAAGCTGAAAGCTTTGTTGCGCAAATGTTCTGTTTGCATCTGCTACTGTTGCTACCTGGTGCATGAGTCAAGACCCCAGCCCACAAGTTTTCCCAGGACCTTTTTATGGGCATCATCTTAAAGTGTTTGGAGAGCAGGCATAGTTTCACACACAAAGGGGGTCAACCTGGGGGTGGCCAGGTTGGGCCCCGCATGACATTTCAATAGAGCAGGAAGAGGAAGTTCTGGCCTATAACCTCAGGGAGATTTGCCAAAGGGTCCACCCCACTCTCTCTTCTGCCTTGAAGAAGTGGCACAGCCTAGACTAAAACCACAGACTGGGAAAATGCAAATCCTGACCACAAGAAGCAGCCCCTGGCCTAGTGGTAACAGTCCAGGACCACCACAATCTTCTGCTAAAATTTTTTAAAACACACCAGTACGGGTGGAACAAAATGATCTTGGGCTAACCGTAACTAGAATAGTGGTTCTCCCTTTGTGCAAGAGTCCTCCAACCACATCTGTGGTCATCAGTTCTCCACAAATAGAGAAAATACACTGGTGTTACAACAAGAGCAATTTAAGCTAGACGTGAAGAAGAACTTACCGAATGCCAGGCTAATTACATTTTGGGACTTTTTTTTTTTTTTTCAGGGAAGAACTGTGCTCTGTCTTTGGCTGAGAGCAGCCTGAGGGATATGCAGCTTCAGTGTGAAAATGGAGATAGATTCAGAGGGCTAGGTCTTGGGGCTTTCAGTCCACTCTGCTCCCCAAATCAGGAGAGCTGAGTGGTGCCTTTTCAATGCCACCATGGTCAGCCATTGTATTAGGCCTGATAAAAAATTTTCCATGAAGGACGCTTGTTGCCGTGTTGGGTAGGTCTTCTTTTTTGGTTAGGGAAATTCCTTCTTCTGACTTGCTAAATTTGTTCTTCCTTTTTAAAACTCATGCATTCTTTTTGTGAAATATTGAGATTATATGGCTTATCTTCTCTGATCTGTTAAGTGGTGGTTTATGATTAGAGATTCTCTAGGGTAAACTCCACTCTTATATTCCGGGAATAAGCCCAAACTGAGCATGAAGTCGTGTTTTTTCTTTGCTGCTATAGTATTAGGTTTATGATTTGTTCACTGATATTCATGTATGATATTAGGCTATTTTTCTTTCTTTTTTTTTTTTTTTTTTGCTTGTACGAAAGGTCTTTATTGGTAGGAGAGGGAGGCTGCAGAGCAGCACTAAGGAGGAAAGAAAAGGGGAGAGAAAAGAGGAGATGTGAAGAGGAGAGTGAAGAGGAGAGTGAGGAGGGGAGAGAGCGGGGGAGAAGAGAAGAGAGAGCAGGCTATTTTTCTTTCTTGCCAAATCTTTATCTGGTTTTTGAATCAGAGATATTTTGGCCTCATAGAACATTTGGGGAATAACTTCGTTGTCTGTCAATAGAAAGTTTAAACATATAATATTTGCAAAATTCGAATTTGATTTTAAAAATTGGTAGTGCCTATAAAATTATCTGAGCCTGATGTTTTCTTTGTCAGCAGAGTTTTAATTTGGGCAGAGCGCAGTGGCTCACGCCTGTAATCCCAACACTCTGGGAGGCCAAGGCAGGTGGATTACTTTAGCTCACAAGTTCAAGACCAGCCTGAGCCAGAGTGAGACCCCCATCTCTAAAAAATATGTAGGTATTGTGATGGGCGCCTCTAGTCCCATCTGCTCAGAAGACCGAGGCAAGAGGATCACTTGAGCCCAAGAGTCTGAGGTTGCTGTGAGCTATGATGCCACAGCACTCCACCAGAAGTCAAGAAAGTGAGACTCTGTGTCAAAAAAAAAAAAAAAAAGTTTTAATTCCAGATTCAGATTATTTAAGGGTTACATAGTAGGCCATTCAGGCTTCTTATTTCTTCAGGGATAAATTTGGCAGGTAAATTTGTGGTAGGCCAAACTTGTTTGGATTATTTTAACCAATATATTTTTATTAAGTCCTTCTTAAGGTTTGCTTAATTTTAAAATAGTTATCTAGGCTGGGGACGGTAGCTCACACCTGAAATCTTAGTACTCTGGGAAGCCAAGGCAGAAGGATGCTTGAGCTTAGAAGTTCAAGGTACTCAGGAGGCTGAGGCAGGACAATCACTTGACACCAGAAGGTTGAAGTGGCAGTGAGCAATGATCACGCCATTATACTCTAGCTTGGGTGACAGAACCTAAGATTCTGTCTCAAAAACAAATGACAAATTTATCTATTATATCTTTAGAGATACCCTTTTTGCACTCCAAATTTTGCACATTTATACCACTTTTTCTTTTTCCTCTATGAGTCATGTAGAGGTTCATCTATTCAAGCATCCTCAAACTACGGCCCATGGGCCGCCTGCCAGGTGTTTTTGCCACAGCTGCCTGTCCTGCTTAGCAGCTGACTCATCCCGGGGCCCACAGTCTGGCCTTCCAACAGTCTGAGGGACAATGAACTGGCCCCCTGTTTAAAAAGTTTGAGGACCCCTGATTATTTGACCCTCCTTTATCTTCTCTTACTCCTTTCTTCTCCTTAGTCACTTCTATTCTTTTAGCTTTCTAGTCTTCTAGCTTTTTATTTTCTTTTCTATTCATCTAGCTTTTTCTTTTCTTCTCTTTATTATGGTTTATTCTATCGTTTTCTCTAATTTCTTAAGTTAGGCATCTAATTTTTAGCCTTCTTTGCTTGTCTAATATAAACATTAAAACTATAAATTTCCCTTGTCATTCCTTTGCTGTACCCCACATTGTTGATGTGTAGTATTCTATTTTGCAGGTTTTTTTTTTTTGGCTGGGGCTGGGTCTGAACCCACCACCTCTGGCATATGGGCCTGGCGCTCTACTCCTTGGAGCCACAGGCACCACCCAATGTGTAGTATTTTATTAATTTACTTATAATAGTTTAAAATAGTTTTGTGGTTCTAAAAAATTAGTTAACTTATTACATTAACAAATAAAAATTGTGTATATTTACTGTGTACAATGTGTTGTTTTGAAATATATGTACAATGTGAAGTGGCTAAATTGAACCAATCCACCCATACATTAATTGTCGATGTGTAGTATTTTATTAATTTACTTACCATAGTTTAAAATATTGTTTGTGGTTTTAAAAAGTTAATTAATTTTTTAAATTAACAAATAGAAATTGTGCATATTTGCTGTGTACCATGTGTTGTTTCGAAACGTATACACACAATGAAATGGCAAAATTGAACTAATGAATCTCATGCTTCCCCTCACATATCATTTTTTTGTAGTGAGACCTTTGTAACTTTCTCACTTATAAGTTATTTAAATACTTTAAAATTATTAAGCATACTGTGATTTCAAAGAATTTATTTTCTTCTTCCTAACTTATAACAAAGAAAAGAGACTTTGTTCTGTATGATTCTGGTTCATTGAAATCCATTGACATTTTCTTTATAGTCTATTTTATAAGTTCTTTGTGTTCATCTTCCATGCACAGTAGAATTGGCTAATAGTTGAATAAAGTGTTCTATATATATTCATGAAATCAAGCACAATCAAGAAAAAAGAAATTTTTTAATAGATTGTTGTAAATGCTATTATATATGTTAACCATGTTTGATCCTCACCACCATTGTAGAGGCAGCCGTGATTAACCCACTTGACAAATCTAAGGATTAAAACAAACCTGGCCGGGCGGTGCCTGTGGCTCAAAGGAGTAGGGCGCCAGCCCCATGTGCCAGAGGTGGCGGGTTCAAACCTGGCCCTGACCAAAAAAACAAAAATACCTGCCTCTACTACTTGCCTGTAATCCTAGCACTCTGGGAAGCCAAGGCATGAGGATGAAGAATAAAGCAATGATTCAAATGAAGACCCACATATCTTAAAACTAAACATTTAAACATTTTGATTCAATCATTCCAAGTGCTAAGTAAAATGTGTTCCATCTTCTGTATTGACAGATACACCTTCATAATGACCTGAAGGGCCAGATTCAAATTTAGAGATCTTCAGGGCTTTGGAGTCCCCCACTGATATGGGGAGGTACAGGCTGAGCTGGTCCCCAGCCTGCAGCTCATCCACCTTTTTTTCACCAAAGGAACTTACACATACATGTGTGAATGCTCCAGCTTATAAATCCAAGCTCCAATTAACCCCCCAAACAGGACACCCTTGTGCACACTGGGGCACAGTCCATCCTCAGAAAGATCTGGGAGAGAGGCCTGTGCAGACTCTGGGAGCAATCTTGGGACAGTTTAGAGAGTATGGACTGCAGAAGACATGGTTTCTTAATTCCATGAAAAGGGTCAAAGCATGGGCTTCTAAAGAATGGGGGCTGAGGAAGGGCCATTCTTGCCCAAGTGCAATAAAGGTACCAGAATAGCCAACCAACACACACCTGAGCTTGCTTTGCTCTTAAGTGCCAGATGCAGATGCAAACACAGATCCTCTGAAATGAATAACTATTATTTTGATACCAGCAGTTGTTGTTTTTTGAGTGCTTATGATTTGCCAGTTACTGTTTTAAATTGTTTACATGTATTCACCTAGTTAATTCTCACAACTACCATACCAGGGATGTATTCTCATTGCCATCATTATACTGGTGAGGCATAAAAGGTTTAAGTAATTTGTCCAAATCATACAGCACAGTGGAGCCACAAGGTTGCTAAATTTGCTCCTAAACAAAGGGATGGGAAGGCCATTGAAGTCACAGTCATTAAGAATTAGAGGTACAAGGAATCTCAGGCACACTCTGGTCTGCACCTTCCCAGTGTGCAGAGAGAAGGAGGCCCTGAGTGACTTACAGGTACTTTTGCGTGTGAGTTGCTGGTGAATGTACGATCTCCTGGAGATAAAAAGCTTAATATCTGGGAAGCTGGGAATACTTTCTACACGTATTGCAGAGTGCACGAATGAGCAGTAGTTTCTAGCCTCTGGGCCTTAAGTTTTCTCAGGACAAGGAATCGGGTTTTTTTGTTTGTTTTCATCCATATACACACCTGTGCTTTTCTCAATTATTGGGCAGTAAAATACAACTCTTACCTTGCAACTTTTTAACTTTTATGAGTACTCCTCATAATAGAAAATTTGGAAACTATTGCTCTGAGTGGATGCTTTCTAAGGAGATAGTGACTTCTCTAGAACATTCAAATAATTCTCCAAAACTAATTAGCATGATTAGGCAGGTCATCAAGCCTACATTCTGCCTATTTACTCTAAATCCATATGACATCGGCTGCATACAGACATTTTCGTAGACTTTCTGATATATGGAGACCAGGTTGGACAGTCTGCTGCGAGTCTATCATGCATTTTGGAAACTAAACTCAAATCACTTTCTTTTAAGGAGTCAAAGCTTAAGAGCCCTTAGATCTGGGGCTTTTCCCATTCCCAGTTTCCTCTACTCATCTTTGGGAACACAATTTGGCTACATGCTTGACTCAATCCTAAATTAAGAATAAAAGAAATTCATGCAGAGGAAATATAACAAAGGAGGGACTTTCCTATAAGGTATTTGAAAAAGGACCATTTGCATAAGCCATATTTAACCAGAATTGTTGTTTTACGCTTTTCCTCTCTGAATGTTTTGTGACACTCCCTGCCAGCCAACAACTCCCCCTCCCTCAACCCCAAATAGTCAGAGACTGAAGCAGTCAGTGTTTCACGATGGAACTTTCCTGGCCACACCCTCATCATCATGCCTGAATAATCACATTTACTGATTAGTCTCCCTGCTTCCGTTCCTCTCCATTCCTAAACCTTCAGACCTCTTAATCTTCCCAGAATGTTATTGTGATCCTGTCCCCATCTTGCTCAAGTTTTCCAGAAAGTATAGTATGAACTTCGCAAGCTTTCGTCTGGAGCTGAAGGCCTCACTATGTCTTTTTCATCCCTGATCCTCCACTAAGCCATCACGACCTGACCTCTGACATCTCTGACTTCAATGCCTTTGTCTTAGTTACTTGACTCTTCCTCTGGTTTCTAATTGCATCTCTGGAGGATCTAATTTTGTCTCTGGATTCTGCTGCCCTTTGCCAAGTGGTCTCTCCCTCCTCTGAGCTGTGCGCTTGGCACGGCCACAGTGCAGACCACTGGGAAATGCAGTTAGGGGCCTTCACCCTCCTTCCCCCTTCAGATGCTGGGTCTCTGAGGGCAGCCCCGGGTAACATGTCTTGCAATAGTGCCTTCTTGGTAAATGTTTCACTGGTTTACTAAAAACCATTGTCCCAAGTCTTAAGCCTCTCTTTTTGCTAAGCTTGCCTATGTCGCTTATCACTCAGCAGTCACTGTGATCAATCAGTCCGTTGTCCTCCGGATATGGAGAGCATTCTGAAGATACTGAGCTCGAGAGACACAGCCTGCTCTCTCCACCTGGCGTTTGAGGGCTGGTTTTCTTGTGAATTGGGGTATGGCTACACAATTTGAGATTGTCCACATCAGCAAGGGAGTTTAAAATCAGATCTCTTCTGAGCAATTTTGTATTCCATTTTCTTGTTAGCATTACAGACACAGTTCTTTTTATGCTACCTTTTCTCATCTATTAAACAGACACTAGCTTCACAGACATTGTCTAGATATATGGATTTGGGCAAATTATTTAATATCTCCGATCCTCAGTTTCCTAAAATTTAAAACAGCAGTAATATCATCTATGGCCAAGAATTAAATGCTATGAGGAAGGTAACCCAGATGTCAAGTAGGAACTCTTTCCCCCTTAAAGTTCACATGAAATGGATTAAAAATACTAATAATTCTGGAAGTCCAAACCCCCCTTTAAGAGTTCTCCAAATTCCCAGAGAGTTTAAGTTTCATGCTCATCTTGGCCCTGAGTTTTCTCCTAAATCTTTTATTTCTGCCAAAATAGCTTGTTCCAGCTTTGCTTTTTTTGGTTCATCCTGCATACATGTGTCTATTTTCCCAAACTAAGGGAGCAGGACTTTCACCTTAAACTCCTTTGTCCAAGTGATCTGAATGGGAGTCTGTGCCTGTAGGAGGATGTTTGCAGAGGTTTATGCAACAGGGAAGAATCACTCCACTTAAATCCATGTTAGTCCTCAGGGGCCAGGCTGCCCCCATGGACTTCCTCAGCGTCTCACAGCATTTCCAGTTCTTTGTCCTCTAACTCCATAATCTTCTTTTTTCTTTTTTTTTTTTTTTTATCATATGCCTTCACAGGAACAAAGAAAACCAAAGTCTTGCATTTTCTAACGCAAAGCACCTCATTTACATATTACTATTATTATCATTATGGTCACTAGTACTATTAAAATAACTAGTTCTGGAAACATTACTACCAGATCTGTTACAAGGACCAAGCATCATACGAAGATGCTGAGTAAAGATTAGCTCCAGCTAACACCCTTTGAGATTCATGAGAGAAGGCTGTAGGTATCTCATAAAATGTTAAGGGCTAAATCTAACGAGACTGCCAAAGCCAAGGGGAGGCCAAGACCTCATTATCTCTCCTGATAATTTCCCAGTCCCTTGTCATGAGTTGTGGGTTGTTTTTGGTGCTGGAAGATTTTCTTTCCTGAAGAGGACAGGTAGACAGAAGGAAAGAGCCAAATTGCTAAAGGCAAGAGAGGGAAATTTTATTATTTTTTTATATTTTATATATATATTTTTTGAGACAGAGCCTCAAGCTGCCCCCTGGGTAGAGTGCTGTGGCATCACAGCTCACAGCA
>NW_003852411.1:22728077-22736522 GCF_000181295.1 Otolemur garnettii | reverse complement strand
CCACCTTGGGTGTATGTGGCTGGCGCCTTAGCCGATTGAGCCACAGGTGCCGAGCCAAGAGGGAAATTTTAGAAGAACTTTGGAGAAAAGTTGAGGTGTAGACACGAGTCAGCAGGTAAATAGGAAGAACTTTGAAGGGAAGGCCCTGGGTGTCTAAAGGACAACTTTGATTAATTTTCCACAGTATGATTCAAACATGAAGCTTCTTTCTTGCCTCATTCTATTTCCCATTAAATCATCCCAGACCTAGCTCTGTTGAGGACATGGGCCAAAGAAAAGAGCACAATCTCAGGGAAGCCAAAGGGTGAAAGCTGGGGTCACACATTAGAAGTGGGTGACAGTCAGGTGACAGATTTTTCTTATTAGAACTAAGGTGATAAAATTGGATCTGAGTTTGTTGAAAATTTGTTAGAAACTATAATAATAGAGCCCAGGCACACTGATCTGGTGAACAAATTCAAAGAAATAGATAATTCTGTGTTCCTTGGACTCTGCTGAGTTGATGAAAGTTTGTGTCCTGGATGCTGGGAGGAAATAGTTACTTCATTTAATCTGGAGCATAGCTGTGTGAGAAAGATAATAAATGAATCTGAAGTTCAGAGAAGGCAGTGATTCGCCTGGGTCACTATACAGAGATAGAGGCAAGGTTCCAACTGGTGCCCTTGACTCCCTGTCAGCAGCTCCAAGGGAGCTGACCTTCTGCAGGGATAATCTGAGAGCTGGACACAAATGAGGGAACTTCTGGTTCCTAATCTCAGGAGAAGATCTCACAGCTACTTCTGATCCAGACTTAGGGTAAGATCCAGAATCCTCCACCAAGAAAATATGAAAGGCAATATTTGGGTGGTGAACAGAAAAATCTATGCTTAAGTTTCGGTTCACAAAGCAATTTCATACTGGAGATGAAATCACAATAATGCCATGAGGTAAGCAAGACAGATTTTATTCTCATTTTAGAGGCAAAGGAATTAAATCTCAGGGAGATTATGCCCAAAGGCTTTGGAGACATTTATGAGTTTTTATTTATGGGGCATAGCATGATAAAATTCCTAGGATCACACAGTAACCTTAAGGCTTGAACTAGGGACTATATTTTCAAATCTATGCAAATCTCACTCACCAGAAATAGTTTCCACCTGGGTTCCTTGGCCTTAATATCTTAGTTGAATAAATCCTTGCAATCAGGGCTGCCCCAGGGGACTCTGCACAGGTTGTGCCTTGTACAACTCCAGAGAACACAGCCTGAGTCATGTGAATGTGCACCAAAAAACACACCTCAGATTCACAGGAGAATGCAGCCAGGAGAATCTGTTACAACAGCCCTACTGAATTCAAGATGACGTTAAAAAACATGTAATCCTTGCCAAAATTATTCTCATAACGTGCAAATTTATAAAAGCTTATTGGCCACGGGACAAGGAGATGTTTCTAACCAGCTTCTGGCAGGACCGTATTCACGCATAAGAAGTCAGCCCTTGGCATTAGGTGAGTAACTGTCCAGGCCATTAGATGGCATGGAGAGAGGGGGTTTGCTGAAACTTGTATCAGCAGTACACTGCATGCTCTTTCTAATTTGATCATGCATTTATCCTCAAGTAGTAAATCAAACACTTCAGGGATCTAGCACAATCTCTGCCCCTACATCTTTTGTATCAACCTGGATGGAGGCAAAACACATTCTTCTTAGTAAAGTATCACAGGACTAGAAAAGCACATATCCTATGTTCTTGATACTAATATGAACCCAAAGGAAAACTTAATTCAAGTTGGGGGAAGGGGGAGGACAGAGGCAAATCAGTGTGCTCCCACCTAAATGGGCACAGGGTAAGGGTATAGGGCACACCTCCTGGGTGCAGGACACAACTACAACAGGGACCTCACCTAACAAACGCAAACATTGCAACCTCATTTGTACCCTCATAGGAATCTGAAATTTAAAAAAAGACGTGTACAATCTCATTGGGGAAAGAACATAACATATGATAGTTTTTAAAATACAAATTAAGTAACATAAAAAAAACCAGGGTGTATTTAAGCACAGAACTCTGTGTTACAAACTAACCTTGTATGAGAAGTCAGGAAGGGAAGGTTGCCACAGGCCAGACTAGTTAAGGACTAATTATGAAAGAAGTGTCAAGAATGGAGGATGCCTGAGATGAATCTTAAAGAACAGATAGATTCTAGGGGGTGCATGAGAGCTTTGGGGGCAGGGGAGAGGGAGCATTTCACACAAGTGACTCTCTCTACTTATTTTAACTCTTCTGCATAACATCAGAGAGCTCGTAATCCGGTGATGATATTTCTTTATTAACAACACAGTGGTCCTAAAGGAAGCAGTGACTTCAAGAACTATGGATGGGTCTAATAAAAAGAGACAGCAAAACCCCCAAACAAAACAGAACAACCCAGGCAGGCCAGGCGATTTCTCTCCTCTCGCCTTGTGTTTGGTGTTCAGGACATGCTACCTGGAGAAGTCAGCCAGCTGAGGAGGGGACACAGCTGAAGAAGGGGAGGAGGCTGAGCCTGTTAAATAGGAGGACTCCATGGACCATGCAGATGGGACTTTCCACCTGGAGCAGGACTCCGTTACTCAGCTGGAGCAGCAAAGCAAGGGTGATGCCCTTTCTGAATTGTCTGAGAAGGTTACCCCTGCAGTATGCAGAAGACAGACAACGTAAAAGTTGATCTCCAGGAAACTGAGTCTGTAGTTAAATTTCCACTGCGTTTAGAAGTATGTGTCATCGGGTACAGCATTGAATTGAAACTGGAAATAACAATCAAGAAAGCAAAGTCAGCCATCTTCCTATTCCAGAGTAATCCTTTCCCCCTTTGGTCTCATTTGTTTCCCCCTAGAAAAGATAAAAGACTAAGCTTTACGAGCAACACCTGTGGGCCTGTTGGGGGATGGGCGAGGGGCAAAATGGGGACAGAGGAGCTGTTTGTCACACAGACATTTTTCCAGATGCACTGAAGGGATACGTTCATCTTTGATAAAGGAGACGCCGCCACGCCAAACTTTTCAATGAGGGATTTGAAGACTCCAATGACTCTTCGGTACACCAAGAATTTCCTTTCATAGAGGGTGATTTAATATGGGTCATCCATGCTGAAAGAAAAACAAGAAATTATAAATCAGATGAAGGAAAATTAGAAAATTGCAAGAATGGACGTTCTGGGGTAAGAGTAAATGTTCACTCGAGGTGAGAAGAGGAGCAAGGAAATGCCCTCAGCTGGGAATCATGGACAAGCGGCAGACCTTTACGATGCAGGTGAACAGGAAGAGGACCCCACAGGGCTGCTCACATTTTCCTGTCCTGACCACCCAGAGGTAAGGCTAAAATGCAGACTCCGGTTCGGTAAGTTTAAGTTCGGCCTGAGATTCTCTCTCCCTAACAAGCTCCTTGGTAAGGTTTCTGTTGCTGGTCCACAGGCCACACCTGGAGAAGTTGCCGCAGTACAGCCTTTGTGCCCAGAATCAATGAGCTTAAAGGACAGTCTAGATTTGTTTTCAACAGTGCAAAGTCAGGAAAGTAGAGCACGTGCTCACATGGAAAGTAAAATTACAGAAAATCAAAATTTGGGATAGGAATGGTGCAGTGGTTCTAAAAATCTGATTCTGGTGGGATACGATTTAAGGAGATGGTGAAAATTTAATTTCACGTAATACATGACAGTTTTTGTGTGTGACACAACTGTCTCATTTTTGGACAGGACGGGTGATATGTCTTAATAGCACCTTACAAGGGGAGCACCCGATTCTGAGACTTTTGGTCTCATGATGAACCGTCAGGGTAAACCACAGTTCAGCAGCTGCAAAGGTGCTTGCCAATATAGAGATAAAAATGTTTCTGAAAACAAAATTTCACATATGCCCTCCTCTGAGGTTGGCATCGTATCTTCCTGTGTATCTTGGGTGTAGCTTTTACCCTGCCAGAATTTAGACACTAGAAACCAAATGAGGTGATAAACAGAGCCAGTTTGCAGAAGAGTCAAAATAACCTAGCAAGAATTGAAACCACAAGTACCCATGGAATCATTCATTCACCATCCAGTCGCTAATAGAAATGAGTACGAAGGACTGTGAAAGTTAGCACAAGGTCTTAAAAACAATGGGGTATGGTGTTTAGTGCGGTGGTGTTAATTCTGTCTTTGGCTCATTCTAGAAATACGCCCTACTTCTTCAACCCCACCCTTCCTCGGTGCCATCACACGATGGTTTCAGTGTGAGAAAAAAAAATCACATTACTGGAAGAGGGGGGTGTCTGGGACTCACAACTCTAACCTCTGAGTCAAGAGCCTTACATTCTAAAGCCAGGCTCAACGGCATGCACCTGTAATCCTGGTTACTCAGGAGGCTGAGGTGGGAAGATCACTTGAGCCCAGAAGTTCAAGACCAGCCTGAGAAACACAGTGAGATTTCCCACCTCAAAAACAAACAAATAAAAAATAAAGAGTCTTGAGTTCTAGAATATAAGGGTTAAGAGCATGACCCCTGGATCCAGATAGGTACAAATCTTAACACTGCTATTTATTCAGAACCTCAGGCCATTTCATTTCTCTATGCCTGTTTCTTTCCCTATCATGGGAATGTTACTAGCGCCTAGACCCACAAAGGTGTAAGCAACATTTAGTGATTTAAGATATGCAACATGGAATTAAATTTGATAGTTTTATTGTTCTTGTAACTAACTCTGTCACTAGTTCAAGGCCTGTAGTAAACTGGCTCGATAATAGAGAGTCCATCATGATCCTTCCCAGACCTAAAATGCAATAACTCAATGAATTAGGGTCACTTTGGTCAATAAATGACAGGTGTTCCAAGGGAGCTGCACAAATAATTCTTCTTTGCTATGTCTTTCCAGGGGCGGGGAACCTATGGCCTTCTGATTTCAAGATTGTTCTTTTTTAAGCACCAAAAGAGGTAAGAAAAGATTCATCTTTCTCTTTTGTACCCCTTTTAATAAAAGGATTTGTTCTGCAAAAATATGGATTCAGTCAAAAGGCTGCACTTAAGGCCACATTTTGCCTTGAGGCTATAGTTTCTCCCTTCCCTTTCAACATCTCCTTCACAGCTCCTTAATGAATTATGGGTTCTAGAAAGTTCTCCTCACTGGCCCAGACCATGCCTGCATAGTCCCACTACCATATCTTTGTTTTTATCATTCTCCTCTTCTAGGCTGCCTTTCTGCCCTGCTTCTCTCTATATACCTAAATCCTATCTGTTTGTTAAAAAGCAACTCAAGGTCAGGTGTGGTGGCTCATGCCTATAATCCCAGCGCTTTGGGAGGGAGTGGTGGGAGGACTGCTTGAGGCTGGGAGCTTGAGACCAGCCTGGGTAATAGAGCAAGACCCGATCTCAAAAAAAGCCTAGCTGGCCATGGTAGTCCACACCTTCAGTCCTAGCCATAGGGTTACAGGGTTGCTGAGTTATACTGTAGACTGTATGACAGAGTCTCAAAAAAAAAAAAAAAAAGAAAGAAAGAAAGAAAGAAATTCAGGTTCCACCTTCTTTTTATTATAAAATTTTCTCTAATCACAAAGCCAAAGGATCTTTTTTTCCTTCCAAAATAGCACTCATCTGCCCTTACCATACTCTGCCTTATATTTTTCTGACTTTTTCCCCTGTATGTCTGTCTTAACTTTCCAACTACACAATGTCCCTGAAGTCAGGAACAATGCCTTATTCCTCTTGGTCTCTCAATCAAGCTTAGCATTGTTCCAACAGAAAAGTGTTCAATAAACAACTATTAATTGGTACATTGTAACAACCAGTGAACCATTAAACTTAACACGATGATTTGCTTACTATGTTAATTAATGCAAATACTCTTCCAGCCAGCATCAATTTCTGTTCCTCAAGGATATCTTACCAAAAAAAGAAAAAAAAAAAAATTCAGTTGATCTGCATCCATCTGGTGGCAATTAAAACAGGTGGTTCCTGTGGCCAGAAAATGGTTTTGGGTAGATTGTGCCAGAAAAAAACTTTCACTCCCTAAGTGTGAGCATTAAAGAAGTTTCACATCGTGTGGGTTTCCTGCTACAGAGATAGGGAGGCCAGCCTGGAGACACGACCCTTTCTCACTAGTCCCCATCTACACTAAGAAAGAGAAGAAAGAATAGTAAAAAATAAAAAGAAGTTCCACGGACCCTGTGTCCCCATCCTCTCATTCATAGCCACACTTTTCTAAAAGAGATCACTGCATGTTCTGGCTCTACTTCCCCATCCTAAATGATTCCTCCACACTCGGCTGACTTGTGTTTTGATCTGTGCACTGAAAATGGTCTCCCCACTGACGCCCTCCTTACACTCAGTGGAAACTTACTGGTTCTCCTGGCAACCTTTAAAACTGCTTCCATTTCCTTCTTTCCTTGGCATTCATGACCCTATACTCTCCTCCTTCTCCTTCTGCCTCTCTGGCAACCCTCTCCTTTCCCTTTTCCTGAGCAGACTTGTGAGATATTGGTGTTCCTCTGGTTCCCACCCTCTCACCCAGGTCCTCTTCCATTCTCATACTCCACTGTCCCTGGATAACCATATCCACTCCTGAGATGCCAGTTACCTCCTGAAATGCAGGAACTCTCAAATACACATCTCCTGCCCCAAGGTAGCCCCTAGTGCTGTGGATAGGCCCAATGGGCCATGGTGAGATGAACCACAGACACCTAAAGCTTGGGACATGCAAAACTGAACCTATGGTCTTTTTTTGTTGTTGTCGTCGTTGTTTTGCAGTTTTTGGCCAGGGCTGGGTTTGAACCCGCCACCTCTGGCATATGAGGCTAGCACCCTACTCCTTTGAGCCACAGGCGCTGCCCCTGAACCCACGGTCTTTACTTCCAAAACTTCTCATTCTTTTATGTTCCCTTCTCACTAGCAAATAGTACTATCATCCACCAGTTCCCAGGCCAGAAACATGGCATCTTCTTTGATTCTCCCCTCTCCCGCTTATCCAATTAACAATTGCATTCAGTTGATTCCACCTCCTCTTATCTCATGAACCCATCCTACTGCTATTTCTTTTGACAGGTGCCATCAGCATTAACCTAACAGGTTCAAATGCCTCCAGAACAGGTCTCTTTGTTCCAGGCTCGCTTGTTTCCCGTACTTGCCATATTGCTGGACAAGGTGAACCTTGTAAGATGAAGAGTGCAAGGTGACATTTGCTGCTTTAGTGATGGTCCAAAGACCCCAGGATAAACTTCATACCCTTAATGCGGCTTATAAATTACCTTATGACCTGGTCTTTGCTACTTCATCTCTTCCTGGGTTCTCTCTTGCACTCTAAGCTACAGCCCACTGAACTACTATGTTTGTGGTTTGCGGGGATGGTGGCCCACACGATCCCTAAGGAACCATCTTCCTTCATTTCTAGCATTTTAAAATGAGCCCAGGTGTCCACCTGTGTACTTAATATGTCACTAACGTCTCATCTCCATAGTTCTTTCTACTTACATTCCCCTTCCTAAAATTTTAAAGCAAGTCACTAAATCCTTGAAACTGAGAAAAATGTTGCCATCTACATTTCTGCAAAATGGGTCATATACATTCTCGTGCCTGTATCTTTTCTCGGTATACTACTTCTCCAACTGAAGAAACATAAGTTTCAAGAGTAAATTAAAAAACAATTGGCACTTTGGTTTCTAAGAGTCGATGCTTACTAGAGCAATAGTGGTTTACCCTTTTGTGTTAGGCATTGAGGGTCTGGGGTCTGCAGATTTGCCTCCTTCTTAGGAGCCAGTACACATTAGTTTGTCCATAAATGCTTGTTGAATTGAATATTTCTTGGATACTGTATTTAGAGCCTTATGTTCAGCCAGAACAGGAAGAAACATATCACCATCCTTCTAACCCTCAAAGAAAATTCTAAGACAATCAGGAAAAGCTCTCATCACATAAACATCCTTTTCGTACTAGGGTATTACTTGTCTGTTTATCCATTTATTCAGCTCCACTAGCACCAAGAAACACAGCTTTTGAAGGAAGCTAATAGACTTGTCACCCTATCTGGAAATTCCATTTAAATAGGGACCCCATGTAAATAACTGCTTTGTTTAGCTACAATAGGAAGTATCTTAATAGAAGTAGAGAAGGGATCAACAGAGGTGGAAATGCCTCACCGTTGATAAAACTTACCTTTTCTGAGATTTCTTGCCTAAAATTAGAAAAGAAAATGGAGACACTGCATTAGCAAAAAGTAGACAATTTCAATTTTTTAAAGAGAGGGGAAAAAGAGATCTCCACCCTCAAAACTGTCTTTTCAGGTATATTACGCATTATTTAGGGGGATTCTGTGTCAGAGGGGATTTGAGCTACTGCCTTAATGCTCTAATCCAAACAGTGGTAGACTCTCAAACAGAACATATGCGTCGATGCAGACGCCTCTTGGGGCTCCATTCCATTCCCTATGCTGCTCATAAAGACAGAAGTCTGGGCTGAACAGCCTGCTG
>NW_003852411.1:22700410-22728057 GCF_000181295.1 Otolemur garnettii | reverse complement strand
ACAGAACATATGCGTCGATGCAGACGCCTCTTGGGGCTCCATTCCATTCCCTATGCTGCTCATAAAGACAGAAGTCTGGGCTGAACAGCCTGCTGCTCGGACCCAACATGCCCCAGCACGTGCTTACTCCTCCCCAATTTGCTGGGCCATCTTACCAGTCGATTCCTCCTTTAAAGGACTGAAGCTGCTGACACTGTGAAACTACCTTGTATCTCACAGTGGCTTCTCCATGAGAATTCATGAGAATTTCACTCTGGTCTCATGGGTAGGAATTGCACAGTCTGGTCTAAGTAACGAATTTGTTTTTAATCTCACCATACAGGTAAATATCACAACTGGTTATACTTTCTTCTTTGACTAGCTGCAAAGAAACTCAAAGCCAGATCTGAGACACTCTCCTCTCCCTTGTATAAGACCTTGCAGCACTCATTTTTGTACCCTAACTTCAACTTGGATACTTATTTTTGGACCCTAAATTTGAATTTGGCTGTTTTTTTTTTTAACATCATCACTCATTTTAATTGGATATACTGATTGCATTTTGTATTGTTTTACATTTTTTGAAAAAAAAAAGCAGAATATAAATAAATAATTTTATTTAGAAAAAGCTCTTTGAAAAGAAATAATCATTTAGGAAGCGATATATTTCACTGGCTGTCAGCTGGAGCTCTAGAATTACCTCACCCAAGTACAAGGCCTGTTTTGCCACCTGTCATGTGGTGTGCCTTTGAACAGCTACTTATGTTCTCTCAGCCACAATTTCTTCATCTGCAAAAAAGGCACAGTAATTGTATTTTCCCCATTGGGTTGACAAAATAAAATGTATTCAAAGCATTTAGGCCAGGGCCTCACCCTTAAAGACAGTGTCCACTTACTGTTTTCATTTGTTTAAAGTGTTAGAAATCACTATTTTATTAATTTATTTTTTTAAGACAATGTTATACTCTTTCCTATTTCTAGAACACAAAAATCATAGTGCCTCACACCTCTCTACCTATTAAGCAGGATTCCGTTCCTACCTCCAAATAATTTCTTTTAATCAACCAGCCTCAATCCCAATGATTCCTCAAATATAATTATTCCTTATGGAAAACTGAATTATTTTCAAGAACTAACACACTTTTCTTCTTTTTTATGATTTTTTTTTCCACTGAGAAATCTTAGTCTTTTTTTCCCAAAATTCAGCCTGCTGATGACATGAGCCCAATGCACTTGAACAAGGACAACCAAGTCTGATTAATTTCAAGTTCCCTTTGGGTATCTTTCTGTAAGCATTTTTTTCTCTTTTAGGAACAATGAAACAAACAATAGATCAGCAAGAATCTGCTTCTACTGAGAGGGTTTCTTTTTGTAGAAAAGGGAAGTAAAGGGCACGTGCTCAGTTTCACACTCTGTTCTAACCCTGTGTGTTGGTTCAGGGGGAGAATGCTTCCAACCGGGGAAAAGAACAGAGTCTGATGAATCTGAATACCAGTGGTTTTAGGGCACATGGCTGGGTGGGAGTCTTATCTCTGACTCTGGCATCTGCTGATTTGGGATTTTAGGGAGTTGAACTAAAACACCATTGCCTATTTTTCCTTATTTACTAAACAGTTGGTCAGTTTGCCTCATTTACCAATGGTAGTGAGTGATCAGAGCGCAACAAGGCTAGGAACACAAAGCATTTTCAGAGGAACAATGCACAGGGGAACATGTTTCTGGAATCTTCCCGTATTTCTTTCCTAGAAAAAAGGAGCTAAAGTTTAGATACAAGACACCTGGGCAAGAGCCAAAGGGTCAGGTTCAGAAGATTCATCTGAAGACAGAACAGGACTCAGGATTCTGGTCACTTCATTGGCCACCAGGCTCTTATATTTACCCATCCACTTTTTCTAGCTTTTGGAACCCAAATAACCCAATAAAGCTTATAAAAATCTCATACTAGATGAATAATGCATATATTCAGATTTATTATTTTTGTACTTTTTAAAATACATGAGCTATACCATGTTTTCCAAAAGCTCTTAGGTTTAGTTTGAGACCCTGGCTACCATTTCTATCATTATCATCATGGAGGAGGGGGGAATTCTTCATGTTTTCAAAAAAACAACTTTTAACTAAGATTTTTAGAATATAAAATCATCTGTCAGTCGGAGATATTAGAAGCTGTTTCATAAGTGAAGACTATTAAATGTTGTGTTACCAAGTCCCTGACTCTCCTACACAGCAAGTGATCATTCTGGGGCTTCTGGTCTTGTTGTTGGCATAACTGTAACTAGCCTAACTGCCCGTTATCTGTTTCCTGTTTGCCCCACACTGATTCCCACAGCAGGAGCATGCAATTTTCAAGTTATCAGTTTAAGATCTTGTACAGAAATGACACAGAGATAAAAAAAAAAAATTTAAAAACAACCCTACTGCTTTTCTCACCCCTGATTCTAAAACAACTGTGTCCACACTAAATAAAGTGACTTTGATCCTATAAACATTTATTAAAGGATTTGGGAATTTGGGAATAAATGTCATCCTCATTAAGGTGACTTACAGCTCCAAGGTCCTTAAATGTATTTGGATAGTAGCTACCTTATCCCAATGGCAGTGTGCAATTACCCACTCTGTTCTCTACTCCTCAGTTCTGCCATCATCACCCAAAGGAGGAAGAAAGGAAGGACTGTTGGAATGAGGTTTGGAGTCTCAACGGAAAGGATAAGCAATGGTAGGAGAAAAATGTCATTCTTCCTTTGCCTTAATGCAGTACATAAGGACTCAGAACTGTATAGTACTATAGGATGGTGAGATCCAATTCCCACACAACCCCTAAGAGCAGGAGCAGAGACATGTTCACTGTTCAGTGATCTCAGGTTGTAGTTAATGATGTTCTTGCACATCAGCAATGCCACCCTCCACTGTCTTTCTGGGTTGGTTGGAAAACTAGTCTAGCACCCTAAATTCTGACATTTGGATGAAACATCAGATGGAGTGGAAGATCGTTAAGGACTGATAGCTAATATTTGTGTAACTGGATGGGGGCATGCTTTTCGTAGTGTATTCATTGAACAGAAGATATACTAACTAATTTGAAGGAAGTGAAATAAAATGGCAATCAATTGACCCCACGGGAAGGCAGCACGGTGGTTGAGCAGTTATTCTGAGGTCATTCAAAAGCTGCCCAATGTCCAATGTCCAGTCTTGAGTGGTTCTGCCAAGGGAGTTTGGCAGAATGTGGCAGTGCACCCAGGGCTGGCTGCAAACTGCAGGGCTGTAACCAGCAGGCTGGTCCCACTTTAAGACCTGGGCACACTCAAGAGGAGATAAAGGGAGTGATGCTGGTGTTCTTCTCTGGTAGAATTCTACCCAGTATTCCAGGCAACAGATAGTTACTTCTCAAGGAAGTCTTCCTCCTTCCCTTTTCTTCTCCAGTTGGGGTGTAAGGAAAGCATGAATGGTGCATATAAGCTGTGACCTTGGTGAGTAGACACTGGGGAGAACACCTGGGGGTTTCTCCCAGGATTTGGCAACTCTCATGTCTCTGGAGCCTGCCATGTCTGTAACTCAGGTTTTTGTAAACAGTGCCTTGAAAATCTTGGTGAGCATGAGATTCATATCTTGGTGGAATTGTAGCACTAAAATCCAAGGTATGGAGCTTCTTAAAGCACAGAGAGTATATATATTTTTTTCAGAATTAAATAAGAGCAAACCACCATAAGTATACTTCACTTACTATTACCCCTCGCAAGAAGTCTTCAAAACAATGAGCATTTTTTTAGGGTTTGTCAAATAAAAAGCAAAAATCAGCCAGCTTGTTTTAACAAAGGTGTGTACTAGGCTGATTTTCATGCCTCCAGGGACCCATGTCTATAGAACAGAAAGCTTGGCATCCTGCTTCAGTTGAATCTGTCATACTTAATTTCCTGTGGGTTTCTTTTTTTTTTTCTTTTTCACTTTACAGTCACATCATTTTCATATGAAGTTAAACTCACATACCTTTTTTTAATCGCCTTGCCAGCCAAATGATAAACGCCAACCCAGAGAATGCAGTAACCATCACTGCCACTGGAATGAAGAGGGGGTTGTAGTCACCCTCCTTGATCATTGAGAAACTTCTATCCAGTTCTAAAAGATAAACCAGGAAGGCACATAGCATGAGACCACAAGAATTACCTCTTTTGTCTATCTCAGGATATTTGACCTTTTCCCTCTTTACTTCTTGCAACAATAACCTATCTGGTGCCATTTGACAGATGAGGAAACTGATGTGGGAAGGCCTCTGATGAGTCTATAGCAGGGTAAAGACTGGACCAGCCTCTCTATCTCAATCCCCAGATTTGTGATTCATGGAATTCCTGGGAATGTATCTAAAAGTCTTGGCAAGATATGGTCATCACTATATTTAGCTCCATGGCTTTGTTCAATGGTTGGAACTCTGAAACACAGGGAGGAGCTAAAAAACCTAATACAACATCAGGAAAAATAAAATCCAGTGATCTGAACTGGATAGCATGTCAAAGGAAACTACTAACGCTGTTTCTTTAAATGCCAAGGACCTATGCTAATCTATTTTCAAATTATATAGTCCTACCACTTCCCTTTACTTCCTTCACAAATAAGTAAAAGAAATCTTTATACATCCTTTCATAAGTGTGAACTAAGTTCACTTGGGGGCCTTCGCTGAAAAATACACATATGAAAAGTATCCATCTTCTGACACAACCACTTGAAGGAACCTACTTTTAGATATTGGTATAGGGTCTAACTATATCCCTAATTCTTTCTGTTACTTTCATAAACATTTTCAAGGTATTTCCATCCCCATGCCCTCATATAATGGAGAGATGGGTCAAGTTCCCAAAGGCTTCAAGGAGAGGACATTTGTTGGCTCAAGGATGCTTTGAAAAGGAAGAAATGGCCACTGACTAGGCCTTCAAGGGAGATGTCCCGAAACAGCCTGAAATTCAGTCCTCTGCTACAGGCCTCCCTGCCATCTTTACTCTTCTACTCTACTCTCTGGCACTGGGCTCACAGAGACCAGCTTCCCTGATGTTTCTACAGAGCCTACTCTTTGTTATCCATGCAGATGATCTCATGGTTGGGCATAGGCAGCTATTCTTTCTCACGCTAATTTAACATGAATTTGTTTTAGCACCTCTTGCCAGGCACTGAGTCAGGTGGTGTGAGTCAGTGATGGAAATATGGTCCTTCTTATATATGGACAGATTAGGGTGGTATTAGCTTAGTGGCAATTGCGAAGTATACAGTATCTGAGTAACTAAGGTGACCACTGGAAATCTTGATAGAGAATTCCAATGAACTGACAGAGAAGCCAGATGGCAATGAGTAGAAGAACGGGTAAGAAATAAATCAATGGAGACAGTTTAGACTTTAAGAGTTACGATGAGAAGATCTAAGAATGAAAAAAAGAAATGGCTGTCATTGAAGGAGGATGAAAGAATAGCAAAGATTTTATAGTATGTTAATGTTTATAAATTTATTTTTAGCCCACATACATTTAGCAAAACAGAATTTTAAAGTTTAGTGTGTCTGTTCCCACCATCTGCGCATCTATCAGCTTCATCTATAAATCTTTGGAATATCAGGACAAATTTGACTTACTTTGACATATTGGACTAGGGCTTGACCAGGCTCCAGATGATTCACAAAGAGTTTTCTTCTCCCCAATCAACTCAGTTCCTTCTGAGCAGCTGAAGGTGCATGCAGAGGAAAGGCTGAAGTGGGCCAGGGGGTGGCTACAGTTGATGGTCCCCAGATCTGGTGCTGATAGAGGCTCACACCCAATCACTTCCATAAAAAAGACGGGGGAAAAAGAGAAATATTTCTGAGTAAAGACCCTCCCTTGACCAAAAATTTTTTAGCCAAAGCTATCTGACTCAACTGTGGAACTACCCATATGAATCTAGAAATCCCTAATTTCTAGAAATTTCTTCTCATTATGCTTCCAGACTTTATTTTCTTGAAAATAATGGTGGATCATGAGTCAGGGATGAAGCCAAGGGAACACAGAAAACCACTGTGGGGAAGGATGGCTGCTCCAGGCTGCTGTCCCAGCCATGGTAACCTTTCCACTCTGCTGGGAGTGCCAGGCCACATACCTCTGTCTCCAGGTCCCTTTGGAATACTCCCAGTGAAGGTGGAGAATTCCCACCTTTTCACCTGTCCTAAAGTCTACCCAAGTATCTTAGGAAAACATCCCAATTCTCTGAAGCAAGTCCAACTTCTACAAAATTTAGTAGGCAGGATGACTTAACTCTATGGCTCCAATAAAGGCTTTTGATAATTCTTTTGAAAATTAAACTACTTAAATTGGTGAGTCAGGAGCCCAAATGCAGAAAATGTAACCAAAACTTCACAAATTCAGGTGTCACCAGTTTTCTCCTATCTGAGGATAGCCTTGACAGTTAAAAAAAAAAAAAAAAAAAAAAAAACTCTACCATATTCCAAGTTTCAAAAGTTCAAAAAATTGTGTTTTTGTTTTTCACAGCAATTGTTACTCTTCCGAGAATTCATGGAGGAGGAAAAGTAAAAGATGACTTTAAGAATAAACAAAATAAAACAATCAAGAAACACTTCTACTCCCCTGAGAAGGAAATTGGTGTTAAGTAGGACACCACATAAAATAGGTGTTATTGAAAGGAGAAGAACCAGAGTGGGTTCAGCAAGACTGATTATACCACAGCAGTGAGAAACATTAAAAAATACACCATCACCAGGCTGTTTGGCTGTTAATTATGAGACACACTGTGAAATGGCTTCAGAAGCATTTGGCTTTTATCTTTTATTTGAGAGTTTTTCTTTATAATTTTAAAAAAGAATTACCCTTTTGAAAAGTATCACAGTATAATCTAAGTTAGGATAAATTATTCTCCACAAGAGAATATAGACTTCTGAGCACAACTCTATTGAATTTTCTCAGATTATAAACAAAGCCTGTAATCTACAGTTACTCACTTTGACAGGTTGGTTCTAGAGATGACCAGTTTCCGAATAGTCCACAAGTGGTTTCTTCAATCCCAGTTAATTTTGTTCCCTCAGAGCAGTCGAAGGTACACTGTGAGCTGAAGCTGAAGTTTGCCAAAGGGTGAGTACAGGCCATGGTACCCAGCTCTGGGGCCTTCAAAGGCTCACACTGAACCACTTTAAAAAGGAGAGAAATAATATTGGGATTTGTAAAGATGGCCTGATGCCTGAATGTAAATCCTAAGTGCCTTTAAGCCTGGCTGCTTAAACACTCCAGTTTCTTCATCTAGAGAAGAGGAATAATGATAACTGTATTAACTTCGTAGAGCTGGTGTGGGACAAAAGTGCAAGTCAGGGCAGTGCCTATGGCTCCAAGGAGTAGGGCACTGGAAATGGTGGGTTCAAACCCAGCCTGGCAAAAAAAAATGCAATTCAATCAATGTAAGTCAAAATCTTAGAGCCTGGTTCATAAGAAGTCCTAATTAGTCATTAGCTAGTCTTTGTAATATCTTTGACATTACTGGGGGAGAGAATTTTTTTTTTTTAGAGACAGAGTCTCATTTTGTCACCCTTGGTGGAGTGCTGTGGCGGCACAGCTCACAGCAACCTCCAGCTCTTGGGCTTAGGTGATTCTCTGGCCTCAGCCTCCCTACTAGCTGGGACTACAGGTGCCCATCACAACACCTGGTTATTTTTTTGATGCAGTTTGACCAGGGCCAGGTTCAAACCCACCACCTCGGTATATGGGGCCAGTGCCCTACTTGCTGAGCCACAGGCGCTGCCCAGGGGAGAGAATTTTTAAATCCAGATGAGTCTAAGTGGGAATAACCAGCTTAACTGGAAAATAACTTTTACATTAGAGGCCCATAATATATTAGAATATCAGAAGGAGGAGGTTCAGAGAAAGAGTGGGTCTCCAAAATCAGTCTTCTTTACCAGGGGAGAGATAAAAGTTTAGGAAGTCTCTTGCCTTCAATTCTATCTTCATCCTCTCCAGCTCAGTTCTACAACTTTAGCTTGTCTAATTGTGACACCCTCTCCAGAAACTGTATCTACTTCCCTTCTCTGCTATAAAATTAAGAGTTGAAATCAAAATCTTCACATTTCAGACCCTGCCATTTCATTTGGGCAAATATCACAACTCTTGTGTCTTACTCCTTCTCTGTCAAATTTGAGCCACTATTGTGACATAGTGCTGAGATTTCAATGAAGAAGAGACTCAAGGAATTAGAAGAATTCTTTTATTTTCCACACACAATATAAGTCCAAATTAAAGTTGGGGATGATATGAGATTACAGAGAAAGATAGGAGCTAAAACAAAATGTTATCTTTTGCATTGAGATAATGAGTGTCTATTGTACATCAAGCATTATTCTAGGCCTGGAGAAGATTTTATCTTATCGGACTAAAGATAGGTTAAAATTAAAGGGTGGGTGATCACATATGTGTGATGTTTTGATTGTTTTTAATTGATCAGCCTGCCTATGGTATGAATAATATATTTGATAGGAGACACAAATTTAAAGTTGGGGAACTCATCTAGGAGACTACTGCAATAATCTAGGCAGAAGATAATAAAGGCAATGGTGTTAGATTTGACATGTAGGAGACACATTAGAAAAATAATAAGTCATAAAAATTATGCAACCTTGAATACATGTTAGGAGTAGTAAGAGAGTCTCATCCCAGTACTCCCCTGTAAAAGGTGGCTCCACACACTGAGAAAGTGAATACATGAGGGAAAGCTGTCTGGGGATGATGGCCGTGTGAAAATTTCAAAGGCTATCCTTAGCATATTTGAAGTTCAGAGCTGGAGAAAGATGTGTCAGACTAAAGATCACATTGATTTGTGAGTCCATAAAAGTCAGTAAATTTGACCAGGGAGACACATAGAGTTAGAAGAGCAAGAGATAAGCTACAAAGGCTGAGAATGATAGTTTATGGGGTTAGATAAATGCCTACAAAAGATCCCAGGAGAAATGATCACAGGTTGGAAAAGAAGCAGAAAAGAGTAAAATGTTCAGAAAGTCATGAGAAGGGCATATCAATGATAAAAGGATTAAAAAATAAGAGTTCAGGAATATGGTAAGGGTAAAATATTGGGAAAGATTTATGGCTCAGGGATTGAGTGAAATGAGTTAGATCTATTCCAGTTGATTAATATCTAAATTTAATTTGGATTTAATTCTCCATTCTTTATGAATATCATTCTTAAAAAATTAAATGATCCGATCAATCCAGGCTCACACGCAAGAGCTTGGTGTATTCCAAGCATAGTCTGAATCCCACAGATGTAATGATAAATAGGACACTTGCTGATTTCAAGATGCTTTCAGTATCAGGATAGATGAATAAGTCAACAAGTGACTTCAAGAAATGCAAGGTGAAGCAGAAAGAAATATATGGACCTAGCAGAACACAGAGTTGGGATACTTCACCCGTCTTGGGGTCCAAAGGAAGCTTCCTGGAAGAAATGGAACCTGAAATATGTCTTAAAGATGGAAAGATGTGTTATCCACGTGCAAAATGAGAGGGAAGGCCATGAGCAGAGTCAGTGTGACACAAAGCACAAAGGCAAGTGTGAAGAACTATGAGTATTTTGACGCTACTAGAAAGACAAGCAAAATTGCCTCTGGGTAAGTCACCTTCCTAATGATAAGTGGTATCAATTCTTTCAGACTTCAGAATTCTAATTAATCTAATAAGCTTATTAGAGTGGAGCTTCTTGAGAGGAGGACTCTACCATGCCTAATTCCATTTATTGTAACCCTTATAGCTTCTATCCCAATGCCATGTGTCTTTGGGTACTCAAAAAGACTTGTTCAGAAGTGAGTTGAAAGTTCATGCTGACTTATGAAATCTTTACAAAATCTTTCAACATTGTGAAAACAGAACTTTCTGATCGAAACTTCCCATTTCTCAGAAAGACTGGTAGCATTTTGCTCCAATCAACTTCCATCATAAGCTACAATGATTCCTGTGTCTTTACCCAGGAAGAAACAAAGAAAGGAAGAGACTTACCAAACTGACACTGGGGCCCATGGTACCCCAGGTCACAGCTGCAGGTGTAATTATTGATGATTTCCACACATTCTCCATGGCCACTGCACGACTGAGGCTGGCAAGAAGCTTTAAGGACATCAGAAAAAATATATATATATTTAATGAGACAATATTGTAGTATTCACAGTCATTTCTGTAGACATAGACAGTGTTTTTGTCTGACACTATTTTTAACAAACAGGATTTCTTCGTATATTCCTGGCACCTCTGCATAAAAATGATATGCTAAAATTTGTATTTATGAAATATACTGGTCATATAGCCATAGACATTTATTTGCTTTTTAAATGAAATTACTAGTATTCTGTCACATTTACATGAAATACAGTGGCATACATTGAAACTTTTTAAAATTTTTCTATTAATATGAGGGCACTTACGATTAGGTTATGTTATTTGCATTTGTAAGGTCAAGTTTAAGTTGTAGTTGTGTCCTTCACACAGGAAGTATGCCATGCACCCGTGAATTGTTGCCACTGGGTAAGAGCTCCCTATCCCCATCTTCCCCCTTCTTGGATTTAATTGAATTTTTCCCTCCTGTGAGCATGATGTTGTTAATCTAGAAGTTTCAAATTAGTACTGAGTACATGTGATGCTTGTCTTCCTGTTCTTGTGATACTTAGGAAAAGAGCTGCTGTGAAACTCTTGGAATTACTTATTTTTCATGTAATAAGCAGTTAAATGATGACCTAGCTGACCTGAATCCTTCCTGCAGGTGATCATTGCTTGGCAATCCCTTTCTTTATAGAAAGCATTAAGATTGAAAAGTCCAAACTTGCTAAAATAGAAGAGTCTAATTCATAAGAGGCCAAGTTAAAATAGGACTTGGAAAAATTCTATTTTAGAATTGTTATAAGAGATTTTATACCAAAGAGAGTGCAATGTTTCATATAGAATTCTGTAAGATTAGGCCAGGATGGAGCCACGCAGCACCCAGCACCCTACTCTACCATGAGGAAACTGAGGTGACGTGAGCATGTGCCCCCAACTGGCTCAGTTCTCCTTCCACTCCCCAGCCCTGGCAGGGGCCCTGACTGTCCAGTTCTCCCTCCTTTCTTCCCATACACACTTCTTACCCTGATGCAACTGGGATTAATTTAGGGTTCTAGTTTTGGGGTAGGGATTTGCCTTAGATACCAAAATTGCTCAGAAGTGACATGATTCAAGCTTCCATAAAGGACTGGAAATATTTTAGAATGAACTAGCAACTGTTCTCATGCCCCAGACTTTCCGTGGGGTTACTCTGGCTATTCTCTTAATTCCAGCCCTTCCTGAGTCTAAGGCAGCACCACCATGCCATCACTCCCTACCTGTGTAACAGAGGGCTGTCTTCTGTTTGTGGCAGGCATCGTCATTCCATTTTCCCGTGTCTTTGGACCGTTTGATGTACATCTCCACACAGTCCTCCTTGCTCTTCTTGTTGTTGGGCTCTCCATCACCCCAGTTCTCCGCTTCCTTGGTGAGAGACTTGTTGGTTCCCACCCATGTCCATACCCCTTTCTCCTTCCGGATCCCTATCCAGTAGTAGGAACGGCTGAAAGGCAACGTCTGCTCCAGGTACTCAATCTCCCCCTTGTTCTGTATGGCAACTAAATCTGTGTAGTTTGTCTGGCAAAACTTTCTAGCCCTGGCCCAGCTCATGGGTCTTTCGGAATAATGGTAAGTCCAGCAGTCAGTTCTGTGATACGCCAGGAAATCTGAAAGACATCAGTGTGAACCATGTAGACATGCATGATACTATAGCCACAAAGAACCAGCAAGCCCTAATCCAGGCTCAGCCCACGGCTAACAGAAGGAAACAGAACCTGAGAGCGTGAGTAATCATCTCAAGCTCATACAGTTTGTTGTTTGCAGATTTGAAATAGAATCTAGACCTTCTAGCCTGAAGACACAATGCCTTTTACCTAGAGTTCTATTTTAGACAAATTTAGTGGCTTTCTAGATTTATTTTCATAATATTTTTTTCCCAACATTCTTTCAATTGCTGTTTAACCAATATATTTTAGAAATTTATATTTCATTTTCTTAGGGGCTATCAGTCATTTAAAGCATAATATCAAATACATCTAAAATTTGCAGTCTAGTTTTTTATCCTGGAATAATTGCCTAAAGGCCAACACATATATACCCAAGGAAGAAGCAAAATAAAGACAGAAAGAGCAATGACATACTTTCAAGTAATCTTTTTCATATAAAAAAGGTAATATTTTATCACAGGAAGAACAGCTTCTAAGAAAACCTCGTGTACAGCCCAACCCTTTTTTTTTTCTTGAGACAGAGTTTCACTATGTCACCCTCAGCAGAGTGCCATGGCGTCACAACTCATAGCAACCTCAAATTCTTGGGCTTAAGCAATTCTCTTGCCTCAGCCTCCAAAGTAGCTGGGATTACAGGTGCCCACCACAATGCTTGGCTATATTTTTGTTGTTATTGTAGTCATCATTGTTGTTTTTAGCAGGCCCAGGCCAGGTTCAAACCCACCAGCCCCGGTGTATGTGGCCAGCACCTTAACCACTGAGCTACGGGCACCAAGCCCAGCCCAATTCTTATACAGGGTGGTCATAAAAGTTCATTTGAGAACTTTTTAAAGTTCTGTGAATTTTAAATTGCACATGAACTTTATGGCCACCCTGTATATCTAACTGCATAATTTAAAAAAGCAATTTACAAAGCCAAGTGATACAGGATTATACCACTGATTAGATCATGTTCTATACACAAAATATTGACTATCTTTGGTTGTTAAATGCCATGAACATCCTTAGTATTTAGTAAACATTTGGTGCTCCGAATGCGAGAGCTTTGAACAAATCTAACTAAATACATAATTACATAATGACTCCAAAATGATGCATAACATTCTAGAATGATCTATGTGAACCACTGTTATACAGTAAGGCAAGAGTTTTCATAGCCGTCAACATTGAGTTTTTACTGTGTAGGGCAAATACGTTGGAGAAAGACCAAATAAAATACAGATCCACTTCTTACAGTTTCATAAGGATTTAAACAAGGAATATAACACATGTAAAATATATATATTATAATTTATCTTAATCAAATCAAATATATCAGAAATGAACCGAAAACTTAGGAACAGATATGACTGGGGGTAAATAACATCATAAAATAAATATTTTGAACAGAGTTTTGAAAGAACATTCCCCTAAAAAGTAAGTCTAAGGGGAAGAAACTATTGTGTCCACCGCTACATCCTCAGTGCCTGGGATAGGGTTTACCTATTGCAGAGACTAAGAAAATATTTGTTGAGTGAAAATAACACTAGATTCCAATATGATGCAAGGCAGACATCATGTAAGGAATGTGTGAAGGGCAGAGTGAGCATGTTCGTTTGGCTAGAGCTGAAAATCCTAACTAGGGAACAAGAAGAAGAATCTAAGGATATAGGTAAGAAAGTTCAAAGCGATTAGTGAACAGTCTTCAAGATTCAGACATAAAACTTGTCACATCGATGGAAAAAGGACCAAAAAACTATCAGTCCCAGCCCTTAAGGATGTCACACTATAATTGTAGAAATGACATTGATGTACATTGAACTATTAATAGAAAACAGGGTGCTAAATATTGGGTACAGATTGTAAGTGCCTTAGGAGAGATTTCTTAATTCAGGCATTTGTGGGATAGTCAGCAAGGAATATGGCAGGTGAAAACAGGGTTAGGAAGTTTCTGGAGAAGAACCAAAGGTAAGGGGAAGAAAAGAGATGCTGGATAGAATTAAAAGCTGTCTGCCGATTAATGTCCCCTGGCACTATGGACACCCGTTAGATGTTTAGGAAAAGTAAACATAAGTAAAAAGGCTTAGCAATATATAAATATCATAACATACCACAACAGAGCATAGTCCAGACCCACAACTTGAAGAAATTCCATGAGTGCCTTGGAGGGCTCTGACATTTCCGCAGAAGTATCTGCAAATAAAATACAAAATTCTATTTAGATTTATACTCTTAACCACAAATCTGTAGCACCTTGAGGTGATACTGTGATTTCTCTAATGTTCAAAATAAAACACACATGTCCCCTGAGTATTTCTCAGGCATGGAGGAAAGAATAATTTCAAATTCACATCGAAATCGATGCAGAGTTTTGTTTTATGTTATTTTTCATGATTTCATCTGAAGTTGCTATTCATTATTGCTCTGATTGTTTTCTACATTTCAGTAATTTTTGTATCTGCTTTTTTCCTGAACTATTGGGTCAAACTATTTAACAATTAATATGTATATGTTTTAAAGTATTCATGGTACTTAATGAATTATTAATAATTATTCATTGTTATAACCCCACACTAGATCATAATGGGTCAATGCTTTAAATACCTAAAAAAAATTAGTCAAACAGACACCAGGAAAGAAACAGTTCATTTCATTTTTTCTACAAATAAAAAGAAATAACATTTTGAGCAGCTAACATGACAAAATCCCAGCTCTTCTACACACTTAAAACCTTATTTTCTGAAGGGTATCACTTCTCAGGTAAACACAATGTTTATTTGCAAAAGTGCTGATTTCAATCTCCCTCTTCTAAAATCTCACCAGGGACAAAGTCAAGGAGAGGAACTCAGCACCTCTGAGAGGAACGATTCTAGAATCACAGTTTTGAGATGCTGAGAGCATTTTTAGTTTCTATCGTTCTAAAACCAAACATAGAGTGGATTACTCCTTGCCACCTGCATCTGCCACCCCAAGCGTTTCTGTCCACACATCTGGAAACCGTTCCGGCTGAAAGGCTCACCATGGTTTGGCTCGTCCTTCCCTGGTTCCTCTGCAGCCTTCCAGCCTGTGGACCAGGGGTCTCTGGGCCCTTGCAGAGAGATCACACTGGGTGTCAGGAGAGAGGCTGGCTGACTATCATCTCTCTAACTCGGTCTCACACCCTCCCGCTCCGGGCACCTTCCCCTTCCTCCTCCTCCTCTCTCTCTTCTGACCCCACCCCCTTCCCAGAGTGGCCTCCATCACCTCCCCCTGAGCAAACCAGAGCTGCTG
The DNA here is from genome assembly GCF_000181295.1 of Otolemur garnettii. Lineage (NCBI taxonomy): Eukaryota > Metazoa > Chordata > Mammalia > Primates > Galagidae > Otolemur > Otolemur garnettii. The sequence goes on along the minus strand of NW_003852411.1, from coordinate 22,713,036 downwards.
GCCTAGAAGAGGTCACACCTGGCTTCTCTCTTTCTTCCCTCCTCTCCCTTTGTCTTTCTGTCCTTCCTCCTCCTCGTCCTCTCTTCCTCCTCCCCTTGCCATTCTTTCTCTAACTATTCTTTTTCCTCCTCCACCTCTTCATCCTCCTCCTCCTCCTCTTCTCCGCCTTCTTGTTCTTTCTGTTCTGTTCTGGTGTTCCCTTTTCTTTCCCCTCCTTCTTTTCCACCCCCACTCCTCTACATTTTCATGAACACTCAGCTCATTCTTGGTTACTAATGGTAGATGACTCCTCGAAATTGCAAACAACTCAAGTCAAACATGTATTTTTGGACAAATTTATGACATCTGCCAAATGTCCATAGAGCAAACTAACAGGTGTACATAGTCCCCGGGGACATTAATCGGTAGATAGCTTTTAATTCTATCTAGCATCTCTTTTCTTCCTCTTACCTTTGGCTCTTCCCCAGAGACCTACTATGTCCCCTGTCATATTTCTTGCTTGCCATCCCACAGAAGCCTCCAGTATGAATGAATAAAGTTAATTAAGAAATCTCTCAGAAGGCATTAATACCCTGTACCAATTTCAGTTCCTTCTCATCTCTCTTTCCTTGCTCGCCACCTAGTGGAGATACTTATTAGTGGCGCTTTCTAAAGCCGAAGCAGATGTGACTGCATAGGTGTGTAGGACGTGTATGATGAAGGACAGTCACCAACATCATCAAATTTGCATTTTTAGAATGATAATAATAATAGCAACCGTAATAGCCACAGAGTTCAGATCCCATAGTTATCACTTCATTTAGTCTTTGTAATAGCACTCTGCTGTAGGTACTATTATTATCTCCATTTTAAAGTCTCAAAGAGGTTTCAAAAAGTTGCCTTAGCCACATAGCTAGTGAGAGACACAGATGGGGTTCTGAACGTAGGCTGGTCAGTTCCAAAGCCTGCGCTCTTGATCATTAAGCTGAATTTCTGGCAAGAGCTTGAAGACATGGTAAAGTGTGGACAAAACTTTCATGGGTCTGAAAGTGCCAGTGCTCCTACTATACCCTGAAAGAAATGTCTGGACTTGTTTTCCTAAGTCCTTTTCTCGCATTGTCTCCTGAACCTTGTCCAATCAGCCTTTCCACCACACCAGCTCCCTGAGACGGCTCTCATCAAGGTCCTACACTTCGCTTACCCACCAAACCTGTTCTTTATCCTCATTTTATTTCACCAGCCAGCCCCTGGTTTTCCTCCTGCTTCACTGGCTATTCCTTCTCTGTTTCATGTGCTAAGTTTCTCTTATCTCCCCAACCTCCAAACCTTTGGAGTGCTCCAGGCATCACTGCTTTTCTGTTCTTTGTCTGCCCTCACTGACTTGGGGATCCAGTCTACTCTCGTAACTTTGCCCATCTAAAGGCCAATGATGTGCAAATCTATATTTATAGCCAGCACCATTCTCCTGCAGCCAAATGCCTACTTTTTATCTCTAGTTAGTTGTTTAATAAGCCTCTTACATTTTGCATATCCCACACTGAACTTCTGAATCTCTCCTCCAATCCTGGAGGGCTCTTTCCATATCCCTTCCCATCTCAGTAAATTATAACTCCATCCTTCCAGTTACTTACCAAAACATTTGGAGTTATCTGAGACTTCTCTCTTTTTCTCACAATTCGTGCCTAATATTTTAGGAAAGTTTTTTGGCTTTACTTTAAAAATTTTTAGCATTCAGTCATTTCTACTTTACTAACTGTCCAAACCACCATCATCTCTCATCTGTATTATTACAAAACCCTCCTATCTGGACTTCAGGCTTCTATACTTTTCTTCAACTTAAGGAAGATTCCATTAAACTGTATTTCATTCAGAGGCTCAGCCAGAGACAGAATTCATCCTAGATGGGTAAATTCTTCACCGACTGAAGAGCCTTAAATGGAGGGACCACTTGCTGGGCAAGGGTAGGAGAACAACCAAGAAGAAAGTGAGGCATCCAGAGACCAGCGGCTAGACGCTATTGCTATCCCTGGAGCTAAAGAGTCAAGGGGAGGAAATTGTGTTATTGAAACTTGGTGAGACCTGTTTCCCTTAATGAAAAGCAGGAAGTGTACAGCTCCTTCCAGACGCAGAGCACTGAAGCAAGCGGAGAGTGAATAAAAAAATATCCTGCCCTCTCTCTCCCCTCACTGTCTGTTTCCTTCATGTGCCTCTTAGTCAAAACAACTGGAGGCCAGCCCACCCATCACTGGACAATCAGTCCACAGGAGTCAGCCTCCTGGGACACAGAGCAGAGAAGGCTAAGGACAAGCGGTGGGTGAGGCAGGCCCTGGAGGGAGAGGGGGAGAAGACAACAAGCTCAAAAGCACACAGCCAGATCATGTCACTCTTCTGCTCAAAAGCCTCCAGTGGTTTCTGTCTCACTCAGAGTAAAATCTAAAGTCCTTACGAAGTCTTCCATGGCCTGGGTCTCTGGGCCCTAAGCAATTCTTTGTATGAGACTTTCTTTCTTTTTCTTAAGTTCAGCTCTTTACTTAAAGCAAGCAATTTTAAATATTATAGTTGTAGGGTTTTTCACACCACACATCCGGAAACATAACATCTAGCACTCAATAAATGTCAGCCAAACAAACGGTAGATGAATAAACAAATTCCTTTTTGGCCATAAACTATAGGTGAGTGTTCTTTTTTTTCCCCTGCTCCTCCTTTTTCTTTCTTTGTTGATTCTCTAATAGCAATGAGATTCATCAGTTGGTTTTTGGCCTGGTACATAGCAAGCCTATGGATTAACACTACTCCAGAAGACAGAAGGCACATATTTGGGGTAGGGAAAAAAAAGAAAAGAACTCTGTCTCAAATCTTGTTGAATAACTGAGTCTGGAATGTTAATGAAGGTCTATCAGTTAATCTGAGCAACTTGGAATTGAAAACAATTTCTTTTATATTTTAGTATTTTCTTTAAATCTTTACAGTATGAGTGTAAGAGCCCTTATGAATGTCTACCACTTCAGAGGCATTAGGATGACAATAATAAAAAAAAGACAGACTATAACAAATATTGGCCAGGATGTGGAGAAATTAGAACCCTTGTGCACTGCTGATGGGATTGTGAAATGGTACCACCTCTTTGGAAAATATTTTGGTGGTTCTTCAAAAATAAACATAAAGTTATCACACGACCCAACAATTCTCTTGCTAGGTATGGAAGAGAATTGAAAGCATGAATTGAACTTGAACATGAATATTCATAACAATATTATTGACCATAGCCAATAAGCAGAAACAACCCCAAGTCCATCAATTGAGGAATGGGCAAGCAAAATGTAGCCCATCTATACAATAGAATATTACTCAGCCATAAAAAGGAGTGAAACACTTATACAAGATACAATATGGGTGGACCCTAAGAACTTGGCAAGTGAGGCCAGGCGCAGGGACTCATGCCTGTAATCCTAGCCTTCTGGGAGGCCACGGCAGGCAGGTGGATTGCTTGAGCTCCAGAGTTTGAGAACAGCCTCAGCAAGAGACCCCTGTCTCTTAAAAAAAAAAAAAAAAGTCAGGCATTATGGCAAACACCTATAGTCCTAGGTACTTGGGAGGCTAAAGCAAGAAGATTGCTTGTGCCTAAGACTTTGAGCTATGATGCCATAGCACTCTACAGAGGGCCACAAAGTGAGATTATGTCTCAAAAAAAAAAAAAAAGAAAGAAAACATGGCAAGTGAAAGAAGCACATTCTGTATGATTTTGTTGATACAAAATTTCCAGACTAGGCAAATCCATAGAGAAAGAAAGTAAATTAGTGGCTTCCAGGGGATATGGGGGAGGAAAACCGGGGAATAAGTGCTAATTGCACAGGGTTTCTTTGGGGGGTGATGGAGATTTTTTGGACCTAGACATTGGCAATAGGTGTAAAGTCTTGTATATGTTAAAAGGGTGAATTTTGGCCAGGAACAGTGGCTCACGTCTATAATCCTAGCATTCTGGGAAGCTGAGGCATGTGATCACTTGAGCTTAGATGTTCAAGACCAGCCTGAGCAAGAGTGAGACCCCATCTCTATTAAAAATAGAAAAACTAGCTGGGCGTGGTGGTGGGCACCTGTAGTCCCAGCTACCCAGGAGGCTGAGGCAAGAGGACGGCTTGATTGAGGTTGCTGTGAGCAACAATGACACCACAGCACTCTATCCAGGGGGATAGAATGAGACTCTGTCTCAAATTTAATTAATTAATTAAAAAATAAAAGGGTGACTTTTATGATATGTGAGTTTCAGCTAAATTAATTTTTTAAGAACGACTCTATACAAAGAGATAAATATAAACATGTTTATTGTCCAGCTTCATGGTGTGGTATCAAATACAATAGATTTGAGATAAGCTTAAATAAATACATAGTTTAAAAAAACTGTAAAATATTTTAAATCACAATTTAAAACACCTTATAAAACTCAAACACAGATCACATTTATATTTCACACAGCTATTTCTAATGCAGTATATATATTTATATTCAGATAATCTCAAAGAAAATAATAGTTCGTTTCCTACGTAGCCTGATCACAACAGTTGTTCTTGCTTTCTCTCTGTCTCTTTTTTTCCCAAAGGTCTTTCCGTCCCACAAAAACCCCCACCCTGTTCTGATCCTTGTCACAGCCCACATGGACTGTAGGCCACGCTCACTGTGCAGCCCTTCTCTGAAACTCCTCTTTCAATACATACTGAGATGAGGGAGGTGTGGGAGAATTTCGATTCTCACACTCTGAGGCCGGCGCATCTTTGGCAAGGACTGACCAAGAATTTCTCGCTGCCAGTGATCAAATGCTAGCTGAAGATTCCTTAGGAATTTTAAAATCTGCTTATAAATAAACATAAATACCTGCTCACACAGACGTTCCTCTCTTTCAGAACACACCAACACACAGAATAAAACACACAGAGAATAATGATCTGACGTGTTTGCTTTTTAAAAATCTACTAGATGGATCTCTCACGTGGTGAGTTCCTGTTACGGGTTTAAAACTGCACATACTATACAAAAGTTTACACACCACTTCTGACAGCCATCTGAGTAGCAAAGCACAGCCCGGCCACATTTCCACATTTTTTGTTCCTCAACAAAGACATTCATTAAAATTGTACCTTTGTTTGTTTGTATTTGGAGCTTCTATCACATCAGAAAATTTGGTCTCCTGAAAGTTTTTCATCACGGAAACCTCACATTTCTGAAAAAATACCTGACAATATACAAATCTTCCACTCAGAGTTTACTGTCCTGATACCACGCTTTTAGAACAACTATAGTAAAACACTCATAACTTTATATTAGTTAACATTATGCTGGGGGACTACAGGTGCCCTTTTTGCAGTAAATTTACTACAGATGTAACAATTCGTTAAGAAACAATCACGTGGTAATCAAGGATATGTAACTTCTATCATAGTTCACAATATTTACACATTCTCTAAGTCTCTACTACGCGGTACTGGATTAAGAATTGTAGAAGATTACACTTCATTTGTTTCAAATAAGGCCACCGTCTTCAAGAAACCTTGAAAAAAACACTGAATCCCATAGGGACAAAAGGGATTAAAACTGTGTTTAGCAATCCTCACACAGAGCATTCAGTAGGATTTGCACCATTCACAACCATATGCCTCCAAGCCATCACCAGTGGGCATTAAAAATCTGTCATTTTTTCAAGTTAGAATAATTTTGGCCCATTTGTTCCTTCTCTTGATACTTATGGTTCATCCCCATGACAGCATTTGAAACACTCTCAGGGCAAAAGAAAGCCAGAAAATATTGTTTCTCCACTGAGATCCCACAGTGAGCAAGGGAGATCAAGGAAAGGAAATCTGAGATTCCATAGTCTTGGTCTCTTCCTCTTGTTTGGAACAAAACGAGCCTTCCCTTCAGTAGCCAGCACTTTCTTGATACTGAAATTCAGAAAGAGAAAATCGAGTCTTCTTGGTGGAAGGCTGGCCTTGCCCAACGGATCCTTGATGGTGGGTGCCTTGATCCCAGCTGTCAAGGCAGTAGGTAGTGTAGGCGAGAAGGGCCGGAGACCCAGGGAGAGCCCTCTGCCTCTGCTGTCTTCAGAGTATGACCCTAGGTCTGGATGCACTTGTGTTCCTGCAAATATAAGCATGCGTGTCATCAGAATACTTAGTATTCTGTGTAGTGATAATGACTACAAAATGCACATTCTAGTACAGACCACTGCGCACACACTGGCTGCACAGAGGGATTCCTCTGTAACCTGTGGAGATCATGTGGACATTAATTGATAATAATGTATCAATAATGTTACTCCCATAAGGTGTAACACTAAGGTAAGATTTAACAACAGGGGTAACTGGAAGGAGTGGTTCAGGGAATATGTTAGAACTCTTGGTACTTTCTGCTCAGTTTTTCTGTAAACCTAAAACTGAACCCCAAAAAATGTTATCCAAAAAAAAATTATTCAGAGGCACTTGGTGGCCCGTTCTAATTCTCACAAAGAAGAGTAGAATGGTTAAGAATACACATTCTAGAGCCAGGCTATCTGGGTTTGAACCCTGGTTCAACCACTTACTAGCTGTGAGATTTCAGACAGGTTACCTCTCTGTGCCTCATTTTCTCCATCTGTGATGAGGGATATAATAACAGCCCCATCTCATGCAGTTCCTAGCTTGCAACAGCTCCTGGGATATAGTGCTATATAAGAAGTAGCTATCGTCATCATTATCATTATGCTTTCATAAATAAAATAACTCAGGAAAGCCAGATCTTTTATTCTTCTCCTTCTATAAGACATGAAGTGAGTTTCTGTAAAATACTACGAAGGTGATGATTGCCCTTCTTTCCCCTCACTGGCAGGTTTGGAGGGTTCAAGGAGAAATAGAACATGTAGAGAGGACACCTCTCGTATAACCCTATGTGACTTTCAAGTCTTACCTGATTCTCTTGAACTTAAATGAGGTCAGAAGGCGTCTGGTAGCTTCCATCTGATTCAAGACTTTGGCAGCTGCTGTGGAATACATGAGAACACTAAATAAAGCCCTGTTCTCCAGCATGAGAGAGAAAAATATGTAGACTGTTCAATGGCATGCTTTGCCCAAGAATGCAACTTACCTTGAAGGAACAAATTTCTTGACTGCAAGAGAAAAGAAAACCATGATTGTAGTAGACCAAATGACATTTAAGAACATATCAAATCCACATACAATATGACTTGATTCAGCAGGGGTTGCAAACACAAAGCCTCAAGGCCTCTGTAATGACCAGAACACAAGCACTGCTTGGTGGTACCAAGGCTAAAATGCCAAGTGTATATCCAAGTGTATATCCACCAGCTTCCTAATACCACCTAATAGTTATGGGGTCATCTTGCCAGATTCAGCTTTCAAGTTTTCATGAGAAATCTGGAATCTGAATTTTTCTGTAAAATTTCCTATTTTTTAAATGTCAGAACTTAGTTCAAAAATGTTTAAGTATTCCAGGAGTATGGCCGGATGGCCTTGCATATCCCTTATGAGATAGTCACAAATTTAAGACTGTATTCCAAATAAATCTCTTAAGGTAGCATTTTATTCATTTTCTCAAGAGCACTAATCATGGCAGTCTCATTGCACAACTTCCAGGGGACATCGTCAAATTTAATGTAAATAACACCCCCTGGAGTTGTTCAGGGTTAGCACAACTAACATTTATATTTCCCAAAACTCTTTCCATACTTAGCTGTCCTACAGACTCTTTTTCTAAGACTTCTGCTTAATTACACTGTGGTTTCTGACTGTTTAATAACTAGATTCTAGTTACCACTTAAATGTGCAAGAGAGAACAGGACTCATCAATGGGGAAAATATATATTTTTGAAAACCCTGGTGGAGTGCATTCTTAGACTCCCTCACCTTTCTTCCGCAAGTATTTCAGAAGCAAGAGGAGAAATGATGTCAGTGTCATGATGGATGCTCCAGTAACAGAAAGTCCAATTATCAAGGGATTGTTGGACTCAGGGGAAGCTAAGGAAACAAGAAGGAAATGACCGTCATGAGAGGGAATTGACTTAAAGTCTTTCTGTCCTGACTATTTGGCCTTTTCTCTGTACACTGACTACTGGGAGCACAAGAGCCACCAATTCAAAACATGGAGCAGAGATGTTGCTTTAAAGGTTTTTTAGTTTTGCCCAAAACCACCTCTGAGGCTCTCTCTCCTCCAGCTGCCAGGTTGAACTTTGATTTGCCAAGTTCTTTCACCATACCGCACATACTTTGGTTAATACTGCAATCAGTTGTGGTTGTGTGCTCTCTACCCACCCCCACCTTATTATTTTCTATTTCCCCCTCCTCCTTTCCTCCCTAGGTCTCCTTTTTCCAGCTGTCATATTTCTACCCATTCCACGGACATGCCACCTCTGGTCTCTCTCCATCCCCATATAATTCAATATTCATAACTTGTTACCCTGGGCCACCTTTCTGGTTTGAACTTGAGGAATAGATAATTGCTGTAATAAGATAGTTCTCCTTATTCTCTTTAGTGCCCCAGGCCACCTCCATCAATCAATGTATCACCTTCACAGGTAGGCAGCACCCCAGACCAGTGTCCTGTGGCGCCACACGTCAGAGCCGCAGAGCCGTTGAGGGTCCACCCTTCAGGACATGCAAATTTGCACACGGTGCCAAACACAGGCTCCCCACTGCAGCTCATATTGACCTTTCCAAGAACTGCCAGGCTTGAACATTGAACCACTAAAAATGATAGGCACATGGGCAAAGGTTAAGAAAAATCTACTGGGACACTTCTAAAACAGGCTTTAACAGTCCCCATACGTGTAAATTATAAATATTACTTCATTTTAACCATGTAAAAATTTAGGATCAAGCCCCTTGGAGCAATCTAGGTTCAGAAACTTGAGAAGTCTTTGCCCTGTTCCCTAAAAGTCTGAACTCAGTCCTACCTTGGCAGGAGGGGACCTCCTCTGTCCACTGTCCCTGAGAGGTGCATTCAAGTTGAGCTGATCCATGTAATTCAAAGCCTTCATCACAGCTGAAGGCACAGATGGACTTGTAGGTGAATTCACCAGTAGGGGAATGGGTATACCTCACCCGGCCCCGTGGGGGTGAGTGGACAGCCTCACATTTCACAGCTGGAAGACAGGAGAGGATACTTGAGAGGTTTGTTTGCACGAGGCAGAAGCAGGTTTCTCAAGGCAATCAAGCCTCTAAGATCCTCAATAGTTTTTACTTTAAAATAAATTGAAATAAAAACAAAGACTGTACCTTCGCAAGTGGGTTTCTCACTGTCCCACTCGCCTGTGGGGCCACACTGGAGCCTTTTGGATCCTTTCAACACAAATCCCTGCCCACAGGAAAACTCGCAGCTGGATCCGCTTTGGAAACTTCCAGAAGCACGGGGAAGACAATTCATGTAGCCTCTGTCTGGGCTAGACAAGGGTCTGCACTGGAGAGCTGAAATAACAGAATGAGGATCAGTGCAACGAGTGAGTACTGGGCATTTGACAATTCAGTCCATGTGGGACAAAGCAATACTTGGAGAGCTCAAGATTCTTCATTATTCCCTGAATAACTGGAAAGACGTCTAGGTTTTCCTGGATTCTAATCCCCTCATTGATAAGGGCACTAATTAAAGGGCAGCCTTTCCCAGGAACTTTGGTTCCTGAGCCCTGTTCTCTTAACATGCAAAAGAAACATTCTGCCAATCAGATGGCAACTGATGGATCCCAGATGCTCACAGATAGTGCCAGAAAAGAAAGGACAAGAAGAGGCCCCTGTGTAAAATTTGTCTGCTTTACAGTTTGGTTTGGTATGACAACTTTTGGCCATAGGAAATCATTCTGTGCTACCTTTGGCAGGGAGAATGCCAGTGCCTAATAGTAAAATCGACTTGTTTTCAACCTCCTTGCTCTGGATTGAAAGTGAATTAAATTTTAGTGCTTATGTCAAGACTATCTCTATAACCGACCCCACACTTGAAGCATTTTCATCACTGCTAGTTATGACCTTTGGGGGAAGAAAGGTATGATGAATGTTTTAGTTCCAAGCCATGTTCTTACTATTCTGCTTGTTAACATGGCTGAAATGGTTTACATTAGGAATTCTGCCTACTCCATGCCAGTGGCTATAAAGTTATATTAGCACAGTACAGTTAAGAAACCAGCAAAGCATTCACTCTTCTTCCAGTGCTTGCCCTGGTCAAGCACTGGTTCTTTTCAATGAATCTCAAAGACGGTCAGACAAGCGCTGCTCATGAAATCTGATTTCTATGCTTAAAGTGGGCATCTGGTTTCATCTGCACTGTGCCCGTTTGAAGATCACTGCTCTTTAAGAAAGTGCAAAGGAAGGGCTCGTGGGCGTACCTTCACAAACGGGGGCTTGCTGCGTCCAATGCCCTTGCGCTGTGCATTCAATCTGGGCCGGCCCCTGCAGCGTGAAGCCTTCGTCACAGGTAAAGTCGCAGGATGACTTGAAGGCAAACTTCCCTGCGCTGGAAGAGCTGCAGTTCACAGAGCCATTCTGAAGCTGGTGGAGGGCGCTGCACGTCACAGCTGTAACACATGGACCATTTACGTCAGCAGGGCTGGCTTGCCCATTGCTAGTATGAACTGAGAAAAGGAGAGTCCCCAGGGAGCCTTCGTGTGCAGATACGCTACCTTTACACGTGGGCCTCTCGTTGTCCCAGGTCCCAGATGAGGTACACTGAAGGCTCCGGGCGCCCATGAGTTCAAATCCTTCCTCACAGCCAAATGTACAGGTTGTGTTCCAAGGCAAGCTGTCCAGACCGGGCAAGCAGTCCATGACCCCACTGTCAGGCTTTGTCAAAGCATCACACTCGACCACTGAGGATTGGGAAGAGACCATGAATTTTACAGAATGATATATACTCTGTGTTGTTGATATTTCTGTCTTCCCTGATTAGTTTTTACTTTGACTAATGTAAAACTTACATGATGAGTGATCTCTGATCTATTTTATCATTTATGTTAAGGAAAAACTGAAGACAATAATAGATTCTAGTTCAGAATTTGTGACTAATTGTGATTAAAAACAATCCTGACATACATAAAACATTCATTTATTTTGGCCCAATAGGTTTGAAGGAGTGATTTTGTTCTCCCCTCTCTGGTCCAGAAAGATAAGATTGAGAGGGAAAAAAAAGAGCTATTAAGACTGCTTGACTATCATGATCTTAAGTTAGTCCCACTGCCTGGAAAAGTGAAACAGGTAAAGAAGCCGAGAAAGTCTCAAGATTTCCAGAGTTTCACTGCTGGTATGCTCTTCCTTACAAATCAGCAGAGCCTCAGCAACACTCATCTGAAACATAGAATAAAGGCCTTTCTCAACCCCAGCAGATACTATACTGGTCATGTCTATGTTGGCCGAGAGAACAAGTTTTATTAAAAACACCACCACCAAAGACCTTTCCCTGGAGCTTTGAAAATGTTATCAGTTGGATAAAAAATGGGGGCAATGAGAGATGAGCTAGAGAATGTCCTTTGCATCCTGGGAGAGACTTACCCCTGCAGACTGGGGGAGGATGAGTCCATTCCCCGGAGGACGTGCACTGCGTGGGCTCCGCGCTGCTCGGCAGGTAGCCCCTTTCACAGCTGACCCGGCAAGAAGAATTGTAGCTGAAGTTCCCAAATGGGTGGCTACAAACCAGGCGTCCGTGCTCAGGGTCTCTCTGAGCTTCACAAGTCACAACTGAAAAAGGAACCCCAGTCTGCTGGTGTCTCATCTCGCATGGGTGGGAAGAACCCTAGAAGCCACAACTACGCTTTATTGACTATTTCCTCTGTGTCAGGCACTATGGAACCTTAAGCCTGTGAACTTGGTACTATATTATCCTCATTTTACAATAAGAAAGCTGTGACCAAGAGCTTGAATAAGTTCTTGTCGAGGTGCTATGATGAATAACTGGTCAACCTAGGATTTGAACCCCAAAAGGTCTGACTCCATAGTCACTGCTCTTAACCACAACATTGTACCATAACAACAGGGTAGAGATGATGTATAGACCCAACCCCAAAGCCAGCTAAGACATGAGGTGGCGTTATCATCTTGAGTGCAAGAAAAGGTGACAAGACTTACCTTGCTCACACTTGAGTCCGCTGAAGCCGGGGTGGCATTTGCAGGTGTAGTTATTGATGGTCTCCATGCACTCACCATGGCCGCTGCAGGAGGTATCGGTGCAGGCAGCTGCGGAAAACACAAGGCACCAGGGTGAGGACTGTGATCGCACTTACAATGAGTTCCTTTGACTTCAGGATCAACAGTGTGCAACCCAGACATGACCAATGATACAGAATGCCAGAGATTCTAACTGAAGTTAAACTTATGAAATGTCAAACCTAGGCTTCAAGCCTACCTATTTGAAACCTTGATGTTAATGAACAGATAACAGAAGAACGACCTGTAGCTGGCACCAAGCATAGAAAATTCCTTTATCACACACTCTGAGGACAATATTCCTACCACAAATAAAAAAGTAACTAAAATATGTATGGGGTGTGTGTGTGTTATGTATTCTGTGAATACATAGTATAATACATATACATATATGCCAATATTATATGTATACATATAAGCATACATTCTTGCCTACATTCACACAAAGATACAAAGAGTTACTTTAGCAGTTAAAAAGTATGTCTT
>NW_003852411.1:22612236-22700121 GCF_000181295.1 Otolemur garnettii | reverse complement strand
CTCAAAAAAAAAAAAAAAAAATCCTATCTTTCAGAACATAAAATTACCATTACAGAGACTGATTTTCGGAGGCCATGAATTTGTCCAGATGCCCACACCCTGAACCGCCACCCGCTGTGCCGCGAGCTCGTACCTGTGTAGCACAGAGCCAGCTTCTTCTTGCTGCATCTCTCGTCATTCCACATGCCGGTGTCTTTGTCTCTCTTGATGTAGATTTCCACGCAGTCCTCATTGTTCTGCTTATTGTTGGGTTCACCTGGAGCCCAGTTCTTGGCTTCTTCCGTCAGAGGTTTCTGGGTTCCCACCCAGATCCACACGTTATTGACTTTTCTGATTCCGATCCAGTAGTAACTTGGTGAGTAGCTCAATATGGAGTTCAGGTGGGCGATCTCGTCTTTGTTTTGAATCGCGACCAAGTGTGTGTACTTCTGCTGACAGTACGCACTGGCCTCATCGTAAGTCATGTTTTCCGTGGAGGCGTTGTAAGACCAGGCTCCACTCTCTTTAATGAGAAGCACTAGGATAGGAAATAAAAACGAAATGATATGGTTTAGCTCCTGCTATGGTTTAACTCTGTTAACTGGGCTTTTCTGGTCTTAATTTTGGCCTGCTGTGGCTCTGGGAATGACTCAAACTTTTTTCATCTTTTCAAAAGTGAATAGTATGAAGAAACTGCCACTAATGGGGTATCCCTTGTGTGTCTGACCATCCATTGGGTGCTGCATTACCTGTACTCACCCACCACAACCTAATATTAGTAAACTCGTTTTAGTAGAACAATATCTACTAAGATTTGTTGAGCACTTAATATGCATTCCCAAGCACTGTATGAGGCACTTTATGTGACCTCACAATGCATCTGGGAAGTAGATCGTATATGAGCAATACTTTACGGCAAAGGGAGAACAGACATGAAGAAATAAAGTAAATTGCCTCTAACCCGTGCAGAACACATTGCAGGTAGCATTCAGGGATGCTGCAATGCCCAGGAGAGCCCCACACAAGAAAGATACTCCAGGTGGCACCGTAGCTCAGTGGGTAGGGCACTGACCACATACACAGAGGCAGGTGGGTTCAAACCCAGCCTGGGCCAGCCAAATAACAATGACAACTGCAGCGGAAAAAAAAGCCGGGCATTGTGGCAAGTGCCTGTAGTCTAAGCTACTTGGGAGGCTGAGGCAAGAGAATTGCTTAAGCCTAAGAGTTGGAGGTTGCTGTGAGCTGTGATACCACAGCACTCTCCAGGGCAACATAGTAAGACTCTGTCTCAAAAAAAAAAAAAAAAAAAAAGATGCTCCAGTCTGAAATTTCAATAGTACAAGGATGAAAACGTCTGGTCTCACTAATACGCTGACTTACCACAAATGAGAGCAGAGAGAAACTGGGATGCAATCATGACTTCAAGAGTTCTTTCCACCAAAGGATTAGACTCGGAGTACTTTCCTGGGGAGAAAAAGTACAAAATTGATTGAGGAGGGAAATCCTGGCTAATCCAGTACATCAATCTACCACCAGATTTAAGGTAACAGGTTATAGTGCCACAATCTTTGCTTATTTCAAAGAAGTTGAGTCTAACGAATGAAAGCAAAATTTAAGATTTTCATCATTTAAGTCAAAGAGAATAGACAAGTAGCCACAACATAGTAAGAGCTTGTACAGGTACGATTTTTCTCAGAAGGCTTTTTGCAGACCTGCTCATGTTGATAAATCTATGTTTCGTGAACGCAGAGTGCAGTCGTGAAGAATTCTGTACTTACTGCTGTGGGGAGTGATTGAGTGTCGATTCCTCTAGTGTGTATCTCTGCTGCTCTGTCTCGGGTCGGTAAGCCGTTCTGAAGTGCAGTCAGCCAAGAACAGCCAAACGCTTCTGCTGATGCCCTTTTGTAGTGGAGATTGCTTCCTGTGAATAATAGGAGGATATTGTCCAAATCCAGTAAAGAGGAAATCCCCAATGGTGTCCACAATTTTTCCCGGGAATATCCACACGGCTTAAAATTACAATGATGTCAGAAATTCTATCCCTTGAAGCTCATTCTCCTCCGCCCATGTCTTTATATTTTACATGCAATTTTATTAACAGGACACAAATGCATGATTTTTAAGTTCTATTACAATAAAGTCTATGTTTTTAAAATTTCTGAAAGCTTTTTCAGTCGTGTCTCTCATGTAATTACGGTAGCAATCAGAATTTCATAAACACAGCCAGCTAAGAATAGTTTTGTCATATGTGGTCCAGTACCCTCAATTTCTTCCCCATACCCATCCATAATGGATCAATACTCATTTTTTCTTTGTCTTTCACCTGCCAACTCATCTAAAGGGTATTGTCTCACGGGGGAATAAATCATAATGGGGATATTAATTCTCAAATGCCATGAACCACGTATGCCTAAATCACTAGAAAGAATATCTTCCACTCAAATTCTTGGAATAATGCCTTGTTTTGTAAAAATAAGAAAAATGAGAAATAGACTTGGATGTTCATATCTAGAAAATGTTCATGGTTTGTTTGGCCAAAACAAGATAAAACTTATATACCATCCTACGTAATTAATCCAATTTTTGTTTAAAATTTTAAAAACATAAGCGTGTAAATAATAAAAACTCTGCCAAAATGTTAACCGTTAACAGTCATCTCTGGATGACAGGATTCAGAGATATTTTTATATCCTTCAGCATTTTCTAAATTTTGCAGTGACCCTTTTTGAGTTTTATAGTAAAAAATACAAATTAAAGAAAGTTGCATCCAAAAGCAACTGAGGGGATGTATATAATATCCATATTCCTGCCCTTCCTATTGGCCGTCCCTTTGGGTGGCTCTGTATACACTCCCCATCTCTGCATCTTGTCCAGTTTAAATGACAGAGATGGTAAATGGGGATCCTATGATTATAGCTTTTTTAAAAATAGAAGGTCTAAAAATAACAGCAGGCAGCACTGCCTGTAGCTCAGTGGGTAGGGCACTCGCCACATACAGTGGGGCTGGCGGGTTTTGAACCCAGCCTGGGCCAGCTGAAACAACAATAACAGCTGCAACAACAACAACAAATAGCCAGGCATTGTGGCGGGCACCTGTAGTCCCAGCTTCTTGGGAGGCTAAAGCAAGAGAATCGCTTAAGCCCAAGAGCTTGAGGTTGCTGTGAGCTGGGACGCCATGGCACTCTACCCAGGGTGGCAGCTTGAGACTCTGTCTCAAAAATAAAATAAAATAAGAGCAGACATGAAGGAGTGGGAGTAAAAGCTTTATTTTTCTCATTACTTGTTAGCACTGTGTAACTCTTTCTGTGTTCACAAACATACCAACACCCATGTCAAACAAGAAAAGAGAAGGAAAATTCCAATAAGTATAAGAGAGTCAACCTCTATCCAAAAGCCTATCAATTTTTTTTAAAATATTTCAAAAGATGTAGAGGCACAAGTGGGTTTTTTGTTGCATGAATGAATTGTATAGTAGTGACGCCTGGGTTATTAGTGTACCGTTATCTGAATAGTGTATAATACCTCCATTAGGTAGTTTTTCTTCTCTCATTGCCCCATCTTTCCCTAGTCTGAGTCTCCAATGTCCATTGTACAATTCTATATACCTGTATGCACCCCAAGGTTGTCACACTTATTAAGGAAGGTATTTGGTTTTCCATTCCCATGTTACTTTACTCTAGTTCCCCCCAAGTTTCTACAAAAGAAATTATTTCATCTTTTTTTATGGATGAGTAGTATTTTGTGCGTATCTATACCACATTTTCTTCATCCACTCCTCCGTTGATGGGCACTTAGCTTCATTCCACATCCTTGTGATTGTGAATTGGGCAGCAATAAAATATGATTGCATGCGCCTTTTTTATACAATGATTTCCTTTCCTTGAGATAGATATCCAGTAGTTGTATTTCTTGATCAAACGGTAGATCCACTTTTAGTTCTTTGAGAAATCTCCACATTATTTTCCATAGAGGTTGTATTAATCTACATTTCCACCAATGGTGTATAAGCTTTCCCTTTTCACTGCCTCTACACCACCATCTGTTGTTTTCTGACTTTTAAATAATGGCCAATACGTCAGGGGTAAAGTGGTATTTCATTGTGGTTTTCATTTACATTTCCCTGGTGATTAGCTGATGCATGTTTTCCAGGTGTTTGTTGGCCATTCATCTTTCATTTCTTTTGAAAAATGTCTGTTCATGTCCTTTGCCCACTTTTTAGTGGGATTATTTGTTTTGTTTTGTTTTTTCTTGCTGAGTTCGTTGAGTTTCTTGTAGACTTTGGATATTAGTCTTTTGCCAGGTGAATAGTTAAGGATATTTTTTTCTATTCTGTAAGTTTTCTATTTATTCTGTTGATTATATTTCTTTTGCTATTCAGAAGCTTTTTAGTTTTATTAAGCCCCATTTGTTTTTGTTTCTGCTCTGTTTGTTTTTGTGGTCTTAGTCATGAATTATTTGCTTAAACCAATGTCCAGAAGAACTTTTCCTAGGCTTTCTTCTAGAATTTTTACTGTTTCAGGTCTTCTATTCGTGTCTTTGACCAATCTTTACTTAATTTTTGTATTTGGTGAGAGATAAGAATCCAGTTTCATTCCTCCACATGTGGCTACCCAATTTCCCTAGCACCATTTATTGAATAGGGCATTCTTTCCCCAGTGTATATTTTCTTCTGCTCTATTGAAGATCAATTGGTGGTAGGTATTTGGCTTCATTTCTGGGTTATCTATTCTTTTCTATTGATCTATGTGTCAACTTTTGGCTGTTTTGGTTACTACCACCTTGTTGTATAATTTGACATTGGGTAACATGATTATTCCAGATTTGTTCTTTTTGCTTAGTATTGAAAACTCCAACTTTTAACCAATGATTTACACCCCTCCCCTTCCCACTCTCTTACGTCATCCAGATACTGACCTTATTTCAATCTTTTATCCCACTTTACAGAGCTAAATATAGTTGCTCAATAAATGTAGAAGATTAATCACCCACACAATGTTTATTTAGATTTTAGAAAAGGATGTGAAGCTGAGTGAATATATAATTTGTATATATTTTACTTTTAGTAAATACTATTATTTAATAATGAATAAATTGTTAATAAATAATCTACAACTTAAAAAGTATGGTCAAATGTGTAGCCAAATCTTAAAACAAAATTTATCTGACACAAAGTGCCTAATAATTCTTTTGCAAATAAAAATTAGCCACACAGCAATAGATAACTATATTCTATACTGTGAATTTTTCATAGCTAAATTCATAATTTGTCTCTTCCCTTTTTTTATAGTTCAAAGATATCTAGGAATAGCACCAATGGTGATATAGCCCCCATTTCATTTATAAATAAATGTCCTGGGCCCCTAATTACATGTATAATTTCTAATACATGTATTTATTGAGTGCTTATTATATGCCAGGCCCAGCTCTGAGCATTTTGCATGTTCATCTATATAATTATTTAACCTTCACAACAGCTTATAACATAGGTACTTTTATTATCTCCATTTTACAGATTAGGGACTTGAGAAACGGGGGATTTTACCTTTGTGGGCCTCAAAGACAGAGCTGAGGTGTGAAACCAGGCACTTGATCTCCAAAGGCCACTCCCTTGACTGTTACCCACAACCACCATCTCTTTAGTTGTTATGTCCTGAGCTGAAGTTTCCTTTTCTACCCAGTCTGCAGTCCCCCCTCCCTTGCCCTCTTCCTCCTCAGGCCTCCTTGACCACCCCAGCTCCCCACTGAGAGGGCTGCCTCTGGATTCTGGGACATGGGGCAAGTAGGGGACCCCAGGGTCAGTGAGCAGTAAGAAGAGGATGCAGTGAGGACAGGCGCTGGGTCTCAGAGTACAGGGAGAAAGAAGAAAGGGAAAAAACAAGCAAGCGAGGCTGAGCTACGCCTCGATGAAGCTGGTGACCTCTGAGCCACACTTCCCTGAAACTCCTGATCGGAAAGCAAATACTCTCTAAGGCAAAAGGGCAAAATGATTATTCTAAATTTACACTGAGAATGTTTCGGGGAGAGAACCCCATGCCACAGGGAAGGATAAGAGAACTAAAGAGTGGGAGAGATTGGTGAGTACAGGTGTTTATATATAAATATGATTTATATGTAATTGATATGTTATATATAATATATGATAATATATTATATATGACATTTATTATATATGTATCACATATGTATATATCATGTAATACATATATTAGCCAGAGTTGTGTCCTTCCAAATCCACTCACCCTTACAATTATTCTGCATTCTCCCAGAATGTTTTCTATGTCCCTTCCCTGGGGTTGGTACTGTGACAGGGTATGTGTTTCTGGGAGCCATAGTGCTTTCTTGAGGCTCCCCGGGGTGCTGAGGAGGCCATGACAGGCCTAACCTTGGGAGACCCCAGGTCTTGGGAGACCCCAGGCCATCCAGTGCCCCGCAGGTGTGGGGTTACAGCCACATCGCAACTTCTTCCCTGGCTTTTCCTGCCAAGATCTGATGAGGGGCACTCACTTGTTGGGGGGAAGGGGGAATTGAAGAGGAAACTGAGTGAAATTTGAGTAGTGGGGGGTGTTGCATCTTATCCCTTTCTATAAATAATCCAAAATGTCCTCAAGAAACAAGCTATCAAAGATGCTTCCAGGCTCCACGGAGTCTCTTGCACTCTAAGGAATGTAGCCACCGCCCCTGAACTGTGGGGGGGTTCACGCCTGTCCTCACGGGGTCCCCTGCCGCCCCCGTCCTGGAGGAGGCGGCCCCACACGGCTAGACCCAGCAGCCGGAAGAAGACGGTGCACACGGCACACCCCAGGCTTTTCCACCGGGCTATTTCACCTCAGAGGCGCCACATTTTCTGGCTGTATTATCCCTTTTCCTGGAAGTCCCTGTTCTCTCCTCCACACCCTTTAATACGGAATTGAAGATTTTAACCATTTCTGGTCTGTGCCCAGGCCCACCCGTTCTCACCTTATGGCAAAGGGACATCCCTGAGGGCCCGAGATAGTCAGAAAGGAGATGTTGGGTCCCCACGACAAATGTCAGAATGTTAACCAAGGCCAGCGTGTGGACAGGAGATTATGGGGTCTGGGGGCCATAACCACATGTGACAAGAGCATCTGTCGAAGTGTGAGCTTGTGTTTGGTCCCTCACTGCTGAGTGTGCTGGGAACCGTGGACCGTGGCGGCCTCCGCCTCTGAGGCTCTCCATTCCCTCACCTCTGGAAGGTTTGTTTCACCTGTGAGTGCCTATTTCTGGACGCCTTGGTTCCCTCCCCGCCCCCCTCCCGGCCCCCAAATTCTACTCTGCTAACATCAACGTTTCCTTTGCAGAATCCTTTTAGGTAGAGAGAGAAAATCCCAATAATGACTCAATCCTATTTGCAGAATATAAATATAATATTTCTTTTGCACACAAAAGCGTGGAAGAAAATTAATATCAGTGTACCACCACAATTTTGAATGGTATTTCTTTTTTGTTGTTCTAAGTATATTTGACGACAAAGTTTGTCTGGTTCCCTCTAAATTTATCCTATTTTGCAGAAAGCCATGTTTGCTAACTTGAAATTTCTAGACAATATCCTGAATCTTTGAATCTATATTTTATAGAACAAATCCTTTTAATAAAGGGATTTGTTCTGTGAAGTGGAGGGGCCGCACCTAGGGATCTGGAGGGCCACATGTGCCCTGGGGGCCGCAGATTCCCCACCCCCACATCTGGGCCAGGCAGGAGCTTTGGGTCCCTTATCACTCTGCTCTCCCACATCTGGGGGAAGAGTGGGATCCTCAGACTTTAATAAGAAGAAGAGTCATCTGGGCAACTCATTTAAAATGCATATCTTTGGGTTGAATACTCAGAGACTCTAGCTCAGGAAGTCTAAATGGGGCCCAGGATTTGTACTTTAAATGAGTACCTGGGGTGATTCTGGTATAAAGGACCAAACTCACACAGTTTAGAATAGCCATCTAATTTGGAGAAACACCAGAAAGACCTCATAGTTGGTGTTCAGCTATAGGTACTACAACTTTGACAAAAATCTCTCTGCAGTTAATCATGACACCCTATCCTTGGAACTGGAAAGCTAGAGGCCCTCTTTGTAACAGTGCTGGACTCAAGGAACATTTAGGGTGAGTGGGTACTTTGAATTCTCACATGCAGAATGAGAATGGTTTTTAACCCCAAAACAGAGAATACCTGCTAAAGAATTAACACAGTACGTATTATATATTTATTAATTTATTCTCTTTCTCCTCTGATTCAAGAGGACTTTGTAATTTCACTGATTCTTTTTCTTGAGCTTCCGGAATGATTCTGAGATTTACAACATCAATGTTATTTCTTGCTTCCTATTTGGCAGTGACTTACATTGAAGCTTCCGTTTTCTGTTTTGGGATCTAAGAACTAACTAATGGGAATTTCTTCAAAATGACCCCACTCTGGTGAATTCCCAAAGAGGAAGAAACAAGTGAGGGTGGGCTGGTTAATTGCTTTTCCTGAATGTAGCCAGACTGTTTGCCGACTGTGGTGAACATGGGAGGCAGGTAATATCCCTGGGTTTTAGAAAAGTCCCTCGTTTGTTTTCCTTGGCTCCTGTGCTGCTTATTTTGCCAGCCAGAAATTTCCTACGGGACTATTATTAGCTTTGTTCTCAGTCCCTCACATCAGAAAAATTCTAGCCTGGTCACTTTTAAAACATAAGTTTGATTTTATTGTATCAGAAAGAAAATGGAACCAATATAGCTAACAGGACAGAATGGTGAAGAAAAAGGACTACTTTTTTTCCCCCCACAATCAAAGAGAAATAGGACAACAATCTGAACTTTCATGTCTCTTTATAGCTCAATAATTGATATGGCTAATTTTATAAGTATTTAAAACTCAGTCATCATTTGGAGATGATCCCTGTGGCTCACTGGATGGGGCACCAGCCCCATATACCGAGGGTGGTGGGTTCAAACCTGGCCCCAGCCAAACTGCAACAACAACAAAAAAAAGCTGGTTGTTCTGGCAGGCGCCTGTAGTCCCAGCTACTTGGGAGGCTGAGGCAAGAGAATCGCTTAAGCCCGAGTTGGAGTTTTCTGTGAGCTGTGACGCCATAGCACTCTACCAAGGGCGATAAAGTGAGACTCTGTCTCTACAAAAATAAAAAATTAATCTGATAACAAATATTCAACATTTAACACGAGAGAGTTCTATTTTATACTAATTAGCTCTGTGACTTAGAGCAAGATTCTTTGCCTTATTAAGTCTTAAATTTCCCATCAGAGAACTGAAGGTGCCTGACTATAGTCCTTGCTGGCTGTGACATGCTATGAAATAATGTATAAATAAGGGAAAAGGTGCTAATTTGAATCAAAGTGTTAAATTTCACAAAATGAAAGGTAAACATAATTCCCACTTTGCAGAGGCCCGAAAGGCTTATTTTGAATAACTTGCCTGTGTGTCTTCAGTTAATAAATGATTAAGCTGGAGTTCAAATTCACATCGTCATTACTCTACAGCTCATGTTAATTCCCTTGTACTTCCCCGGGATCCCTGTGGCCAGAAAGCCCTCCGCTATGAACTGCAATTGTTTGCATTTACACAGGACATAATCTGAATGCTGAGTTAGCACGTAGTAAACATATTCACCTTTTGTCACTGGCATAATAAATTACTATAAGCTTGAAGCCTGCAAACAGCACAGGATTATTTCATAGTTTCTGTAGCTCAGAAATATAGGTTGACTCAACCAGCTTCTCTGCTCTGGGTTTCACATTGCCAAAATTAAAGTGTCACCTGGTTGGGTTCCTCTTGGGAGGCATGGGGATGAATCCACTTTTAGGCTCATTGAGATTGCTGGCAGAAACCAGTTCCTTGTGGGTATAGGACTGAGGTCCCTGTTCCCATGCTGACAGTTGGCCAGGAGTCATTCTTAGCTTCTAGAGACCATCTGCATTCTTGACTCATGCCTCGCTTCACCTTCCAAACCAGCAGTGACTGGTCAAGTCCCTCTCTTCAAATCTCTCCAACTTCCCCTTCCACCCTATTGCCCTCTGCCTGCCACCTCTGCCTCTACTGCTGCTTGTTAAGTGCCTGTGGAATTACACTGGGTTTGCTAAAATAGCCAGGATAATATCCCTATTTTCAGGCCATCCGATTAGTATTCTTCCAGCCACAAAGCTCTTTCCCAGTAGTATCTAGTTTAGTGTTTGATTAGAAAATCAGGGGACAGGAACCTGTGGGGGGTTATCTTTAGAATTCTGACTACCACAGTTGGGACTTAGTCCTATACAATCCAGGAACTGGGTGAATAGCCTAAATTAGCACTGGGATGCAAAAGCCAGTTCTGTGATGATGTGTTTTCTGTCTTGGCACTTACAGTTCCCTTGAATCCAGGGATGGTCCAGACCTTTACATGGAAATTCAACATACAAAGTATAGCAGACTCTGTAGGTACCTCAACCATACCTCCTTGGCACTCATCTTTCTTGGATAAACAAACTCTTTTGTATCCCACTTGTCCCTTTACTCTGTGAACGGCACTCCGCACATAGACCAGTGTACTGGTTGGTCCTACTCCTTGAATAATAACTATGATTATTAATGTATCACCCACCATGGCCACCAGACACCGTGTTAGAACTTAAATATACCATGTCATTCGATCACCATGGTATGATCAGGAAGTAGGTATTACTGTCTCTATTTTACAAGGAAGGACGTTGAGGCTTAGAGGGTTTAAATGACACGGTATCCTAAAGGTCACCATACATACACAAGGAAAATGGGAAATTATACCTTATTTACAAAATGTTTATTACAAAATTTTACAAAATATTTATCTATGTGTTTTGATATATTAATATAAAAATATCAAAAATAGAATATGAAATTCAGCTCGGCGCCCCTAGCTCAGTGAGTATGGCGCCAGCCACATACACAGAGGTTGGCAGGTTTGAGCCCCGGCCTGCTGAACAACGATGACAACTGCAACAAAATAATAGCCAGACATTGTGGCAGGCACCTGTAGTCCCAGTTACTCGAGAGGCTGAGGCAAGAGAATTGTTTAAGTTCACGAGTTTGAGGTTGCATTGAGCTGTGATGCCACAGCACTCTACCAAGGGGGACATAGTGAGACTCTGTCTCCAATATATATATATATATTTCATATTTTAAATGGCTTTGCTATTATATTCAGACTCTCCTAACTTTACCAGCTCCTGTGAACCTGCAGAAAACAATACAAGTATCCCAGAAAATATATGGATAACAAATATGAAAGAGCCTATATTTACTACATAGAATCATGCCGACACATAATGTTTGCTGTAATCCACTTTTACTTAGTGTCCATTAGTTTCTGGTGACCAAATTTTTCCAGAAAAATGGGAATAATTTTGGACATCATAATAGTGCCTTCTTCTCCTCAGGTATTTTATGTGTTGTTGTGTCTCCAACTCAGCTTGGCTTTTAGTAAATGATCAAAATATTTGTTGAAGGAACAAATGAATGAAATAAATTGAGACCTGCAACATATTTGTTCCTGTGTTCTAATCATGGGTTTCAGAGTAGTTGTCATCCTGAAAAGAAAGCATTAACACTGTTTTTTCTACTTTAATTTCTCAAAATGTAGATAAAAAAAGAAAAACATCTGGGAAAAACTGCCAACCCCATATGGGGCTATACCTCTAATACTCAAATGAGTGCAGCCTTTGAGAAGCTAAGGAAGAGGGTTGAGGAGACTTACCTGTATCCCCCATGGTGGTGGCAACCTAGGGGCCAGCAGAGCAGGAAGGACCCCTTGAATGACACATTTCCACACTAGAAACAAGACTCAAATATTGGGTACATAACTAAAATATCTTTACATGGAAAGGCTACAGATTTCCCCCATCATGAAGCACGCCTACTATGCACATTTGCAACCCCTCCTTAAAATATCTTAAAATTCTACCAGAAGAGTAAATTGAGCCTTTCCATCTCATTCTAGAAGGTAATACACATAACCTTCATAACAAAATTGAACAATGCTGGCACAAAAGTAGGAAACCTCTTTACGATGAGGCTGTCTGGAAGGAAGAGTGAGCATTGGGCCCGGTGAGTGCTGGAAACCCCACCTATGCCAGCGACCCTGACACAGCCTGTGTGGGCATGTGTCTTAGGCATGGAGCCTGTGTAAGTGTGTGTCTTAGGCATGGACAGTGGCCATCTGTCTGTGATACAAGAGTCAGGGTAGACACCTG
Source organism: Otolemur garnettii (assembly GCF_000181295.1). Lineage (NCBI taxonomy): Eukaryota > Metazoa > Chordata > Mammalia > Primates > Galagidae > Otolemur > Otolemur garnettii. The sequence goes on along the minus strand of NW_003852411.1, from coordinate 22,687,930 downwards.
CATCCCTTTTACCATGTTTGCCAATGTTATGGGTTAAAAAGCTGATATTTGGTGGATCTAAGATGATAAAAGGATAAATCTGACATGGTGTAACATGCATGCATTGTCCAGAAAAGAGACTGGGGAAGATCTGGGCTGATTTTCAAAACAGAATTTCCTTGCTCTCTGGACGTTGGGCTCGCTTGGCCTTTGATGTTTAGAGGTTTCTTTGTGTTGCTCACTGATGTTGATTTTGGACAGAAAACAGAATTCAAAAACCCACAAGTCATTCCCTAAGGAATATTACAGGAAAACAGAAGACAGTTTCTCCAAGCCAGCAAGGCCTCGTTTCTGCTTCTAACAGATAGGAAGAGAGGAAGAGATGAACAATACCATTATAAGAAGCTCAGCTTTATCTCATGAAAAGACGCCTCCAGTCAGTCTGGCTAAAGTCAGCATGGGAGGGTCTTTATCTATGATTCTAACAAGGGGAATGTTTCCTCTAATTAGGCAAGCCTTGTCTGACTCGGGGAAATGAAACACTTTCTCCCACGTGAGCCGGCCATAATCCCTGCTATTAGCCTGCTCAGAAATAAGAAAGTTGTGGTGTGGTCAGAAATGAGTCATTTATCCCCCCCTGGAAAGATTCAGAAAATTGAATCAAAAGTACATTCTTTTGGTTTTCTTTGTCTAATTGACTAAGGTCTTCACTTTACTAAAATTCTGGGAAGCGTTACAGAGGAGAAGAAAACCCTGCAGATTTTGTAGTCATGCAAATCTGCAAACCAAACAACAAATTCTGGGTGTTGCCACAAACTGGCTGTGTAACCTTGAGCAACGTGTTAAATCTCTCTGAACTTCAGATTCATCCGTAAAATAGTATTGTATCTATAAAATAGAAATTCTTTTTAATGTCCTACTGTTGTAGGTTTTTTTTAAACAAAGTAAAAATAGATAAGATAATATGAATAAAGAACCTGGCATAGATGGTCACTCACTAAATAGTAGCATGTAAAGATACTATTTGAAATGGTAATTTTAGCCAATGCTAGACTTATCCATTCAAAGGTGGTGATGTCAGATGGCAACTGAGAATTTGCCTGACCTTTAGAATATGAATGAATAAATGTCAGCAATACCTCAAACTTGAAAAAGAGCCTATCAGTGTGGGCAGGTGGGAAATTTTCAGGCTAGTATTAAAAAAGAGGTCATAGATTAAGGGAAGGAAAATAAACAGTAAATGGTGCCTAAGGCAAAGGAGCAAAGCCCTAGAGGATCTGGAGAGAATGAATTAAATTTTGGAAGGGGAAGTAGGAAAAGACACTTGACCTTCCTGAGAAATAGATACTAAGAGCTTTTGGAATCCCCAGCTCTATAAATGGCACCATAGACATTGTCTATAAAAATATATTCAACTGAACACTACTTTCCAGAGATGCTCAGTGAAAAAAAGAATACCATGGTCAGATAAGTTTGGAAACACCACATAAGACAGAGCTGCTCCCTTCTTGAGGGTGTTAATGCACATTAGCATGTTAAACCCTCACCAGTCCTTCAGAGCAGAAATGTGCTTCACATCTATCTGTCTGATGTGATGGTTTCCCAATATGCTCGATGATGGATATTACTATTTGCCCCAAAACACCATTCTTTGATATGCTTGCAACAGCTGAATATACAGGGTGTCCATAAAGTTCATGTGCAATTTTAAAGTGCGCTATATTAAATTGCACGCAAACTTTATGGACACCTGTGTGGGTGTGTGTATAAAGTTATTAATTATCACATAATTTTAATAGAAAAACATTGAGAAGAATCTAAATACAAATCCACAACATTTACCTTTTTCCCAATAAACTGTATGCAAGCATATGTTGGAGATATTGTATGTTTTGTTATACAAGTCACAAATTTTTTGGTTTCCCTCGTCTATAGAAGTTATGTCTCCACATAATGCAATAATGCAATAGCATTATGTCTAAAAAAATGAAATGTACATGCCTTCATTAAAAACAATTTATTTCTATAAAATGTTAACGGTCAATTTGAGCTTTATGTGAGTCATCTTTTTTGCGGGTGGAGAGTCTTATCTCTTGCTAGTAGTTGACTGATCAGGATGACTGTGGCAATTTCTTGAAATAAAACAACGATGAAGTTTGCCACATCGATTGACTCTTCCCTTCATGAAAGATTTCTCTATAGCATTCAATGCTATTTGAGAGCATTTTACCCGTAGTAGAACTTCTCTCAAAATTAGTTATTAGTCTCAAAACTTATGTCTGCTTTATCAACTAAATTTATAGAATTTTCTAGATCCTGTCTCATAACTTCAACAATATTCACAACATTTCACCAAGAATAGATCCCATGTCGAGAAACTACTTCCTTTGCTTATCGATGAGATGCAGCTCCTTATCTGTTCAGGTTTTCTCATGAGATTACTGCAATTCAGTCGTATCTTCAGGATCCACTTCTAATTCTAGTTCTCTTGCTGTTTCCACCACATCTTCAGTGACTTTCTACTGAAGTCTTGAACCCCTCAAAGTCATCCATGAGGGTTGGAATCAACTTCTTCCAAACCAGTGTTAATGTTGATATTTTGAACCTCTCCCAGGAATCATCTAGAATGGTGAATCCTTTCCAGAAGACTTTCGCTTGGAATCACTAACAGAGGAGTGACTACAGAAATCAGCTAACGCCTTGTAAAACATGTTTCTTACATAATGAGACTCAAAAGTCAAAATGACTCCTTGATCCATGGGCTACAGGGTGGATGAGTGTAAGCAGACATTAAAACAATGTGAATCTTCTTGTTCATATCCATCAGAGCTCTTTGGTGACCAAGTGCATTGTTAATAAGCAGTAATATTTTGAAAGGAATCTTTTTTCTGAATACTAAGCCTCGACAGTGGGTTTAAAGTAGTCTGGTTAAAGGTTAACCATGATGTAAAACAGATGTGCTGTCATCCAAGCTTTGTTGTGCCATTGATAGCACATAGGCAGAATTTATTTAGCATAATTCTTAAGGGTTCTAGGATTTGGGGAATGGCAAATGATCACTGGCTTCAACTTAACATCACCACATGCATTAGCTCCTAAGAAGAAAGAATACCTGTCCTTTGAAATTTTGAAGCCAAGCATTGACTTTTCCTCTCTGACTATAAAAGTCCTAGATGGTATCTTCTTCCAATATAGGGCTGTTTCATCTACATTGAAAATCTGTTTTTGGTGTAGCCACCTTCATCAATGACCTTAGCCAGATGTTCTGGACTGCTTGCTTTAGCTTTTACATAAGTACTTGCTACTTCACCCTGCACTTTTCTATTATGGAGACACCTTTTTTTCCCAAAAGCTCATGAACCAACCTCTGCTGCCTTCAAACTTCTCTTCTGCAGCTTCCTCCCCCTCTCAGCCTTCACAGAATTGAAGGGAGTTGGGGTCTTGCTCTGGGTTAGACTTTGGCTTAATAAGGGAATGTTGTGGCTCTATCCAGACCACTATAACAACAAGTGTTTTGCTTCCTATCATCCATATGTTTACGGGTTAACACTTCTCATTTCTTTCAAGAACTTTCTTTTGCATTCACAACTTGACTGTTTGTAACAAGAAGCCTAACTTTCAGCCTCTTGGCTTTTACATGCCTTACCACTATGCTTAATCATTTCTACCTTTTGGTATAAAGTGAGAGACATGAGACTTTTCCCTTTGCTTGAATACTTAGAGACCATTGTAAGATTATTAATTAGCCTAAATTTCATTATTGTTGCATTAATAAGGAGGCCTAAGAAGAAGGAGAGAGATGAAGGAATGGCTGACCTGGTCACTGAAACAGAACACACACATTTATCAATTAAGTTGACCATCTTATCTGGGCACAGTTCATGATGCCCCAAAACATTTACAATAGTAACATCAAAATCATTGCTCACAGGTCAACACTAACAGATACAATAATAATTAAAAAGTTTTTAATTGTGAGAAATTACCAGAATGTGGCACAGAGACATGAAATGGATACAGGCTATTGGAAAAATGGAACTGATAGTCTTGCTTGAAGCAGGGTTGCACACAAACCTTCAATTTGTAAAGCACTCAGTATCTGATAAGTGCAATTATCCAAAGGATCCCTGTTTATACAATTAAGACTAATAGAGCCCTAGAGAAAATGACTCACTCACTAGTTAGTAGACATTCTAACAAATATATATACACTTGCATTTCTCTGCATTGTGTACAGAATTCTCAGCGAAACTACAAGTTACCAGATGTCATATCCATACAAAACTTGAAGGGGCAAATATTAAGTCTTTGTAAGCCAAAAGTCCACCGTATATATATGTGTTGCTATAAGCATTGGTTTTCCTCCAAAGAAAATAGTTCTACTGATAAAAATGCAAAAATTAAAAAAAAAAACATTGCCTCAGCCTCCTCCTACATAAGGAGAAATACAAAATGTTTTACGGTCTTTTCCATCTGTCTTATAATTTTCAGTACTGGCTTAGACACTCATTTTTCCTTTTGTACACAGTCATGTAAAAGTTCAAGGTAAGAAAAACTTGTTTTGAGATTTGTTTCACTGGGTGAAGGGTCCCTAAAAGAAATCTGGCTTTGCTTTTGCAAAGTTCAGCATGATATTATATGAATTTTTTATGACTAATCATTTTTAGAACTGTTATTTGTTTAAGTGGTTTAGGAATATGAAGCAAAATCTTCCTGTTTTAGAGCAGACTCACTAAAATAAGCAGATTTTTCTCAAATGTTGTAAATGCAAAAATTCCAAGGCAAATATAATAATGTCTTAGCCTGCATTTCTGGAGATTTAACAGAACAAACAAACAAAAAAGTGCTGACAAGGCAAAAAAATTATAAACATTATGTGCGTGGGTGGAAGAAGTAGCATAGAGACCATATGAGGATAAAACTGTTTCAAAGAGGGAGGTCTTTAAAAGCCTGACAACACATTCTTTTGGTAAGACATGGAGGAAATAGTTCTGCACATTGTGGGTGTGGATGTTAAATGGGACCACCCCGGGAGGAATTTGGCAATACCTAGCAAAAATGATGCATGCATTTATTCTCTGACCTAGCAATCCAATGTCAAGGAACTTACGGTGAAGATGTACTCTAACAATGTAAAAAATATATAAGAATGATTCATTATGGTATAGTTTTTAATAGCAAAATATTGGGAACAAACTAAAGAAATAGGAAACCCTCACTGAATAAACTATGGTATATATAACAAACTGCTATTCAGTTATGTTGCTAATTCTTATTTAAAAAATCAGGGAGCCAAAGGTTATATAATATATTATCTTTAGCATGATACAGGGGAAATAAAATATGTGTGAATCTGTTTGTTTTTATAAAAATAAACACAAGTAAAGTCTATAAGAATCTAATGAAAGTGGTTACCTCCTGGTGTTGGTAGAACAGGAATAGAAGGGATAGAGGCTTCTTTTGGTATGTATGTGTACATTCTTTTGACTTTGAGCCATACTTATGTTTACATAGTCAAAAGTAGAATAAGTTAATAGAGACAGCAATAAAATGAAGAAAAGGCAAACTCTAAATGTGAATGGAAACAGTAATAACTATACCTAACTATTGTATAGCATATCAAAGTGATAATATAAACTGTGGAGAAAAAAATATAATCCAAATACCAGTGGAATACATAGTGTTCTAACTCGTATACACTCAGTGATATATTTTAGGAGCAAGAAAAATTGAAAAAATATTTGGGACTTTCGCTTATAGAATGTTATTGGTAGTGATATTGATGTAGTAATCCTGAAACTCTTTTTGTATATGGTAAGATTGAGTAAATGAATAAATAAGTTGATGTCATTAGGAACTAAGACTACAAGGGAAATTTCTTCTCTGGGAGAAGAGAAATATAAATATAGACTTGGCAAAAGAGAGAAAGACTCTGCAAAGAGGTAGCCATATAAACTCATTATTTTAAAAAGAAGTCTTAGTTCTGTCCACTGAAAGAGCTTGGATTCATTGACATCCTAACAGAAACGAGCACACCTACTACCCAGAACTTTGCTTCCAGATTCCATTCTTCACTAAAAGAAACAAGGTCTTCTTGGACAAAAGACTGATCCCAGGTTTAGATTAGGTAAAGTACAAGGTGAGCCTGGAATTTCTTGCTGTTCTAGAATTAAGTAAGTGCCCAAAACTTATGGGAATACATCTAAAGGAAACATGAGGCAGCTTGAAGTAATCCTCACTGGCTGTATTTGGGGCAATTTGAGCATCAAAAAGAATATTGAGAAAAATGAGTTATAACATTTAAAAAAGAATCCATAAGCCCACAGAGAATAATGAAAGACAAGCTTTTATTTATAGAAGAATAACAAATAGTCAATATAGAAAAAAATGACAGGACTGGAAGAAAATCATATTGCAAAACACCATTGTATACATGTTACCAGTAGGTCAAGATGGTAAGGAAAACAGGCTAGTAATATGATATCAAGGTTTCATCCTAAAGATAACTTATTAATTACAAGTGGAAAGAGGAGTAGAAACCACCTTAACCTATTGATCAAACTTAACATCACCAATAATGGATCACACTGAGTCACATGTCCCCTGATATGATGCACTGAGAAGGATCCACATCATCAGTGTCATATTCTTTTGTATTCAACAGGCCACCCAGGGTCCAGGCCAGCTTTGCCACCTAACTAAAGTTGGTTTTAATTCATTCTGGGGATCTTAGAGTCCTTACTTTCTTGTCAGCTCAGTCATTTTATATTCAAGAAGATACTTTTAATATTTTATTCAATATTTTGGTTGTTTTACTTTGGGGAGTCTTTCAGAGTTTCTAACTCATCATATTGCCAGGAATGGAAAACAACATGGATTTTTTTTTTAAAAGTCTAATCCCCTTGTGTGCATCACTTAAATTCATGAAGCCCTTTTGCCTAGTAATGTGGTACCATGTGCTAAGGGCTATAAAAATGTTTATAGTCTTTTATTCAATAATATGACTCTTGAGACTTTATTTTAAGGAAATAATTTAGTAGTAACAAAACACTATTACCACAAACATAACAATTTGATTTGGGCAACTAAACATTGGAAATAACCTAAATGTCCATTAGGGGAAGTTGTTTACTATTCAACCACTAAAATATTCAATGTGCAGTTTATGGAAACATAGAAGATGTCTATGAGGTTAAAATTTAAAAGTTGAACAAAAAATTTACATACATTCCAATCGCTACTTCTAGGAAAATATATGCATGTAAGAATAAGATGATACACACACAAAAATATTTTTATTAGATGGGTAGAATTATGGTTCCTTTTGCTGTTTTGATTTTTTTACATTATGATTCATTATTTTAATTTTGAAATACAAAATAATTTGACACTCATCTTTGCCACTTCAAGGGTAAAAGAGATGTGTTTGATTATTCTGTTCTTACTGTCGTTTGGCAATTTCTTCACATGTAAAATGGGGATACCAATTTCAATCTTAATGAGATAATACTAAATGAAAGAATCTAGCCCAGTAATTGGCACATGGAAGATAATTATAAATAGTTATCAACTGTTTTCTGACACCCAAGTATGGAGGGGTCAGTGGTGACCTTGAGATCCAGGGTAGAGGTGGCAACACCTCTGGGAGAGAAGAAGGATAATGACTCCTGGGCAGATATTCAGGTGAAAATTCAGGAGCAAATGCCTAAGTAAGAATCATTGCTAACTCCTTCCCACTTAAGTTTCCCCTTTCCCCTGTTTTCAGGGTTCTGGGGGGACCCCAACCTGGACTAGGGGCTGGCAAGGGAGACAGCACTGAAGGAAGGAGACTTCACACCAACTTAATGCGTAAAGTCTGAGAGTCTGGAGAGGCATACGTTGTCTTATGCACTGAGTGGCAGATTGAGGCAATGCAGCACTGATTCAATCTCTCAGGGATCTCTTATTGTGCTCAAAAAATAGGATTAGAGGGAAAGCTTGGCTCCTAGGAAGGTGGGGTAATCTGGAACATAGGATAAAGGACTGTCTGGACCCATCTGATAACATATATTTAGAAAAGGGAAGGGGGAAAGCAGGTTTTGTCTCTGCAGAGCAGATATCTTAACTTCCCTAATCTAAACTGCTGATCAGGAGTCCCAAGGTCTTAACCTGCCTCCTCTGTTGATCCCCCACCCAGGGATGGTCATGTTGACATTCCCCTGACTGGCCTCCTGGCTCCTCTCTTCTTAGGTGGTCTGGTGAGATTCTTCAGTGATCTGGAAGGAGCAATAGGAATGGCCTGCCTGCGTGCTTTACCCTGAATTGGGGGGCCATGGAGAGATCGGCCTATCCAGATCTCGTATCCTGTACCTTGCTTACCCTTTACTGGAGACAGAGGAAAGGGAGATCAGTTTGCTGTTAGTAATTCACCATGCTGTCTAACTTGCCTTCAGTTTTTCTTCCTCAAGCTAGAATGTAGACCTGTGTTTAAGTCCCTATTCTGCCTCTTACAATGTGACCTTAGGTAAGACACTTGTGTTCTCTGAAACTGTTCAGTTTCTTCATCTGTAGAAAGGGAATCTATACTTCAGTTGTACCACAAATGTTTTGTGAGTTCTATATCCCAAACATATGCAAGTTCCTATTAGTATTAAGTTGGTAAAGTGCTTCTGAGATAGGATAACAAAATTATTTGATCTAACTCTATATCCCAGGTTCAGAGTGTATTGAATTATAAAAGTTTCTATTCTCAAAAATGATTTCAATCCTGTTTTTCTCATCCCTCTCTTCCATGCCCCCTTCCTTAGCAAAGGACAGATTTTAGATGGTTAAAAATAAATCTTGCTTAGTGTTTGGTATCCATGTGTTTAAATCATATATTTGGAAAGTGGTTATATTTGTGTTATCTATCTAAATTGAGGAGATATTGTTGAGGACATATGAGAGTACAGTTTTCTAGCAAATATTACATGTTTATAGAATTTCCCAGGGAGTAGACAGTCCCTAAGGACTTATTGGCTACTGAGAGTACTGAGATATTAATGGATAAGGAAGTTAACATAGAGATCATACAAGTTTTGTGAGAATGGGTGGATGGGCCATATGAAGAGATAAGAAGTTGTGAAATATTAGTGAGAGTAAAAATTGTTACAATGTGTTCTGAAAGAAATTTGTCAATAGCTATGAGAATTTTACCAGTTGACCTAATAATTCCATTTCTTTCTTCAGAAATACTCACAAAATTATACAAATCAAAAGTTATTGATTGCAATATTGTTTTAGTATAAAAAATTTAAAAACCAGAAGCAGGTCAGGTGAGGTGGTTCATGCTTGTAATCCTAGCACTCTGGGAGGCCAAGGCCAGTGTATTGCTTGAGCTCATGAGTTCAAGACCAGCCCAAGCAACAGTGAGACCCTTTCTCTACTACAACAGAAAAATTGAAGCAAGGACAGCACTTGAGCCCAAGAGTTGGAGGTTGGCATGAGCTCTGATGATGCCATTGACACTCTATCCAGGGTGAAAGTTTGAGACTCTGTCTCAAAATAAAAATAAAATGAAAATCAGAATCAACCTAAATTATAATGTATCTAGATCATGGAAATATAACAACTAAAAACATTAGTGTGGACATACATTTTTGGTGAAGTTGGCTGAGGTCTTGTATAAAACCAGCTTCTTATCTTTGCACCCCAGAATTAGATTTGTGCACTACCTCACTGACCTCACATGTACTATCATTCTGGAACAGACTCCTTATGCCATATATCATGGAGCAGAGTAGGACACAGGTCTCTGAAGGCAGGCAGATTCCATAAAGAAGGGAGAAAGGGGCTGAGACACTGCATGGTCAATCCCTTCTGAGCTCTGCAGCATATGGAGGGTAGAGAGTGGCCAGAAAGATTCCTCCGCTGGACGTGCCATCATGTGACACAATAGCCTTTTGCCTATATGCCTAGTGTAGCACTCACTTCACCTTCATTCAAGAAGAATATCTATTTCATCTTTTATACAGCAGGTCCAGAATGTAAATTGTAAAGAAAACTTACATTTCCTATTGGTTTGCTGGGTTCCTTAATGGCTTGTGAAAACAGTAATCAACACAGTGCCAGGCAAGAGAATTTATAGGATTGATATTTAATTATTACTAGCAAATTGCAGGATTAGGTATTTTCCTATTACTTCTGTAATTTTTGCAAGGCTGCCTCTTTCAACAACAGCACTTTTTTTTTTGAGATAGTGTCACTTTGTCGCCCTTAGCAGAGTGCCATGGCATCATAGCTCACAGCAGCCTCTAACTCTTGGGCTCAAGTGATCCTCTTGCCTCAGCCTCCCAAGTAGCTGGGACTACTGCCGCCTACTACAATACCCAGCTATTTTTAGAAATAGGGTCTCACTCTTCCTCAGGCTGGTCTCAAACTCATGAGCTCACCCACGCAGGGTGCTAGGATTACCGGCGCGAGCCATGCCTCCCTGGCAGCAATAGCACTTTGATCTAACTTTTCCTAGGTTTTCTTCTTCAAGAAAAAATCGAGAAAGAATATGTGATAATTCTTTTATTCATAGTCCATCAATTAATGAAGTGCTCTGGCTATGCTTGCTATTTTTTTTAAAGTAAATTTATTTCAGGTTAATGTGAGGGTACAAACAACCAGGTAAAAATGTTTGATTTTGTTAGGTGCCCCACACACAGAAGGTGGGCAAAACGCCCCTACCCTGTGCCATTCAGTGAGAGCACCCCAACTCCCTCCTCCTTCCCCTGCCTCATTACCCTGCCCCTCAACTTGAATTGAAATGAGTTTTTCTCCAATATGGGCATGCGTCAGATCGTCTACTGGCTTCATATTAGTATTGAGTACATTGGATAATTGCTTGTCCACTCTCGTGATACTTTACTAAGAAGAATGTGTTTCAACTCCAAAGGCTATTTTTAACTCTGATTCTCTGCTTCCGTAACCTTTCTTAGTGCCCGATGCTGGCAAGCAGAAGCTCCACCTCACTCTGGTGGTGCCCTTCTCAAGCTCCCTGTGATCTGATGCATGCTTTCTGCTCAAATCGTACACAATATTGCTCTGTGCTGTTATTGAACTGCTTGAAGTCCCACATCTCCTAACTCAGAGTATAATTTCCTATAGAACAATAACCATATTTTATGTATTCCAGAATGACACCACAGCATGCATCAAGAGACTTTAGGAATTGTTACATGATTTGATTATTTCTGACCCAAAGAGAACCCCCAGAGTGGCCCTTGCACATCCTTATTTCTCATTTTGCTGCCAGCCTCTATTCTGTGAAAATTGAAGTGAATCCTGTTATCATCGGTGCCCTCCCAGGCCTTCTCCTTTGTGGATAATGTGGCTCAAGAGAAAATTCTACAGGCAAATTTGTTCAGGGTGCAAGTTCTTTATCATCTCTCACAGTTCTCAAGTGAGAAGGGACAGGAAATCCAGTGCCTTGCAAATTGTCAAGTGTATAGTAGGCAGTAAACAAATGTTTGTTGAATGAATAAGTTCTATTTCTTTATAGAGTATAACATACCAATAATGGACACCCAGAGATGCCCAAATTCTGATCTTCAGAATTTGTGAATATGTTAGATTTCATGACAAAGGGACTTTGTTAATGTGATTAAGGATATGAACCTTGATATTGTAAGATTACCCTAGGTTATCCACTTGATCCAATCTAATCATGTGAGACCTTAAAAGCAGAAAACATTTCCTAGCTAGATTATAGAGAGGTGAGAGGGAATGAAAAGGGAAGAGATTCAAAGCCTGAAAATGAGTACCCCACTGTTACTGCCTTCAAAGACATAGGACGGAAGCCACGAGTCAAGAAAAGTGGGCAGCCTTAAAGAAATTGAGAAATCCCTCAACTGACAGCTGGTGAGACAGCAGCCCTTCAACCACAAGGGCCTGAATACTGCCAGCAACTAGGCTGAGCTGGGAAATGGGTTCTCCTGGAGACCCTCTGGAAAAAAACATGGCTCTATGACACTGGGTGAGACCTGTGTCAGACTTCTGATCTATACAGCTCTAAGATCATAAATTAGTAGTGTGAACTGCTAATTCACAATTGCAATTTGGCAATTTGTTACCAAAGCAATAGAATTGAGAGAGAGAAAGAGAATGAGCTCTTTCCTGATAATTTTGTAGATATCTGGGCTTATGGTAGACCAGCTTTGCGGAAGATTGGCTGGTTCTCTGCAAACCATTATGTTCAGTTCTCCAGCTTCACTTTCTTAGGCCCGCTGTATGTCAGCTCTATGCATAGGAAAGGCAAAGCTGGACCCTGAGTAGTTGGGAAGAAAAGATGGAATTGGAAATGAGTTGTGCTGCAAGTGAGAAAACTCCAGTAGTGGGAGACTGGCCCCTCTTTCTCATGTCTCAGGCTGACTCTTGTGAGTTTTTCCCCTTCAAGCCTGGCATTGACCATCATAGTAACCTGATGGAACCTGGATCATAATGAAGGAAATAACACAGCAATGACTCCAATTTCTAAGGGTTCCAGTGCCCCATAGCACTAGCTGAACAAAGGCTGTTGGAAATGAGCCTAAAATGGGGGATTTCCTGAACATATTCCCTATTGTGAGGAAGCCAATCTGGCATAATCTGCAATTATGCCAAGCAGTCACACTACAAAGTCTCTAGGGGCATGAAATTAGTAGGCTCTTGAAACACCAGCAACTTTTTAATGAACATTTACGCTAAGCACAAACGGGTTGATAGCTTATATTCCACCCAAAGGGAAATTGGCCATACAACTGGAAAGGAAGACCAGGAGAGATGATCTCTGGAGAGCCACTAGACGAATTGGCACCTGACTCTGGATTGCAAATTTCCTTACATTACTTCTAAGCAGTAGTAAGGCCTCCCTTTAATGAATATTAAGTAGTGTCTCAGAATTTGATCAACACACAATTTGTTCCTCAGACAAGAAGGACCTAGTTTGGAGTCTGGAAAAACTTGGTTGATTTACTTAGTTAAATGTAGTTAGTAAAAATAGGGAGTAATGTCTATCAAATTCTATGTAATAATCAAAGCTCACTTTTATATCACATGGAACTTAAAATATTAAAATGTACACTAAGGCACAATTATTATTAACTAGATTCTTAAGTTACTTTTAGGGACTATTCTATAAATTATCATAACTGATAGTAGACTCAAGTCAGCAGACTATGCTGCGCAAGATTAATTGACAGAGTCCACAATGATAAATTAATTTTCTTCTTAAATGCATTGGAATTCACTTGTTCGTTCTTTCTTTCTTTCTTTCTTTCTTTCTTTCTTTCTTTCTTTCTTTCTTTCTTTCTTTCTTTCTTTTTTTGAGACAGTCTCACTATTTCACCCTCAGTACAGTGCTGTGGTAACACAGCTCACAGCAACCTCAAACTCTTGGGCTTAAGCAATTCTCTTGCCTTAGTCTCCCAAGTAGCTGGGACTACAGGTGCCTGCCACAATGCTCAGGCACCTATTTTTTGTTGTTGTTGTTGTCATTGTTGTTTAGCAGACCTCGGCCTGGTTCGAACCCACCAGCCCTGGTGCATGTGGCCAGCTCCCTGATGCTGAGCTATGGGCGTCGAGCCCACCTATACTTTCTATAGTATAGAATCTATACCCATGGCAAGGGCTATGCTCAGAATAAGTTGGTGTTTTCTAATCAGCTATTCCCTAAAAAGATTTGAGCTTACTTGGCAATTTAGGCCTGCTCATATGTGACCAGTTAATCTGTTTCACTTCTCCATGCCTTAAATATTAATATACTTATCAACTTTAACATGCCTTGTCTCAATTTGACAAAACCCAAAACCCAAGTTAGGAAATCCTTTTGTAAATACTTAGTCCTACTTACTGGTGGGTAGTGACCTGTCTTCTCATCCATTTGAGAGAGAGGAGATAAAACAGGCCAATCCAAGTGATAGATTAAACATGAGAATAGGTAAGAAAGAGAAGAATCTACAGTGACTCTCTGCATCTGACCTAGGTTGTAAGCACTTCTATTAGTAAAGACATAAAATAAAGTTTGAATAGCTAGCTTGTAGGGGAACATAAGGAGCTCATTTTTAAACAAGCTGAGTTCCAGGATGTGAGATGTCCAGATAAATTCACCCAATAGGCAATTGGAAGAAAAGTCTGGAGTTTGAGAGAGAAACTTGACCAAAAGCTGGCAGAGTTGTAAAATGGTACAGCCACTCCAGAAAATCATTGGCCAATTTCATGAAAGGCTAAGCATGTACTTACAAACCAGCACTTGTACTCTTGAGCATTTATCCCACAGAAATGAAATAAAAATCTCTCTACACAAAAACTCATACGTGAATGTTCATAGAAGTTTTACTCATAAAATACTAGAAACAACTGAAATGTTCTTTACTGGTTGAATGGTTAGGCAGTCTGTGGTATGTGCGTACATACAATAGAATAATACTATTCCACAATAAAGAGAAATGAAATTATTGATGCATGCAATGATGCAGGTAGATCTCAAGGGCATTAATGCTGATTGAAAAAAGAAAGCCAATCTCAAAATAGTACATACTGTATTATTTCATTTATATAACATTTTAAAAATAACAGATAAGTGGTTGCTGAGATTTGAGGTATGGAATGAGAAAAGAGTGAACTGTAACTATAAAGGGGTAGCACCAGAGAGCCTTGTGGTTGAAGGGTTCTGTATTTTGGTTGTGGTGGAAGTCACATGAATCTACATCTATGATGAAATTGTGTTGAACTATGTGCACTTTGTCAAAGATCAGTTGTCTATACATGGATGGTTTTGTATCTGGATTCTATGTTCTGTTCCATTTGTCTATGTGTCTTTTTCATGCCAATACCATGCTGTTTTGGTTATTGTAGCTTTGTAGTATAGTGATGTGATGCGTCACTACACATTACTATACTACAAAGTATAGTTGGGGCTCTTTTCTGGTTCTAAACAAAGCATAGAATTATTTTTTCTAGATCTGTGAAAATGGCTTTGGTATTTTTTTTTTTTTTTTTTGCTGTTTTTAGCCAGGGCTGGGTTTCAACCCACCACCTCCCGCATATGGGGCCAACGCCCTACTCCTTTGAGCCACAGCACCACCCAAGGCTTTGGTATTTTAATAGGGATTGCATTGAATCTACAAATCATTTTGGGTAGTATAGATGTTTTAATAATGTTTATTCTACCAATCCATGAGCAGGACATGTTTTTCCATTTGTTTGTTATCATCTGCAATTTCATTCCTCAGTGTTTTATAGTTCTCTTTGTAGAGATCTTTCACCTCCTTGGTTAAGTATATTCCTAGATACTTTATTTTCTTTGTAGATATTGTGAATGGTATTGAGTCTTCTACTTGACTTTCAGCTTGACTATTATTAGTGTATAGGAATACTACTGATTTGTGTACATTGATTGTTTTTAACCTGAGACTTTGCTAAATTTTATTTATCAATTCCAGGAGTCTCTTGGTGGAATCTTCAGGGTTTTCTAGATATAAAATCATATCATCAGCAAAAACTGATAGTTTAACCTCCTCTTTCCTACCTTTGGCTAGCTCTTCCAGTACTATTAAAGTTAAATAAAAGTGATGGTGGTAGGCACCCTTGTCTTATTTATTTCAGTTCTTAGAGGGAATGCTTTTAACTTTTCTCCATTCAATATGATGTTTGCTGTGGGTTTGTCATGTGTGACTTTTATAATTTTGAGATACGTTCCTTCTATGCCTAGTTCATTGAGGGTTTTTACCACGAAAGTGTGCTGGATTTTGTTGAATGCTTTTTCTGCACCAATTGAGGTGATCATATGGTCTTTGTTTTTGCTTCTATTTATGTGGTAAATCACATTTATTGATTTATGTATGTTGAACCATCCTTGCATCCCTGAGATGAGGCCCACTTGGCTGGATTAACTTTTTTATGTGCTATTGAATCAATTTGCTAGTATTTTATGGAAGATTTTTCCATTTATAAGGGATGTTGGTCTATATTTTTCTATTTTTTGTGTGTCCTTTCCTGCCTTGGTATCAAGGTGATATTGGCTTCTTAGGATGAGTTGGGGAGGATTCCCTCCTTTTAGATGTTATGGAATAATTTCTGAAGTATGGATCTTTGTAAATCTGGTAAAAGTCCTTTGTAAATCTGGTAAAATTCAGCTGTGAATCCATCTAGTCTAGGGCTTTTTTGTTTTGGAAGATTATTTTTTTGTTACTGATTCAATCTCACTGCTCATTATTGGCCTATTCAGGAGTTCTATTTCTTCCTGATTGAGTCTTGTGAGCTTGTGTGTTTCCAGGAATTTGTCTATTCCTTTTACCCTTTGAGTTTATGTACATAGAGATTTTCATAGTATTCACAGATGATATTTTGTATTTATGTGGTATCAGTTGTAATATCTCCTTTTTCATTTCTCATTGAGCTTATTTGGGTCATTTCTCTTCTATTTCTGGTTAATCTAGCAAGAGGTCTATCAATTTTGTTGATATTTTAAAAAAAACAACTTTTTATTTTATTCATCTTCTGTTTTTATTTGTTTTCCATTTCATTTAGTTCTGCTCTGACCTCAGTTATTTCCTTTCATGGATATCTACATATGTCAAAACATCAAATTATATACTTCAAAAATTATTTGATTTATCATACATCTATTATACTTCAATAGAGCTATGGGGAGGAAGGAAGGCCCTAATCCTAAGGGTTTTAGAGTTTGAATTTGCAAATGATAAAGGACACTTGTGACTCCAGGTGTATGATGGATATAGAGAGAGGAGTCCACAAAGACCTCCAGGAAGTAAGGTATGCTTCCACTTTTAAATAAATGACTATCTCTCTCTAAGGCTTTGCCTTCCTAGGATTAGCTGCTATCCTTCCCATCCCAATATTCCTTTCCAAGTCCCTTACTTAATCTAAACCTTCTCTCCTCCTTCCAATACATTCTGTGTTTCAGATTTTCCTTAAATAGAATTTTCAGCATATTATTTGGACAATTAAAATTTGTGGGCCAGGTGAAGTGGCTCATGCCTATAATCTGAGCTCTCTGGGAGGCTGAGGCAGGAGGATCCTTTGAGCCCAGGTGTTCAAGACCAGCCTGGGCAAGAGTAAGACCCCCAACTCTACTAAAAATAGAAAAAAAATAACCAGGTATTATGGTGGGTGCCTATAATCTCAGCTACTGGGAAGGCTGAGATGAGACGATTGCTTGAACCAAGAGTTTGAAGTTTCTGTGAGCTAGACTTATCACACCACACAGCACTATAGCCTGGACAACAAAGTGACACTTTCTCTAAAAAAAAATAAAAAAATTTTTTGGTTTTTTTTCTGAAATAGGATCATGCTATGTTTCTCAGGCTAGTGTTAAACTATTAGGCTCAAGTCATCCTCCCACCTCAGCCTCCCAAGTAGCTGGATTACAGACACATATCACTGCGTGCAGTTTGCAACTGAAACTTTTTAATCTGTCCCCCAGTATGTAGGCAAAAGGCTCTCACTCCTTACCCTGGGCATCTGAACTCTCCCTAATCACATTCAACTTGATTTTGTGGCACTAATTCTATTGCAGTACTTGTCCAGTCACTGGCCTCCTTGGTCTCAGTCTTCTCTGCCACTGACTACTTCTGGAAGTGTCCTCTCCATCTTGGGTTACCTACCTGTATCAGATTTTGAAGGCCATGCTTTTGTTCTTCCTCCAAAGCCTCCCTTAACTCCTTTTGCCCACAGTGATTTTGACCTGCTGTGAACTTCAAGACCTTCTTCTGACTCCGTAATTCACATTTACTTACCCACGATCTTGTGACATTTTATGTTGACTTGTTTACTTTTAATTCTCTGCAATGACTTGTTCATTCAGCAAAAATTTATTAAAGGTCGAATTAGAAAAAGATTATTTTAGATTATAATCATGTTTGAGATTTTATTTGCTAATCTACAAGTAGAAAAATTCTTCTAATGTAGTATATTTTGTGATAGACGTATTAGTGCACAGAGCAAGAGGAACTTAATCCAGTCTAGACATTCAGGAGAGATGTTTGGAAGATCAGCACGAACTTGTAAAGATGATAATGTTGTTTGCCCTGAAAAAAAGGACTGCCTTTTACAGACAACAGACTCCCATTCTCAAGTTCAAGAATATCATCCAGTTTAAGTTAATCAGATATATAACTTTGACTTAGAAATTTGTTCATGCAATTTGGTGATTAGAGACCAATTCCTGAACATAATAATTTTTTAGGAAACATGCAGTGAAGAGCCAGAGGTTCAAGGGCAGAAGGATGTGGAACCAAAAGCCATCAGTTTGCATAGGAAACACCTTGTTTAACCCAATCTTTTTAATTTTTATTACTATATTAGTCATTATAACTATTTTCTGATTGCTATGGTGATAGTTTAAAGTAAGCTTTTATTAATAATTGTCACACCATTGTCTCAGTCAAAACCACCGACATTTTTCTTGGTATTGATATTTATGGAAACATCCTATTCCAAGAAGACAAGGAAACCTCTGAACTTTAGAAATGAGTACTCCAAGCTTTTGGAGCTGATAGGAAGCAGTTTGACAAGATTATCAACCACTATAGAGTCCACAGAGAAAGTAAAGTCCAAGCTAAGACTTAAAAGGTAAGTAGAAATTAGCAAGACAGAGATAGATACAGAGAGGAAAGCTCCTCTCAAGGAGAAGAACAGTATATGCACCTGAAGTGGTAAATAGTGACAGTACATCTTCAAAGTCAAGTAGAGTTCAGGGAGGATCTGGTAGGGAAAGATAAGACTAGAGAAAGCAGAGGAGACCAGCTTGCAAACACTATAAAGTACCTTGGACTTATCCTGAAAGTAATGTGGAGCCACTAAAGAGTGTTTCATTCATTCATTCAACAAATTATCATGAGCCTTTTTGTGCAGCACACCATTCTAAATAGAGAATAGGATAAAAAAAAAAAACCCCACATCTCACAAAACTGACATTCCAGAGAGAGGAAAGGAGACAATACATAAGTAAACAAGTCATTGAAAAAGATGATTTTGGAAAATAGTACCTGCTGTGAAGAAGATGGAACAAGATAATGGACAGGGACTAGGGGAGGGAAAGAAGGCTACTTAACCTGGCACGGTTAGAGAAGGTCTCTCTGACGAGGTGACCACATTTGAGGTGAGACACGAAGGATATTAAGAAGCTAATTGTGCCAAGATGTAGGGAGAGAACTTTTGGAATGAATTACAAGGTGCAAATGCCTTTGGGTGAGAGTAAGCTTGGCCTTTTCAAGGAACAAAAAGTCCAGTATTTCTGCAGTGTAGTGAGCAAGGAGGGGGGAAATGCTGAGCCTGGAATTGTAAGCAGAGCCAGATAGTATAGTCCCTTATAGGTCAAGATAAGGAAAGTATATTTTGTTCTAAGAACATTTGAATACCCCTGGAGCTTTTAAGCTAGGGTTGGAGGAATTTTATTTCCAAAAGATATTTCTGGAGAATTAACTATGATGAGACAGGAGTAAAATGAATTAGAGGCTATTTTTGTAGCCTAGACAAGAGAAAATGGTAGCTTGGACGAGGATTGTAGCAGTGGGAATAAATAAAAGTGGCCCATGTTTAAGATCTAGTTTGGAAGTAAAGCTATTTGCATTGGTTTATGGATCACAGATGTGTATGAGAATTTTACAAAGGAAAGAAATTAATAATGGTGCCTAGGTTTGTGCCTCAGCCACTGAATGAATGAGTGCTATGAATTGAGATAAAGGAGGTTGGGTGGGAGAATAAGAATCACAGGCTTCATTTTACCAAATTAATTGTGAGAGGCCTATTAGATCTATATCCAGGTGGAGATTTCAATTGAGTCAAGCTCATAGAGAAATTAATTTGATCATTGGCATATGCATGGTATTTAGAGCCACAGGAGTTGATGAGATATTCAGAATAGGTGGACATAAAGAGGTAAAGAAGGCCTAGGACTCTAGGATGCATGTAAATGGTTATCAGAGGATAAGGAACTAGCGAAGGTGACTGAGACTGACCAGCCAGTGAGGAGGGGGAGGAAAGCCAGGAAGATGTAGCATCACAGAAGGTAAGAAAATAGGAGGGCAAATAATAAAAGGACAGAAAAGTGACCATTTGGTTTTAGATGATCACTTTGAGTAGACCAGTGAGACAAAAGTCAAGTTAAGCACAGAAGATAATGAAAAATGAGGAAATGTAACCTGTAAGTAGAGGAGATTCTTTAGACACATTTTTCTATGAAAGGAAACGAGATGTAGGGTCTTGGCATGTCTTGTCTTTTTATGGGCCATGAAAACAGTTTGAGTTCAGAGATGGTAATTATTGTTCCTTTGTACTTCTACATCACCTAGCATTAAACTATGCTCATAAGTATGTCCTCAATTCTTACTGGCTGAATGGCTGGATGGGTGGATGAAGGATGATTTGTAATTGGCTGAGGGTACTGGTAGCAGAAATGAAACAGTATGGGAGGTAAGAAGCTTTAGATTTTTATTCTACTTTAATGTTGGCGAGACATGAAAAAAAAAGTAAGATACCAGAAGAGTCCCTGGAAAATTGAGTGCAGTTGGTTGCTTAGAATATTAGGAAGTGATCCTTGATATTGTCATGTTTCTACTCTAGAACATTTTTGGTGTTACAGTGGCTGTGGTTAATAATCTTGCAAAGTTTGGGCAGTGCCTGTGGCTCAGTGGGTAGGGTACCGGCCCCATATACCAAGGGTGACGGGTTTAAACCCTGCCCTGGCCAAACTGCAACAAAAAAATAGCCAAGTGTTGTGGCGGGCACCTGTAGTCTCAGCTTCTCGGATGGCTGAGGCAAGAGAATCGCCTAAGTCCAGGAGTTGGAGGCTGCTGTGAGCTAGCTGTGTGACACCATAGCACTCTACCCAGGGTGATAAAGTGAGACTCTGTCTCTACAAAATAATAATAATCTTGCAGAGTTGCTTCCTGTTCTGGACATAAAATTTGAAGCCCCTTTTTACTTCCAGGTCCACTGGGGTGCCCAGGATTAACTGTTTCCAAAACTGTATCAATGACAAGAAAATCACCTAGGCTGGTCTAGACAATGAAAAGACAATTCTCAAACAAGATTTGTTTTAAGAACACGCTTTCCATAGTAATCAGACTATAAGTCTCCAGTGACTAACACAGTAAAACACCTGGTGTTAGCGCTTTCCTTCCAGTCTCATGGCTCTTGACCTTTTGTTCCTAAAATGGTCAAATTCATAAACTTGTCAAGGACCAAGCAGCCTCCAGAGAATTGCAGTATGCTCAGAAAATGTACAATGGATGTATTTATAAGCCGTGATGATAACTGACTAATAGGAAATACCCTGAATTGAAAATGAGAGTTCATCATTTGCGAATGGGTTCACTTTCCCAGAGCAACTACTAGGGAAAATGGCGCATAAGTTGAATTCATCTTTAGAACCTCCCTGTTCCATTTTTTTTTTTGGTGTCTTCTTCCCCCATAGGCACAAGGGGTTTCATGTCCTTGGATCTTATCTCTACAAAGAAAAAGTTATTTTTAAAACTAGCTCGTATGAAAGTTTTAGTGTCTGAATGTAATTGTATCTTCTAACGGAACCCAAGGGTAGAACATTGTCTGGCCCAACAGCAGGCTCTCGACTTCATTTCAGATGCTGTGAGTCAAGGGCTGGGCAGTAGGTATGATGGTTCTGGGTTCCCTGGAATTAGTCCATCTGTGCAGCCACCTCCATCATGTAGGCCTCCTTGCTCTTCTGAGTTTGTTCACTCATGACACCAGATTTCAGACCAAAAGTTGTTCTGTAACCTTTATCTAATATTGTATTATATTATCTTCTTTTCTTGAAAAAATGCAAGGGGATTACGGCTCTCTGTTGACAGTATTTATTCAATAGTCACTTATTGAGCATTTATTATGTGCATAATGTCAGAGACTGGGACTTAGTAATTGTTTAGCACATATTATTCCATTTAATTATTCTAACAAACCCATGAAGTCAGTTTTATGATCCCTTTTTCACAGGTAAAGAAATTGAAGTTCAGGGCGGCACCTGTGGCTCAAAGGAGTAGGGTGCTGTCCCCATATACTGGAGGTGATGGGTTCAAACCCAGCCCTAGCCAAAAACTGAAAAAAAAGAAATTGAAGTTCAGAACCAGGTAACTAATTAGTTCCAGGTCATGCAGATACAGACATGGTTGTATCTTAGCTCAAAGTAGAAAAAGCTTTGTGCTGCTTTCCTAGGTGAGCTGTGAGGCACAGCAAAGTTAGCTAACTGGTTCAAGGTCATGCAGTTATTAAGATACAGACATGGATGCATATTAGCTCAAAGTAGAGAAAGCTATCCTGTGCTGCTTCCCTAGGTGAGCTCAGAGGTACTACAAAGTCAAGGAAAGGCAAGCTTAACAACAAAGAGAATGCCCAAAATAAATATCTTCTCAATTTACCAGAAACTACTAGCTTAAAAACAAAGGGAAGGGCAGTGTCTGTGGCTCAGTGGGTAGGGCACCAGCCCCATATACCGAGGGTGGTGGGTTCAAACTCGGCCCTAGTCAAACTGCAACAAAAAATAGCCAGGCGTTGAGGTGGACGCCTGTAGTCCCAGCTACCCAGGAGGCTAAGGCAAGAGAATCACCTAAGCCCAAGAGCAGGAGGTTGCTGTGAGCTGTGACGCCACAGGACTCTACCCAGGGTGATAAAGTGAGACTCTGTCTCTAAAAAAAAAATTAATTAAGAAAACAAAGGAGAAAATCCTATTCACTTTAATAATTTAAAAAAAAAAACAGTAGAGGATACATAGAAATAAACTTAAGAAATTTGTAGGACATGTGAAGAAACTAAAAAACAACATACTTACCTGGCAGGGGAGATACCACGATCGTGAAGGTGGTTTTCTCAGGGCGAGGCTTACCCATTGCACTCCAGATGTGCTGACCCCTTGCGATGTCCCCAATTGTGGGAAGCTCGACTGCATAATTTGTCACAGCGGGGAACTGCATTTGTGCTTTCCACTGGAAATAAAAAAGAGAAGAAACTGAAAAACAAACATTAGTAAGGTCCTTAAGGAAAAAGAAGAGGGAGAGAAAAGAAATGAGACGGGAAGGGGGAGGAGGGAAGGCAATTGGCGGGATCTCACCTAATGTACACAAGGGGAGGGTGTTCAGCATGCCCTCTGGGTGAAGGGCTCAACTACAACTTGAACTTCACCTTGGAAATGAAAACAATGTAAGCTAAACATGGGTACCCTCCTATTAATCTGAAATTTAAAAACAAATGGAGAAATGAGATATATTACTGAATTAGCATATCTAACGTTATAGATGTTCCACTTCTCATCACAAACTCCCACCGCCTTGTCTAGGAAGTGTTTGTCCCATATCCTTGCAATTCTGCTCATTACTATCTGTCTGTGCTTCTATCCAAGGACAACTCTTACAGTTAGGCTCTATCATCAGTTCTTGCAAATTCAAGGCCATTGCTCTAGCAGTTCTCCTCTCTCCTTAATTTTCTTCTACCATGTCCCTCCCTTCTGCAAGATCAGACCATAATCCGACAAAAAGACTGTGCTTTATTCTTCCCCCACCAGTTTAAAGAATCCACTTCTAGCTGTCATCTCACTTCTCCACTCCTTTTTACAGATAAACTCCTCAGACTAGTTACGTGGGATTTCTGTCCAAGGCCTCCTCCTTCCAGTTTCTTTTGTACATAATCCATTCAGGCTTTCGATCCAGTCACTCCACCCAAACTGCTCAGCTCAACATTGACCTCCTCACTGCCAAAACAATGGCAATCATCTCTCTTGGCCAGCCTACAGCATTTGATACTGTCAGTCTATCCTTCCTTTTGTCCGTCTGTTTACAGGACATTGTCCTGGCTTCATCGTTATATTTTCTCACCCCAGTCTCAGACTCCTTTAGGGGTGCAGGAGTATACTATATTTTGCTACTCAGTGAATGATGACAGGAAATGGTCACTTGAGACATTAGTGGTCAATTCCTTTAGGATAAAAGTGATTTCCTTCCCGACCTGGCTTCCCTATCTGACTGTTTTATTTCTTTATTTTTTTAAATTTTCAGAATATTAGAGGGATGCACACATTTTGGTTACATAATTTACTTTTGCACATTTCAGGTCAAAGTTATAAGTGTGCCTTTCACCCAGAATGTGTGCATTGTACCCAATGGGTGTGAATTTACCAAACTCCTCTTACCTAGTTGATTCCAGTTGAGTTTTACTTCTATATGTGCACATAAGTTTTGATAGACTGGTTCAAACTTGGTGTCGAGTATATGCGGTATTTGTTTTTCCATTCTTGTGATACTTCACTTAGAAGAATGGTCTCCAATTCCATCCAGGTTGTTACAAAAGATACTAGATCAAAATGTTCTTTTATGGCCAAGTAGTACTCCATGGTCTACACGCCTGTATACCACATTTTATTAATCCACTCATGTATCGATGGGCACTTGAGTTGTTTCCACATCTTTTGTTTTTGGTTTTTTCTTTTTTTTGAGAAAAACGTTTTTGAGAAAAATACTTTGTCACACTGGGTAGAGTGCCATGGCATCAACAACCTCAAACTCTTGAGCTCAAGCCACACCAGTAGCTGGGACTATAGGCACCCACCACAATGCCTGGCTAGTTTTTAGAGACGGGGTCTTGCTCTTGCTCAGGCTGGTCTGGAATTCCTGAGCTCAGCCAATCCACCTGCCTCAGCCTCCCAGATTGCTAGGATTATGGGCATCAGCCACTGCACCTGGCTCTCTTCTTTTCCTTTGGGTAAATACCTAATAGTGAGATTGCTGAATCAAATGGTAGGTCTACTGTTAGTTCTTTGAAATATCTTCATACTACTTTCCTTAGAGTTTGTACTACTTTGCAGTCAGTCCTATCAATAAAAAGTTTTGGGATTTTTGATAAGAGCCATTCTCACTGAAGTTAGGTGATACTGCATTGTAGTTCAATTTGCATTTCTCTGATGATTAGAGATGTTGAACATTTTTTCATGTGTTCATTGGCCGTTAGACTATCTTTATTTTAAGTTTCTGTTCATGTCTTTGAACAGAAAAGTGGGTGAAAGACTGCTTCCACATGACTGCTTTATTTCATCTTCATACTTCCAGGCAGCCCCCTTTATATTAGTTGATCTACTGACAAGGAAATTGTACAAATATTTGCATTGCTGTAACTAAATATAGTTGGACTTTTGGCTTAAATCTCAGATAGATCCACCAAAAGGCAATTTTTGCGAGGAACAGAGAAGCTACCTAGGAGTAAGCTTATTAGAATTAGCAGATATACATAGTTAAATTTGCATTTCAGATAAAAAGACTAACACAGGGCAATTTTTTAGTATGTCTGATGAAATACTTGTATTTTATCTGGCAATTCTACCTGGTGCGGAACTGATCTATCCTGAAGAAAGAGCTTGACTCAGTAATAAATTCTTAGGTGATAGAAGGGAGGGATGTTTCCAACTGGAGTATGGTATCTTCCTCCCAGTTTTGTATGTGGCCTGGATCTGCAATGAACTCCTGTCAGAGTCCAGAGTGGGTGAAGTTGGGTGCTTTGTTAGTGGGAGGAAAAAAAATTAAAACCACCTGAAATATCATTTGCTCTAATAGAACATAACCCAAAGGAGGCAGGAGAAGTTTCTGTCTGCTCTTCACAGCAGACAAAGTTGATTGACTTTGGCATCTGAGAGCTGTGCCCTGTGGGAAATGGTGGTGCTTGGCTAATTGATACCAGGACCAGTGGTGCCCCTGTAGAAAGCACTATCAGTGTGCAGAAGGGGGGCACTGGGGCTCAGTAAGACGTTGCACTGTGATTTAGCATAAATCAACAATTTCACCATCATGGGGAAAAGTCCAGACTTGCTTTGTTTAGAACTTGGAAATATCTCCCGAGACATGGAGTGGAAATGTGCTCAGATGGCACACTCTAGACACTACTGACTAATCCAGGGGCCCAAGCCCCAGAGGGGAACAACATTTAGAACCACAGTATCATATATTTGTATCTGTTGGCCTGACATGAAAGTTTATTGTAACCACTGAGGCTGCCCACATTCCTGTGGAAATGCAACCGGGTCAAGAAAACCCCACATAAAACTTGAAACAAACAAAAAATGATTCAAATTTCCCCTTACTGGCTTTTCACATCTGTTAGTTTTCCATTAATTTTGGAACAAGATGTAGGATGGCTGTTTGAAGACTTTTTCTGTGCCATGGTTCAATGTTTTGTTCTTTCTTGTATTAGAGGACTATGTATTTTTTTCAAACTTGATTTTTTGCATGTAAAGGTCAATGATGACAGAAATAATACCTAATCTAGTGGTTCTGAACATTAACACATTATCAGTTGAACCCTCTATCAGTATTTATCAACTCCTATTATAGATAATAGAAGAATTTAAGGTACAGGGTTCTGACTTGGAAGACTTTAAAAATTTCCCCAGGAGGGTTAAAAAGCATTATAATCAGGGACCACTTATCATGGTTTGCCCAGCACAGTTCTGGTTTACACCTGCTGTCCCTGATAAAATCAGTAAAACGGCTTCATTTTACTCACAAAAGTATCTGTGTTTTGGATGATCAATTGTACAGTCATCCTGACTGTAAAACTGTTTGGTTTACGTGGCGGAATATAGACACGTTCTAGAGATGTTCAGAGAAAAGAGTTTCACAGATGTACGGCTCGACGTTGGCCTCAAATGAGGAGCAGAAATGTTAAAAATAGGGAGAAAGAAGAAGCCCAAGTAGTCTTAATGGGGTGGGTAATCTCTGCTAATGAGAGACGGAGGTTGTTATAGGATGACTACCTGTCACGGTGCTCTGAGATGGGATGAGAATGGTCATTTTGCTTAAGTTAAAGAGTGTCGTCAATGCAGACTAAGTGATTTGAATTTTATCTTTGAGATAACAGAAAGCCATTAAAAATTGGGAGTAAAGAATAAGTATTATCAAACACTGACCCTTTTCTCAGACACTTGGACCTTTTTCCAGAAGCCTATTAGGGGCAGGCAGCTTGTGGAATAATCAGTGATATCAGTGCAAGTCCTTCTCAGTATTTTCCTTAGAAAGTCTTCCATGATGACCCCACTTTTACTCCCCCTTTTTTCTTGAAGACTTCTTGAACTCTCTTCCCTATAAATGTGGCCCCTATGGTTCTGAAGTAATGTAAATAAAGACAGGAACATTTATTTTGGCAGAATGTTAGGAGATTGTATTAACCTCATGGTGTATTTTATGCCATGAGAAGTAAATCAAGAGTTATTTTTTGTTATGCTTAAAATTTTAAAACTGATATTCTCTTTAGTAAAGTATCAC
The DNA here is from genome assembly GCF_000181295.1 of Otolemur garnettii. NCBI lineage: Eukaryota > Metazoa > Chordata > Mammalia > Primates > Galagidae > Otolemur > Otolemur garnettii. The sequence continues at coordinate 22,660,691 of NW_003852411.1, read as the reverse complement.
AAGAATAGAAAAGCAAGTATCCAATGTATTCAATACTAATATGAAGGCAGTAGTTGAACTAATACATGTCCACACAAGAGAAAAATTCAATTTAATTTCAAGGAGAAGAGGAGGAGGGAAGGGGTTGGTAAGCTGTAAATCAGGCGTCCTCAAACTACAGCCTGCCTAGGACATTTATCCGGCCTGCCAGGTGTTTTTCCTACTGCTACCTGTCCTGCTCAGCAGCCGACTCGTTCTGGGGCCCGCAGTCCGGCCCTCCGACAGTTTGAGGAACAGTGAACCGGCCCCCTGTTTAAAAAGTTTGAGGACCCCTGCTCTAAAGGGCACAATGTTAAAGCATATGGCACACCTTCTGGGTCACGGGCACAACTACAACAGGGACCTTGCCTAACTAAAGCAAACATTGTAACCTAATCGTTGGTACCCTAATATTAATCTGAAATTTAAAAAGTATTTTAAACTAATACAAATATATAATCTGGTCATTTCTTCCATTACAATGAGATATCTTGTATACCCACTTTGGAGGCTACAGTCTTTAAAACTGAGAAACTGTTAAAAGACTTTAATCAAGGATGACATGTGTGTATTATAAATACTATCATATTATCTAATAGCATAGTTGACTGGATTAGTATTAGGAAGAGTAAATTGGAACAATCCTTGGTTAGAGAGAGATAAACCAAAGGAAGCAATTAACTAAATATCAGCAGTGCTGGTATTAGAAAAGTTGGGTTTAGTCAAATATGGAAACAAAAAGGAAACACGCATCCAGAATGAGACTGTTTGGTGGGATTTTTCTGTTTTTTTTTTTTTTTTTTTTTTTGAGACAAAGCCTCAAGCTGTCCCCCTGGGCAGAGTGCTGTGGCATCACAGCTCACAGCAACCTCCAACTCCTGGGCTCAAGCGAGTCTCCTGCCTCAGCTTCGCAAGTAGCTGGGACCACAGGTGCCTGCCACAATGCCCAGCTATTTTTTGGTTGCAACTGTCATTGTTGTTTTGGAGGGCCCAGGCTGCATTTGAACCTGCCACCTTAGGTATATGTGGCTGGCACCTTAGCCACTTGAGCCACAGGTGCTGAGCCTGTTTGGTGGTTTTAAATAAGAATGATGTCCCAGAATTCTATGAAACATTAACATATAAAATTACACTTGAAACTCATCACTCAGTAGGATGAACAGAATAAAAGCTATCTAACATTTTATTGCAGAGAAAACTATTAAAGATCATTGCCACTTGCTGAAGGCAGGCACACAGTTAGTTACTAAGGGCAAGAGCCGAGTCTAGGATGTGGGGCTGTTTTCCTTCAATTCCAGTGGTCTTTCACCGTACCACACTGCCCGTCCTTATCTCGGATGTCCATTTTAGTTCTGTATTCCTGGTTCTGAGATATCCTTGGTGATTAAGAAATAACAGAAAGTTGTTTCTAGGGGAAAAGACTCTCATGAGAAGTATTCTCTTAGAAGTGTTTTCCTAGAAGTATACCCTTTTCTAGGATAAAGAGTCTCATGAGAAGTATTCAGGCCTATTAGGTTCCCAATACTTCCTTTGAGCACTGTAAATTTACCAGCCCCTCAATCCGCTAGAGTAAAATAAGAATGCAGCCTCAGCCTCAATTCCACCTCAAATACATCATAGTCACTTCCTTACAAGAAACGAACACACATCACAATTACTATGTGCGATAAATGAAATTCCAAAATTCATGCTCAGAGGTTTGTCATCCACTTAACACATAGGAAGGGCAGCATTTTCCTTGAATCATGGGCGTAGGTAGGTTTTAAAAGACTGAATTTACTTGTCAAAAAATGCTTTCTTGATCAAACTTAAAACTGAAGTACTGAACGGTGTTAGACTTTTTAAAAGGATGCCAATTTTTAAAAGTGCTCATGAAACATGTATGTTTGATTGGCAAAAAAGAAGTTTGGAAGAAATTTAATTGACAGCAAATTTTAATAGGAAAAAGTAGTGAATTGAAAAGCTTTTCCTCAGTCACCGAGCCAGATGCATATGTAACTGAAGTCATGGAGTGCAAGGATTTGGGGCTTTGCTACTCACATTGCTATCCAGAATCCAACAGCACTGGCATCAACTGGGGCCTATTGGGACAGCACAACCTCCTCCTTTGTTCACCACCTAGAAATGTGACTGGCAGGTAGTAGGAGCTCCATGATATTCAATGAATTAACGTGTTCTCTGAACTCAGTGCTTTTTACAGACCAGTCCTTCTGCCTGTTAAGCATTCAGCTCCCCACCCTTCCAGCCCTACTCCCCTATCAGTTTGATGAAAATCCACTTGTATTTGAGTCTGAGGTTAAGTGCTATCTCTTCTGAGAAGTCTTCCTTCATGGCCCAAAGGATTTTCTCTCCCTCTTACCACTGATTGTCCCAACATTGGCTGTCGTTATTACTATTCCCTTTTTTTCAATTTAGTTGTTTGTTTGAATGTGTGTATGTAAGGAAACTAATTATTTTTCCTAGTAAAATAAAGTCCCTGGCCTTTGGGGTTTCCAATGGGGTGGGGAATCTCTAATTGGGAAGAGGAGATGAGTATCTTCCTAAAATTCTTCTTATAAAATTTATCTTCAGCCTGTGATCCTCCATAGCCTGCCTACATTTGGCAGAGGCCGTGTGTCCCTTCCCCATCAGGAACTATCTCAATTCTTAAAGTCCAGAGTCAAAAAAAGAGAAGGAAGATTTCCTAGTGCTTTGCTCAACTTTCCAAGTTCTAGTTCTGTCAGAAAAATCTGCTGATTGACCATCAGATGATTGATCCTGGATCAATCTACCCAATCCTGAGTTGATCCACCCATCCTCATCCCCTTCTGCTTTCTCCCTTGTCAACCCCACCGTTAGGGGATATGGCCTCACCCTGTACCTCAAAAGGACAGCGCTATCAGAAACCTGCACGGTATGTGAAACATCCTCATGAGAAGTTCTCTGGCTGTGTTACTGTTTCCACCCTAGACTGGAAGTCCCCATAAAGCACAGCATGTTAACTTTATAATCCATCTTCATGTTCAGTGTCTGATACACTGTTGGAAGTTAATATTTATGTATTGAGTGATTTTTAAATAAATTATATCATACTCCACAGAATTATAAGATTAAGGATAGTGGTGCAGGACTGGTGGATAAGCTGACCATCATCGATACACTTTTGAGAGTGCTAGGGAATTAAACAAGTTGGGGCACTGGGACAACACACACAGCGTGGGACTTGGGCAAACTGGAATGTAGGCTGTTGTAGGTATAAAGCTCAGCAGAGTTGTCCCACAACCCAAAACTCCAACCGCCAAATGTCAGGGGTGCAACAAGGTCACTTGGGCTCTGTCATCAAGCACTTCTCTTGGGCTCTCAGCAACCCTGTCCCTTGATTGTTTTCCCCCATCACGAGTCACTAGCAATCCCATCCCCAGTCACTAGTTTAAAGTTCAACTATCGTGTGGATTCCAGGCCACCTCCTGACCCCCCGAATGCCTGGTCTTCTTCCTTAGACTCTACCATCTTGCTTTTCCCAGCACTCTTTCCGCTCTCAATTTTAATTTTAATTAATATAATTCCGTGTCTGTCTTCTATCATTCTTCATCTCTTTCTTTTGTCTTCTCTCCCATCTTGTTTGTTTGTGTGCTTGCTTGCTTTAATACATCTCTCTTCTTCTGGAAAGGCTTGAATCCAAAGCTGTCAGTTATCTATTGTTGTGTTTCCCATTAGTTAATCTCTGACCTTTCATAAATAAAATTGGACAAAGTTCCTTGATTAACAGAGGAAACCCATAAATCACAGTAAAGGGGCACACAGAACACAAATATGCTTGAGGACTTTTCTATTCATAACCCTACCTTTATAAAAGATTTAGGAGAAATGGCGTAGAACTAGAAGTATTCTGCAACACCAGGAGTGAACTTTTCTTACAAGGAATCTTTAACAGATAAATTATTGTGAATGGAAATTGTCTTCTCCGTAAACAGTATGTACTCAGCGAATTCTATTTTTTTTTTTTTTTTTTTTTTGAGACAAGAGTCTCAAGCTGTCACTGGGGTTAGAATAGGCTTTAGCAATCTTTTGCCTCAGCCTCCCAAGTAGCTGGGACTACAGGTGCCTGCCACAACGTCCGGATGTTTTTTGTTGTTGTTGTTGCAGTTGTCCTTGTTGTTTAGCTGGCCTGGGCCAAGTTCAAACCCGCCAGCCTGGGTGTATGTGGCTGGTGCCCTACCCACTGAGCTATGGGCGCCGCCTACTCAGCAAATTCTTAATGGAAGGGGACTGTGTTTGGGCTTTAGAGTAGGGCAGAATCCTATTTGGTTTGCAAGTATCGGAGAAAATAAAGCCCCAAAGACTGTCACCTAGGAAGTGTCACCTGGAAGGTGCCATCTTTCAGTGATGTCCCCGTTCAGGATGTCTCTGACGACCCCCTATTGGTAAAATAATTTACATTCAGGTTTTCACATTTGGCCTCCTCATTTATTTTTAAGCCATTGGGTAAAATATTTATATGATAGTTCTAGATGAGAGCAGACTAATTAAGATTACCAGGGATGCAAGACTCTCTAATGATTTTGAGTCTAACCAGGGCTAGAAAAGAGTTTCTGAAGCGTTTGGGGAGAAGTTTACATAGTAAGTTTTTTTTTTTTTAACCACTTTGGGAAAATGAAAATCCATCATAGTTAAGAGAGTGATTGTTTTAATGTTTAAAAATCCAGGCTCGAACGCATTTCCTGGAAAAGGAACTCAAATGAAGAGCATTAAAAACCTTGATGCCACCCTTCCTAGAAAATATTTCTTTGAGGTATTTTCCACAGAAGACAGAATCTTTGTGCTTCTCATTATGCAAATCCTAGAGATTAGCTTGAAGATGGCAAAGCAAACAGGAAAGAGCATTTAATTTGTGGAAAGCTTGGGGAATAAAATAAAATTTCTGAAAATGTGTCTCCCCCCAAAGATTTTTAAAACACAAAGAAGGTGGAAAAGGTTATGGTCATAAAATAGCTGGCGCGGAGATGGGTTAATGAGAATGTGCTGTGCCACTGAACAGATTGGGTGTGTGGTGAATTTCTAGGCTTTAGTCTGGGCGTGTCCAACCTTTTTTTCTCTGCCACACATTGGAAGAATAAGAGTTGTCTTGAGCCACACATTAAATACACAAAAATTAAGGAAAGCTGATGAGCCAATTTTTAAATTCGGCAGCCACTAGAAGTCACTTGGTCTAGAAGAGCAGGTATCTGAAGGATTTTGCATCCTAGGACATCTGAGACACATCTAGAGAATGTGGACAAGCTTTGGCCAGACATGAAAGAATAATTTTTTTCTTTCTGTTTATTTCTTTGAATAAATTTTTCGGGGTTACCCAGGGAGCAGTTGTCTATACGTTCTGAGGCACATTCATTTCTTCCGTGAGAAATGATTCTTCTCAGATTTCTCAACCTCAGATTTTTGCAACCAGGTTGGTTGATAACCCAGTACCACTCTACTGGGACCAGGAGTAGAACTTTCCTGGTGAAGACCTGTGAGAGGTTTGAGAATAGGCCGAGAGAATTGCTATGGCTACACTGAGGCTATGTGTCTGTATGGCTAGCTGGATATGCGTTTGGAGCTTTCAGAATCACACTGCTGCTGTTGCAGTGCAGCCAGGACAGCCAAGGACCCTCTAAGCCCCTGGGACAGGGTGATAGAGACAGGTTTCAGCAGCCATCCGACTTCAATGCCCATCATGATGCTTTCACTGCAGTGCCCAGTGTGCAGGGGGAGACTCACACAGGGATACTCGGTTCTGTAGCTTGAACCTCCAGTTCAAACACTTTCTTTGCATTCAGCTAGACCAGCAGTGCTCAACCTGTGGGTCGCGACCCACAGGAATTGTATTAAAGGGCTGCAGTGTTAGGAAGGTTGAGAACCACTGTACTAGTCAAAGTTTCTTTGCTTGGCCAACTGTTAGTCTTCTGAACGTCCGCCTAGGCCCATCTGTGTACATCCTTGTGCTAAGTGACTTTAACAAGGACCCCACCATTTGTAGTCACTGCGCTCCAGGTGTTGTCTGATCACACTGGCATGACTTCAATAAGAATCCTGTGAGCCCAGGAGTTGGAGGTTGCTGTGAGCTGTAATGCCAGGGCACTCTACCCAGGGGGATTCTTCAATAAGAATCCTGTGAGCCCAGGAGTTGGAGGTTGCTGTGAGCTGTAATGCCAGGGCACTCTACCCAGGGGGATTCTTCAATAAGAATCCTGTGAGCCCAGGAGTTGGAGGTTGCTGTGAGCTGTAATGCCAGGGCACTCTACCCAGAGCTTGAGGCTCTGTCTCAAAAAAAAAAAAAAAAAAAAAAGAATCCTGTTACTTCAGTCTAGTCAGACTCTCCCTTGCTTCTGATGTTTCTTCTTAGTAATTTTTAGCTTACTGACTCACTCCTTGGCTGTCAAGTCTCATTTTCCCAGTTGTATTGGAGGTTAAGCCCAATTTGCCCCCCCCATTCCAAAATAGTATTGCCATGGTCCTTACATCTGCACTGATAGTCCTGAATAAAATCTGCCTTACCATGCTTTAAAAAGTATCATTGAACAATTTTTTCTTCAAAAACTTACTACACAATAAGATAACTAAAGCCTTCTTCTATTTTTCTATGCTGGACGCCCCTAGCAGAGGGGTTGCTGGGAGCACCAAATTAATGTGAGCAGAAAAATAAATCTCGTACAGCTCCCCTCCTGTGCCTGGTGTATGTTACATAGTTCTCTTGATGTTGATCAGTTTATCGATCATTTTCCTGTATCTTATCAGTTGGGAGTTTATGGAAGTTTGTCGGACTAAGCCACAGTACTACTAACAAGAGCTGAGGGTGGGTGAATGGGGCTGAAAGCCCTTGTCCCGCCTACCCTGCTCTGCTCTCTCCCAGGTAGATGAGGCCAATGTGCCTGGAGGAAAAGGCATCTTTTCTTTACCTAAAGGCACCACACAGTCCAACAGCAGCTCAGCCAAGACATTTAGCATTTCATGACTGAGTACAACTGATTCTATCATTGACCTTGAACAACAGTCTTGAGAAGCATGGACCCACTTAGGGTGGATTTCCTTCTCTCTCTGCCCTGCCTGAGACAGCAAGACCTCCCCTTCCTCTTCCTCCTCCTCCTCAGTCTCCTCAAGGGAAAGATGAAGAGGATCAAGACCTTTATGATTCACTTCTTACTTGCCAGATACTAAATGTATTTTCTCCTCCTTGTGATTTTCTTAATAAATTTATTCAATTGTAAGAATACGATCTGTAATATATGTAACATACAAAATATGGGTTGATCTACTGTTTAGGTTAGCAGTAAGGCTTCCAGTCAACAGTAAGCATAAGTATTAAGTTTGGGGAGAACCAAAAGTTATACATGTGAATTTGTTGATTATGTGGGGGATCAACACCCCTACCCTGTGTTGTTCGAAGGTCACCTGACAATCTTTCACATTCACTCTTTCCACCTCATCCCTAAATACCGTGGAAAAGAATAGCTCCAGCAGCCCTTCATCATATTTTTGCAGATCGCAAATTGTTGGCACTTAGCTTGTTCTTGGGGTAAAATGCCCCACTTCCTTTACACTTAAGGTGCCACACTGTTTTTTTGTCATCATACCTTTTACATCGTTTCTTCCAGAATCATAATCCTTATCATGAATGAACATTTCTCTTAAACAACTTACCGTATCGATGATGAAACTACTTTGGAGGGTTGAGTCCACTTTCAATTCCTTGAAAGGGCAGAAATTGGAATTGTAAGAGAATATGTAGTGGTGATAAGTGTACTGTGGCTTCCCCAAGCTCCCTGGTTGAATAGAAACTGCATCCCTGGGCTGTGATAAAGGCATCTTTTACAGAGCAGGGCAACTTCTCTGCTGGCCTGCACCTGAGTTATAGTGGCCACTTTAAATATGTGCTTTTACCCAGAGAAAAGATTTGATATCAGCAAGCACAATGCCATCATACACACAGGATGAGAATCCAAATATTCTGGCTGAAGTGGAGGTGAAGAGTCAAGTTCACAGGGTTGTTTCTTTGCTATTCCTGCTTTCCAAATGGCAATTTATTAAACACTTGAATAAAATACCACAGACGGTACTGAACCTAGGAACCTGGCGGTGAAGCTGTGTTCACTGCCATCAAAAAGTTCATTCTCTAGCTGAGCTGCTGACACCTGTGTACTGTGCAGACTGCACAGCACATGTGAAATTGGCCACTGCATTCATCTCTGGGAAGGCACAGCTCTCGGTCAGGGTGGAGACCTTTCCCAGCCCCCTGTTTCCCACCCTGAGGCAGAAAGCCAGCTGTGGGACGGTGAGACTGAAGCTTAGGGGAGAGGCACATCTGAGAAACGGGCAGCTTAGAGGCAGGACACAGCACATCTTTGACCGAGACTTTAGAAATTAATAATATGAACTCTTCTTCATCCTAAATAATCTGCAGCACTGAAGCTTCCCCAAAAGGTAATTTTTATCTTTTTTGGATAAGGATGAGGGAGGGGGAAGGGTGGGGATGGGAAAGGTAGGCATGTAGAGAGAGAGAGAGGAGACTGGTGCCGGGCAGTGCAACATCTGGAGCTTAGTTGTTTCTCCAAGTTCTTAAATGGGATTTGTTATGGATAACAAGGTAGATACCAATTTTAAATATGATATGAAAATTTTTGCATTAAAATAAACAAAATAGTTTTTTTTCTTTCCTACTATTTAACAAATAGTATCTGGACTCCCCAGAATCTGGAATTCTTTTTCTTTTTCTACCAAGACCCTAGGGACTTGAGGTCCCATCTTTTGTTTGTTTGTGTGCTTGCTTGCTTTAATACATCTCTCTTCTTCTGGAAAGGCTTGAATCCAAAGCTGTCGGTTATCTGTTGTTGTGTTTCCCATTAGTTAATCTCTGACCTTTCATAAATAAAATTGGACAAAGTTCCTTGATTAACAGAGGAAACCCATAAATCACAGTAAAGGGGCACACAGAACACAAATATGCTTGAGGACTTTTCTATTCATAACCCTACCTTTATAAAAGATTTAGGAGAAATGGCGTAGAACTAGAAGTATTCTGCAACACCAGGAGTGAACTTTTCTTACAAGGAATCTTTAACCGATAAATTATTGTGTCTTATTTGGCTGCAGGGGCCTAACATGACCTGCTGTTAAGTCCTATCACTTTTACCCCATATCACAGCCTCCCTGTTGCTGCTTCCTTATCTCAGTGTGAATTCAACAGCTCAGTAGCCTGATCCTTCCGAGATAAATGAATATGAAAACAAAATGAAACAAAAACTTCTTATCTATGGCCTCCAACCAAATATTTAGGTTCAGTACCATTTAGTGATACATGTTATATGCCATTACAACTAATAGCATGGTGATCTGACCAGGCACTTGGTGTGAACAAAGGACTAACAAAGACCAGGAAGAAATAAATAAACTTCAGATAAAAAAACAGCAGGATTTCCTAGGAATAATCTTACATAATAGCAAAGGTGGCAGAGAGGTTAAATAGAATGAAGGTGGAGAAAACAGAACTTTCCTACAGAATGATTTCCCAGGAGATCTCATCAAATGCTGAGGTGTTTTCAGAGTCTCATCTAACAAGTACAAAGGTTGCTAACCTAGCTGGCCTATTGTTTAGATAAACAAAACTAAACTAGCAACATCAAAATTTCAGACAAAAACCCCCAGCAAATCAGAATCAAAATTTCAGACAAAAAACCCCAGCAAATCAGAATCGGACAGTCAAAACAAATTTTTGGTCATTCTGTTTATTTCACTTAGAACACTTGGTGAACATTAGCTAGGGCACTTAAAAGTCAATTCAATTATGAACCTCTTTAATCCTTCATCAATTATTTCGAGTGTTCGAGTCTCAAACACACCTCTTTCTTCCACAAACTTCTGAAAGAGATGAACACCTCCACCTACACCAAAATAATGTGCTTTGCTGGCCAAAAGTACTTGTCCATTTTTACCTAACAGTCTAAGGAATGTTTGGTGCAATGTACCGTAATAATCTGGATTGTAAATGGTTTCTGAGGTGAGAATGAGATCATATTTCACAAAGAGTTTTTCTCGGCTTAGTACAAGCTTACAAAACTCAGACCACTCCCCAGAATAGAACTGACATTTATATGGTTCTTGTACTACGTCTGATTTCCTGCATCTTTTCACATCTGGTTTGTTTACATCATTTTCTTCATCTTCCAAATTGGAGTTAGCTATTACATTGGGTAAAGTTACTTCATCAATCACCATACTATTATAATCTTGAAAATGAATTTCTTTGGCCCCTCCCTTGAATGCAGTGATACCCAGCAACCCTGATCCACAGCCAAGATCTAACACTTTTTTGCCAGCAAATTTCACTTTGGCCTTTATGAAATAAGCCAAGAGGTCAAAGGTACATTCCCAGATTTTTAAGCCTCCTTCATAAACACCTGTAATCAGATCAGTGTGAGAAGAAAAGCTTTTTGAAACTATGTTTTCTCCAGGGAAGCTGTCTTTCAACAAGACAGTTTTCACTACTGATAAGTTAGCATGCTGGAGACCCGGTAATGTTTCTATCACTTTATTTTCTAACACTTTCTTTAAATCTTTGGGCATAACATGCTCTTTGGCAGCTCTCAAGCAGGGCTGTTTTTTATGTGGCTCCAAGTTATCTGAATCACTAGCTGCAGTGAGTGGACTATCTGTGTCTTGAGAAGGAGCTGCATTTTCCACTGACTTATTTTCCCACAAGTGGTCCCGAGGCGAGTCAAGTTGTTCTATAGAACATTTTCTGTCCCTGTGTTCTCTTTTTTGACTTTCTAAGACTGACAGCTCTTTTGAAGAATCCAAGGTCAAAGCTCCATCTCCGAGGGGTGCTAATTTACTTTCCAGATGGTCTTCTATAGTGAAATTAAACTGAAAGGTCATTCTTATTAAATGCACACAATCCTTAAATTTATAGAAATACTCTTCAACTTCTAGAAAGAATTTGATGATACACATAAACCCGCATCAATAATTCCATTAGTCTTCTTGGGAGAACTTTCTTTTTAGCTGCTTATACACTGTAACAAACAGTGTATACTTCCAACTGATTTTTCACAGGTCTTAGTTCTTTTTTCAATTTAGCTCTGGAGAAAAAAAAAGAAACAAAATGATGATTGAAGCAAAATGTCACATTTCACTAAAATGTAGTATCAAATAACATCCCTCCCTCAATATAGCTGTCTTTTCTAAGAGTGTACCCAGCTCCAGAAGCAAGAACGTTCTTTTTTCTAATAGTATTTTTAGTTCCCTCATATTTCAAATGAGTTTTCAGTGTCCACATTGTGACTACAGCTGGCTGCTCTAAGTGGCCTTGAACTGGCAGTAGCAGTTTTCTTTCAACACTGGTAGCTTAGCAACTGCAGTTTCAAACTAAGCTGAGAATAGACAGATCTCGGTAAGATCTGATGACCAAAACTTTGTAGCTTTGTTGTAACAACACACTCCTTTAGTTTTTTTTCCCAGAAAAGGCAGAACCTCCTTGCAGCTGTAACTAACCCCTTTGTACAAAGAAGACAAGACAAGCAATACTCCATCACAGACTGTGCCCAAGGTCCCACCTGCACAAAAGGCTCTAAGAATGACCAATATTAATTCCTAGATCATGACAGTACTAAAATCTCCACCCTGGAAGGGACCTCTCTGCCATTTTTTGATCAAGGGATGCATGTACTAGCATGATTTCTCACTGTGCTTTGGGAACCTGTACTCCACCCCAAACAAGTAATGATGCTCACTCTCCTCGTGCATTATTCATTTCACTTCCAGAAACCTGCCCTCCCCATCCTGTTGGTGAGAAGGTGGATTTGACAAAGTCCATACCTCCCACCTCTCAGTCCACGGGTCCACTGTTTAAGGTCCACTGTAATACATGGTTTCTTCCTTGACAATCTTGGTGTCTCAGTAATTGGCTTTTTGCGCAACAAGCAACACTGTTTGTGGGTTCGTGAAAAAAAAAAAGCCATAGTTAGAGACAGAGATAAGAGACTTGGACACACACCATGACTGTCCGAAGATTGGAGTAGAAAATAAATTATTAAAACAAAAGAACAGGGGCAGCAGCCACCACCTCCACCAGAACAAACATAATGTCCAAGATTTTCACATAGGACAGCTTAGCTACTTGGTAGCCTTCAGCTGTCTCGACTGTACCCAAATATAATCACCCCTTAAACTTCCAGAATCTCTTCCCTTCTGTCTCAAATAAAAGAAGTTCAAGATTTTACTTTGGGAAGTGAGCATCTCCTTAAAAATAATGCACTTATGGGCTGGTGTGTAAATTCATACAAAAGACTTCACTATACACATTTAGCCCAGGCCAGCAGCCCCTAAGGTACGCTAGAGGGGCAACCGGGGCGTGCAATAAAGACTAAATTAGGTGGCCGGATGGACACAAAATAAACGCCCTGCACTAACCGTCTGGATAGGCCTGCAGAAAATAGAAGTAACTTTACAGAGAATCGTTTCTATTTCCTCTGTGCTTGACACTACCATCTGCTTCAATTTGCACAACAATTCTGGAAGACTGGATCTTTATTCCTCTTACACAAGATGTACAAAGGGGGCTGACACAGTCAAGCAAGTCAGAATGTGACTTGTTTCTATCCCAACCCGCTGCAGGGCTTGAATCCATTTCCGGCTGCAGGTCCCAGGCCAAATCTAACCCCAGAAGTGCAATCGCAAAACCCCGTGGGTAGCAAACCTGGGGACTCCTAGCCCTGCCCTCCCCATCTCGAGGTAACGTCTACCTGGAGACCCTCACTGGCCGGTGAGCCTTGGGAGCACGCGGCTGAGAAACCGCGCCCCGTGCCTCCGCCTGCGTGCTCACAGAGCGCACCAGTGAGTCGAGTTTGCCGAGGGCCAGACAAGCCCGGCTTCCTGTTTGGCCGTGAACGACTGGGGTCCACCTAGCAACCCAGGCCGCGTCCTCTCTATGGTTTTGGAGCCGGCGGCGAGCTCGCAAGGGCTGCTGGGACTATGAGAGCTTCCGGTCTGGGCTGTGGCGGGAGAATTTCGAAGCTGCCTTAGGCCAAAACATGTCCCAGGAAAGCGCAGTCCCAGCGAGCGCGGTCCCGCTGGAAGAATTGAGTAGCTGGCCAGAGGAGCTATGTCGTCGGGAGCTGCCGTCCGTCCTGCCCCGGCTCCTCATATCCTTGTTTGTCACTTCCTAGAGAGGGGTAAGGGGCGGCTCGTGGACCTTCCCCCCAGTCCGCTCGCGCCCACCGTCGGGCAGTGCTTTGTTGCTGCAGCCTGAACTCTTTGTCTTTGTCGAGTGGGGTGAACAGCGAGGGAGTGGAGGCGCGAGAACCGTAGCAGATCGGAGGCTTTTGTTTCTGCAAGGGTTCCCAGTCGTGTTCTGACTTAAGGTTTTGGCAGTGTGTGTGGCGTTTTCTTTCGAACTTGAAATTGAGTGCAAATACTTAGCACGGGGACAAGTGGGGAGGCAAGGTCTCAACCTGAGCTATACGGCTTTCTCTCTGGCTCTTAAAAGGTGGATGAAGTAAAGCGAGATACTCTGAACTTTTAAGAATTGAAGGATGTAGTTCTTTGGTGTCAATTTTTTTTTTTTTTTTTTTTGAGACGGAGCCTCAAGCTGTCCCCCTGGGTAGAGTGCTGTGGCATCACAGCTCACAGCAACCTCCAACTCCTGGGCTCAAGCGAGTCTCCTGCCTCAGCCTCCCAAGTAGCTGGGACTACAGGCGCCCGCCACAACGCCCGGCTATTTTTTGGTTGCAGCCATCATTGTTGTTTGGCGGGCCCGGGCTAGGGATTCGAACCTGCCACCTTAGGTGTATGTGGCTGGCGCCTTAGCCGCTTGAGCCACAGGCGCCGAGCCGGGTGTCAAATCTTTTAAAAATGTTTAGCAAAAGTTCCCCGCCCCCCGCTTCCTTTTCGGACCTGTTTTGTTTTATTCGTAGGAAGAGTTGCTTCCCACTGTTGCCTTCATCTGCAGGATTTGGGATGTTTAATGCCTCCGCTGTCCAGGTGCAGACCATTCTTAACTAGTCTCGTGCCTTCGTGGTTGTAAATGTGCGTGGAGTCCCAGCCCTTCGTGTTAAAGTGTGTGTATGTATATACACTTGAACTCACCTTCAAAATTAGACTAAGAAGAGTGATGCTCACTTGACAAGAGTTCCGACATAACGAAAATAATTTTTCACAGCTAAAGCCTATTGTAACTAAGTATCACCAGAAGGAAGAAGTAATTCACCTAGTCATTAGCAGAAGCCAAGTAGGTGCCAGAGCCCTTTCATAGTTTTTGTATAGAGAACTGCTGTCCTCAGGACTTTAAACTTGGAAACAAAGAACCATCTTCCTATTCAAAAATATTTACTGCCATGCACAATGCGTACCCGTGCACAATGTGTATCTGGCATTGGGGGAGCAAAGATAAAGATTCCTCTTCTTCCTCTCAAGAATATAGGGAGGCGTCATTAAATTGAACGTCAACATTCCCACTCAGCTTTGCACCTCAAAATTGACATGTTCAAAAGAACCCAAACTTGTTCTTTGTCTGGTTCTTCATCTAAGTAAATGATTTTATAAGCCAAAACTTTGAATTCTATCTCTTGCACCAAATCAGCAAGTTTTATTGTTTCTGACTACAAACTATATCTTCAATCAATCCACTTATCTCCATCCCCATAGCTGCCAGTCTTGATTCCAAACCCCTATCACACTTCACCTGGATTAGTAATATAATAGCTTCCTTCTGTTCATGGTTCTAGTAATCCTTTCTTAAAAAAAAATACCGGGGCAAAACAGATTAGGTCATTTTCCTTTTAACCACCTTCAGTTGCTTTTCAGCAAGTTAGGAATAAAAGCCAAATTTACCTTGTGCTCCCATGGGACCTACAGGTTGAGAACTGCTGCCTTAGAGGGACTTTTTTTAGAGCTCTCAATCTTAGGTTGTTCCCCAAATCCAGTCTGTTATACTTTTATCATAGTGTCTTTTTTTTTTTTTTTTTTTTGAGACAGAGTCTCACTTTGTTGTGCTTGGTAGAGTGCTGCGGCATCATAGCTCACAGCAACCATAAACTCTTGGGCACAAGTGATCCTCTTGCCTCAGCTTCCCAAGTAGCTGGGACTGCAGGTGCCTGCCACAAGGCCCAGCTATTTTTTTAAGAGATGTGGTCTTACTCTGTCTGCTGTTGCTCAGGCTGGTCTCAAACACCTGAGCACAGGCATTCCCCCACCTCAGCCTCCCAAAGTGCTAGGATTACAGGTATGAGCCACCTTACCGGGCCTTAGAGTGTCCTTTTTGGTTTTCTAAAAAGTCAGCAGAAATTAATCTTATTTGCTTTATTTTCCACTTTGCCACATTATACTGTAAAGTACTTAAAGGCAGGGCCTTGTTTTCACAGCATTATCCTCAGCATCTAGAACAGTGTCTGGCACATAGTAAAGAGCTAAAGGTATTTCATATTTTAAAAATGTGTGCAAGTCTCACCAGACAATATTTTTTTTAGCTTATAGTCATTTATCTTTACAACAAATGAAGGAAAAGTTTGCAATAAATCCACACTCCTATCACCCAAACATAATTATTCCATGTTTTGAATTTTACATAATTTCCAGTCCTTACCTGCATGTCTAGGTAATCATAGTTTCTGATTAATTTTGGAATGGCTAGAATTTTTTGAGCTGTACTGAACAAATGATTTAATGACTGCACCTGTAATTTGAATTTAATTTCAAATTCTTATGGATCATTGCTTAAATTTCAAGATGAGTCATTTTGATTTCTGCCCTAAAAAATGCATATTCAGAATAAGATTTCAGGAGAGGAATAAATTTTTATATTAGGGTAATAGAATTATGAGTTGTTATTGACTTGTTTCATGATTCTTACAGTTTTTATAATAAAAATTTTCTAATAATTACTCTGATGTTATCTCAGTGGTTTATAACGTGATTACTGTTAACTTTTTTATTGAACATAGGATAATTTATTGTCACATTTGTAAGCTGCTATGTGCAGAATAATTTCAGTCTGATAAAGTTGGCAAGATAGGTATGCAGCTAACTTGAAAATAAGATAGGTGATGAGCAGCTTAAGACAGATAGAAATAAAGTACTGAGATGTTTCTTTCCTGTAGTAGAAACCAGAATGGATCATTACAGCACTCTGTCTTATCTGTCAAAAGTATTTCGTGACTGCACATGGTTTGAAAAAGCAAGTTTGCTCATGAGCAATTTTGAAAATATTTCCTCACGATATTTTCAACATACTGTTTGTTTATATAATACTAAGTTTTTAAAAGCAAAATCAAGCTTAGTAATTTGAATTTAATTTCAAATTCTTACGGATTATTGCTTAAATTTCAAATGAATCATTTTTTAATTTTTTCTCAGTAATGAATATCCTATTATGATACTAGTATCTTCCTTAATTATCTTACTCTTTGTATCAATGTTCTGACAGTTGGAGTGAGCATATTCGTAAGTAAAATGATTTAATTGCATGATTTACTTTGATGTCATTGCAGCCTGAGTCCCACATAGTTTAATGGATATGTTCTGTTCTTTTCAAATTTAATCGTTTTCTGTGTTACAGCTTCTGTAACCTTCGGTTACTTAAAATGACCAAATTCCTTCAAATTACAGTGCTTAAAGTTTTAAATTCCATTTTAGATAGATACTAGCAGGGTTCTGTTGATGTTAAGTATAAGCACATTGTAAATTTTAAATGTTAAATTGTGATTAGACCTATATAACATATAATTTACAGTCCATTTAACCATCAGCCTCTAATATGTTTACTGTCAGTTAGAAAATACTTCCTGAATTGCCAAAATTTTGTTGTCTAAGTGGTAACAAATTTGTCATTTAGGGAAAATTGACTTCTTTTCTTGATCGGTCTTCCTTCGTTGGTACTACTTGATACTTTTTTTTTTTTTTAAGACTAGTCAAGTGCAGTAGTGAGAAGAGGGGAAAGAGTAGGACAAGGAGTTCAGTCTGTAACTGACTGTGAACAGTCAAGTGAGATAATTCACTACCTTCAGACCAGCTATTACTTGATACAATTTACTCAGGAGGGGATTTAGAAAGTTAAGATTAGTCTGCTCAGTTTAGTCATACTGTAGTTAGCCTATACTATTGACGTTTCACTTGGTTGTAGGATATTGGTTTATAATTTTGAATCGGTGTTGCCTGTTGGGAGTCTCATTTCTTTTAGGTTTTAATAACAAATTATTATTATTAGTATTATTTTTTTGGCTGGGGCTGGGTATGAACCTGCCAACTGCGGCATATGGGGCCAGTGCCCTACTCCTTTGAGCCACAGGCACTGCCCTAACAAATTATTTTTTATCTTGATTATAAAAGTTATTCATGTACATTTTAGACAAATCAAAACATGCAGAAAAACAAAAGATTATATAACATCCACTGATTGAAATGATTAAGATTTTGATGAGAATCTCGTTTCTCATCCTGCCAGCCTATAATTCTTTGTATGCACATTTTTATCTGTATTAAAATTGGATTATACTACTGTATCTTGCAGTCTTTTTGTCGTGTTTTAAAATATTATTTTAATGATGGCAGTTCCTATTTAATATATGTACCCACATGTATTTAACTGATCATTGGTTGTTGGGCATTTAGATCGTTTCCTTTTACTTTCTTTTTTCTTTTTTTTTTTTGCTATTATAGATAATTTTTGCTATTAGTTTTTCTACACAGAAAATGGCATTTTGAAAACATACAAACTTTTAGATTGGCGGTATTCTTGCATTCGGAAAGGGCAATGACCTTTGTTGACCGACATGTTTTAATATTTTAAAAAAATACATCACTATTTTGCTTTATAGAAATTTTGAAGATTATTATAGAAATGTTTTTACCTCATATGAACTACCTGACACTGGAACAGACATTCTTTTCACAAGCATTACCAAAGGTATAGTACTGTTATCTTTATTTACACATTATAAAGGTTGCTAAAATCTAGCCTCAGTTTTTGCTATTTTTTATTGTGTTCTGATTTTCTAATATATCAAACTTTTGAAATAGAAATACTGGTAAAAAAAGTTCTTATGTGGGAATATGATAGTGATAATGTGATCATTAAGTGATAAAAAACATTTTCAGATTGTGTAGATCCTTTACCAATTGAATTTAAATTATTTGTAGTTAATTTTGAATATTCTTGTATTTGAAAGTATTTCATGAAACTTTGCCTAGGTGATAAAGTTAGCTAAACCTTATTTTATATTCTCTGTAGTGTTTTTTTTTTTTTGGAGACGGAGCTTCAAGCTGTCCCCCTGGGTAGAGTGCTGTGGCATCACGGCTCACAGCAACCTCCAGCTCCTGGGCTCAAGCAAGTCTTCTGCCTCAGCCTCCCAAGTAGCTGGGACCACAGGCGCCCGCCACAGCGCCCCGCTATTTTTTTGGTTGCAGCTGTCATTGTTGTTTGGCAGGGGCCTGGGCTGAATTCGAACCCGCCACCTTAGGTGTATGTGGCTGGCGCCTTAGCCACTTGAGCCATAGGTGCCGAGCCTCTGTAGTGTTTTTTTAAAATTACTGTAGTTTGGTGTTTGGAAAAATGGAGCTAAAATTTATTGAAGAAGGCTTAGAACTTAAAAAGCTGAAGTATTGGTAAAATCAAGTAACTAAGAGAAAACATTAAACTCACAGATTACATTCTTTATATATATATATATATATGTGTGTGTGTGTATTTGTACTTTCTCTGAAAAGGATGGTCATACTTTTTTTTTTAATGGAGGGAGCTAAAGGTACTTTGGTACCAAAAAAATAGATTTATTTGTGATAATTTATCTCTTATTGGAATGGATATCTTAGTTTAGCCTTTAAACTTGTGATCATCAGAATTTTCTTTTACTCGTAGTCACTTGATTATTCTTGATATCTGAGAAGTTTTTTAGAATTGGTTCTTGACTCCCAGAAAAAGATCCAGCAATTATATAGACAAAAGTAGGAATGTTGAGCATTAATAACCCAATGGGATGTGATACCCTCTTTACATTGTGATGCTGACTATGTTATTATTATAATGTTTTAAATTATTTAAAAAGATCTTAGGATCATTAAGTTTTGATAGACAAAAGGCTTAGTTGGGAGGTCACATACTGTACCCCTAATCCAGGAGGGATATCTTGAATTGAGTCAAAAAAGGGAACTGGTTGGAATGTAAGTGAATCAGTACAAATTTGTTACTACTTCCTAAAAATATCCTTATAAATGCTATATGAATATTTATTGGTCAAGACAGTCATCTTTTATCATGCAAAAGGATAATATTATATTTACATTTGTTACATTCCCCCCAAATGAAGTTAGAGTGTCTATTAAATAGAATCAAACTGCAGAAATGGAAAATAAATTAATTCTGTCTGAGTTATTTTTTAAATTTTCAAGTGGTCTTCATCAGTAAGAGGCTTTTTTTAAGGGATTATTGTAGAAATACTTTTTATATATACTTTTTACTTAATTAGGCTGAACAGGTGTTATTAAATGCAAAATAAATCCTTTTGTGTTTTTTTCTTTAAGATGTCTTTTCTAATGATTTTTATTATTCCTTTTTCTAACATGATTTGTTTTCATAGACTGTGAAATTATTTGATGACATGATGTGTGAATTAACCAGTCAAGCCAGAGAACTTTCAAGCCAAAATTTAGAAATCCAGACTACTCTAAGGAATATTTTGCAAGTAAGTCAAATGTATTAGAAAGGGGGAAGAGAGAGAAGGATCTTAAAGTATGAGAATTTTTATACTGTTATTGGTTAGCCATGTATGCTGGAATTAAATTTATGGATTTAAAGATATGAATACAGAAACATGAATTCTGTATTTTTTTAATATAATTTCATGCTGAGTAAATATCTGAATTTTGATAAGAAAACAAATCCTCACAATAGCATGCCCCACCCATAATTTCAAGACATATGTAAAGGGATTTTGACATGAGGAATGAAGAGGCTGACACAGAGTCTATGCCAGGGGACTGAGGAGCTCAGGGAGGAGTCCTCTCCACCAAACCTTCGTTCATATTATTATAAAACAGGAAGAAGTAGATAGAAGCTGCTTATCAGACATCAGCACTGATAGGGAAGATGTGGAGAAGATCAGATAGACTGTCTCTACCTTGTTTTTGCAAAACCGCAGACCTTGAGCACGACCTTTTACTCCAACATCAAGAAACCTTTGGAATCTAGAGAATCTTTACCATAATCTTTAGGCCTTCAGACCTCACATATACATTGTCTCTTGGAGGTCAGTGCTCTGGCCTCCTGGGAGTACACTACTCATGTGCCATTCTTGTGACTCTTTAGGTCTCTTAAGGAGAAAGTAAGCCTTTGCTGAAGCTCAGGGCACAGTTTTCCCTACTCATATGTGTATGACATCTGCCATGTGCTTTAAAGTTTGGGTTAGGGTTCTAGATGACTAGATAGTTATTTCAATATTTGTAATTCTGACAGACTGAAGTTTTGTGAAAATAAGAATGAGGTGTCTGTTTTGTTCACTGCTATATTTGTAGCACCTAGTGTATTGTCTGATACTTTTTCAGTGCACAAAAAGTATATTCTGAATGAAACTTCTGTCCTTATTTCCAGACAATGGTGCAGCTCGTAGGAGCTCTTACAGGATGTGTTCAGCATGTCTGTGCTACACAGGAATCCATTATTCTTGAAAATATCCATAGTCTTCCCTCCTCAGTTCTTCATATAATCAAAAGTACATTAGTACATTGTAAGGTGAGTAAAGGTCAAAGTGTAGTCTAAATGCCCTATAATCAATGAGCAAAAGGGTTGTATAAAATGTCTGTACAAGATTTTACACTGTAGCCTATATTATTGGACTAGACTTTTCCAGAGAACAAAGAGCATGTGTGTAAATAATTGTTTCAAAATAAGTAGTTTTAAGGACGTAATAAAAAATGGCCTTTTGAGAGTTTTGGTTTTATCCTATTTCCCCTCTATAAACAAGTGATAAGGATTTGTCTTGAGTTATAGCAATCCTGAAATTGTTCTGTTTTATGGTGTTGGTGACTTGATCAATCACCTTAATTATTAGGTACCAGAACTTCCTTTTATAAAGGGAAGTTAACAGGCCAAGTGTGGTGGCTCATGCTTGTAATTGGCATTTTTGGAGTCTGAGGAAGGATTGCTTGAGACCAGGAGTTTAAGACCAGACTGAGCAACACAGCAAGACCCTGTCTCAAAAAAAAAAAAAAAAAATTAGCTGGGCATAGTGGCATGTACCTGTAGTTCCAGCTACTTGGGAAACTGTGGCAGGAGGATCACTTGAGCCCTGGAGTTTGAGGCTGCAGTAAGCTATGATCACAATGCTGGGCTCCAACATAGGTGACAGTGAGACCTTGTCTCTAAACATAAAGAAATAAAGAAAGGGAAATTAATCCTTATTTAGTCCATGTCTACATTTAAGAGGCAGCTTTAAAGCACAAAAGCTGGCCTAGAATTTGTGGAGCACAGGAAATTTTAGTATTTATCAGGTGAATGAAAATCACTAATGCTTCTCTTTGGTGATAGGGTGCTAATTTGTTGGTTGAATGCCAATTGGTTGGGTGAGTGAAAATTACTAGTTAATTAATGTCTCTTTTTGGTGATTGGATGGTAAAATGTCATGCCCTGACGTACATTACCTCCTTTTTTGTTCTAGCATAATCGTGAAAGCCAAAAATCTTATTTTATACATGCTTGCATCTGTCAAAGTACAATATATGCTATAATGGATGTTCAGTAAACATGTGTTTAGTGAATGCATATGTAATTTCATTAAATTTGTGATCTCTAATAGTATGAGTTAAAGTAAATTTGGCTCTTGAGCTTTTTATGATTTGTTTTTTCTCTCATTTTTATTTGTGATCAGAATAGCGAATCAGTGTATTCTGGGCGTTTACACCTAGTTTCAGATCTTCTCCAGGCTCTTTTCAAGGAGGCCTATTCTCTTCAAAAGCAACTAATGGAACTATTGGACATGGTTTGCATGGACCCTTTAGTAGATGACAGTGATGATATTTTGAATATGGTGATGAGTAAGTGAAGAAAACTTTGTGCTCAGTATATGATATGTATGATGATTATAAATCTTACATAGGTTAAACTTGTTGTAATGATTTATGTTATCTTAATCACCATGCATAACAAATAATTTAACTTTTACCAAATAAATTTTTAATCTTTTAAATTTTGGAATTTTCACAAAATTGAAAAATCAAAATTGATTTTTGGTGCCTTAATTTAGATTTGCATATTCAGTTAATGTTCATAGTTGATAATTTCCCCACAAAAATTCACAAAGAAAGGTATGCAACCTTATATTGTGTAAAGTTGTCCATATTCTAAGACAGTAGATTCCAGATTTTAACTATAACCCATAGAAATGCATTTTACATTCATTTTCAGAATGCAGAAAAATATGTGTGTATATGTATGTCTGTGAATGCATTTATACCCACTTTATATATAATAATGAAGTAATAATGAAATCATACCCCTTTTACATGTGATGCCCTCTGTACTATACATGTATCTCATTTTTAAAGAACTGCTGATTATAGCCTACTTGGTTCATTTCATCACTTATTCATAGATTATGTCCCAGAGTTTGAAAAACAATATATATAAAGGCAAAGGTTGTGTTCATAACTTTGGTATAAAAAGAGAAGTTAGTTTTATATAGTTTATCAGATACTTATTGCTCTGTAACAAACTATCTCTAACATCTATTGCTTAAAAACAACCACGATTTTTTTTTTTTGGCCCGGGCTGGGTTTCAACCTGCCACCTCCAGCATAATGGGGCCAGTGCCCTACTTCTTTGAGCCACAGGCGCTGCCCAACCACGATTTTATTTATTCATGATTCTGAGTGTCTGCAGTTTAGGGTGGGATCAGCTGTTCTCTGTTCCACATGGTGCACCCAGCTCACCCATGTGTTTGTGGTTAGAGACTTCACTCTCTTGTCTTGACAGAGGCAGAAGTACTGAGAAAGCCTTAGGTCATCTAGTAGACCAGTCCTGGCTCAGTCACCTGATGGTGGTGTCAGGTTTCCACTAGCAACAAGAGAGAACATATCCCAACATGCAAGCACCTTTCAAGATTCTCTTTGCCTCAGTTTTATTATTGTGCCTTTGGCCAAAGCAAATCACAGGACTAAGCTTAGATTCAGTGTGTAAAAGTATCTGAAAGGGGGCAGTTATTGTGGTAGCCATTTTTACAAATAATCTACCAGAGGCAGAGTAAAAGCCTTGCATGGATACTGTGTAAATTAGTTGTAATTGTTCTTGTTAGATTTCTTTCCTGGGTGGTTTATTTTGTCATGTTGGATTAGAATTATATCTATAGAGTATTTCTATTATAATGAGATACAACTTCTATTCCACTAAACCTTGGTTTTATTAGGTATAGGGTGGGTATAAACTTTAAAAAATTTTTTTTCATAATTTATAAAAATTTAAAAGCATTGTACTTAATTTCAGTAATTATTTTGATGCAATTACTTTCAAACTGCTTTACCTCTTTTAATTCAATCAAATGTTGAGATTGTTCAATAGATACTTTAAAATGTGGGAGAATCCCTGTGACATTTGAATGCCCTAAAAGTTTTGTTACTTTTCTTTGTAGTTATTCATTCATTGTTGGATATCTGCTCTGTTATTTCCAGTATGGACCATGCATTTCATGCCAATACTTGGAAGTTTATAATTAAGTAAGTGTTTTTTCATTTTTTTTATACTATGTTTTCCATATCCCAAAATCTTAATTATTCATTTTTTTAATTGGATTTGAAACATTTTGTGTGGATATGTATGTTTACTGACATTGCTGTCTGTAAACCAGATTGGGCTTCTTTACCTTTCTGCCCCTAAAATTAAAAAAAGAGTTCTACCTAGTTAGCTAATACTTCTGAACTAATAGGTCATGGGCCAGACTAAACTTTAAACTCTTGCCTGATGCTATTATGAGTTAGCCAGCTGTCAAGTATCCCATTTCTAGGCTTAGAGAAATTAGTAACTATAGTTAAAGCTGAATATTATCCCTTCATTGTGTACTTTTGAGTTATTTAAAATTAATTCCATTTATAAAACAATTTTAACTTTCTGAAACCACAGTATTATGAAGGGCTACTACAAAGAGCCCTTCATCAGATTCTTAGAGGTAGAAGGAGATGAGCTGAGATCTAAAAGTGGTTAAGAACCTCTACTTTAGGCTCGGCGCCTGTAGCACAGTGGTTACAGCGTTGGCCATATACACCAAGGCTGGCAGGTTCAAACCCAGCCTAGGCCAGCTGAAAAATGACAACTGCAACAAAAAGTAGCCAGGCATTGCGGCAGATACCTGTAGTCCCAGCCATTTGGGAGGCTGAGGCAAGAGAATCGCTTAAGCCCAGGAGTTTGAGGTTGTTATGAGCTGTGATACCATAGCATTCTACTGAGGGTGACATAGTGAGACTCTGTATCTCAAAAAATAAAAAAACCCTCTACTTTATACACATGCATGGCTGGTCAGTGGGTCAGTGTAATACTTTCAACTCTTAGGTGCTTTTTTTGCACCATCAAGACATTAAGTTGCCAACAAATAATAGTGCAGGAGTTAGGACTGTCACCTCAGAGCTTGTACTGCATGTGCTTATATCCATTTTGAACTCACTCCTGAAACTTTGGGAAATTTGGTTAATTTTTCTGAACCTGAGATTGCTCATCTGAAAATGGAAATAATGATAACATTTTCTTGATAGGGTTGGAGTGAGAACACAGATTGTCAGTTGACATGCTTGGAACCATACTTGACACATAGTGCTCCATGAATTAGCTGCGTCATCGTCAAATATCTTCTACTCTTGCCCCTTTCCAGTTCATTCTCTAACCAATGTTCAAAGTGATCTTTTAAAAAAGTAAATCAGGTCATGTCACTCTACTGCTTAAAGTCCATCCCATTTTACTAAGAGTAACAACCTAATCCTCTGTGGACTCTTTCTCCTTTCTCATGCTGTTCTCTCCCCGCCCTTCCTTCTTTAAACATACCGTTGACCAGTTTGATGGAAGTATTTCAGATTGCATGTGAAAACCCCACACTGTACCCCAGAAGTGCATTAATGTACATAGTTACCATTCAATAAAAAAAAAAAGAAAAAAAAAAAGAAACATACCAAGAGACTCTCCTGTCCCAGAGTCTTTTCCTGGCCTTTCCCTCTGCCTAGGAGGCCTCTCTCCCCTACTCTGCACCTTGCTAACTCCTGCTTGTTTCAGTTGTCAGCTTAAGTGTTGTGTCTTCATGATAACGTTCTTTGATATCCTCACCCTAAGGACGAGTTAGGTTAAGCTTCTTTGTTGTAACAAAGAAGACTTTTCCATCTTAGCGTTAGTCACAACTGTGATTAATTAATTTTCACAATTACTTCTTAATGTTCTCTCATGCTAGACCACAAGTTCTATGCAGATAGGGGAGAGAGTATATTCATTTGATTTACTTCTTTATCCCAAGGGCCTGCCAGAGTGCCTGGCATGTGGTAAGAATTCAATTAATATTTTACTCACAGAAATAACAACTTAACTTATTTAAACAAACATAGCTGCTTCAGAGGTAAAGTTGGTACATCTTATTTATACCACATCTAACGCCAGGATATAAGGTCAGACAATTAAGTTCAAGAACTCATTCTAGAAAAAGTGCTACATACCTCACTGTGGAATATCACTATGGTCACCAAATGGCCGAGGGGAGTACCACCTTCAGAGGAGACTATAGTGATATTTTGCAATGAGGTATGTAGCACTTTTTCTAGGATGAGTTCGTGAGCTTAATTGTCCAACCTTGTATATGATACATTGTGATTTTTTTATATTGTTCTATAAGGTAGATATTTTTATGGTACTGAGTTACTCGATGAGTTATTTGTAGTGATTGTATTGTTTTCTTTTTATCCATTTAGGCAGAGCCTTAAGCACCAGTCTGTTTTAAGGAGCCACTTGAAACACAAAGATATAATTACTAGCTTGTGTGAGGACATTCTTTTCTCCTTCCTTTCTTGTCTACAGTTATGTGAGCAGATGACCCAGTCAGATGCACAGGTAAAATATGATCGAATAACACTCTAAATAGCAGTTCTTACTTTTCTTGGCAATTACTAAATCTCATTTGAATGCCTGAATCATTCTATTTAAGAGGACTTTAATTTGGGTGTTTATTGGTTAATTACAGCTCATAATAACTTTTCACTTAGAACATTAGTAGATTCCTAGCTGCTCTCATCGTCTCATTATTTTCCTGTCCTACCTCTTTACATTCTAACTGGTTGGTCAAGGCATTCTTCTTAGAATCCTTTCATTCTTTTCTGCCCTAGAACAAAAAGCTAATTCCTTTATCTCATATTTACTTAAGGTCTTCCTAGTATAGCCACAATCAAGCTTTCTGTCTTTTTTTTCACCAATGCAATGCAATTGTTAGTGAAAATAGCATGCTTATGTATGTAAGTGTGTGTGTTTTACTTTTAAAATGCTCATATATACTTATGTTTATTTTTATTTCAAAAGTTATAGTGTTGAATTGGCACCTGCTTATGAAACACAGATTACATTCTAAAAATTTGTTTGTAATGTGATCACTGG
Source organism: Otolemur garnettii (assembly GCF_000181295.1). Taxonomy (NCBI): domain Eukaryota; kingdom Metazoa; phylum Chordata; class Mammalia; order Primates; family Galagidae; genus Otolemur; species Otolemur garnettii. The sequence continues at coordinate 22,634,071 of NW_003852411.1, read as the reverse complement.
TTATGAATTATAGCTCATTTTCCTCTCCCTGTGTTATACTGATACATAGTACCTTTTGTTCTCAGCATAGCCTCCTAATTTTATTTAACTCATAGTGGCCCTAAATTACAGAATTTATAGTACTCAGGATCTTACAGTTTATGTGAGAAAATGAATATTTCTGCTTAGAAAAGCAGATTAGTAGATCTGTAAGCTGATAGAATTTCTTTGTACCTGTGCTCTTCCCTGTGATTGCTGGGGGTGTGGAGGTATAGGGATGCATCCAGTCTGAGAACTGGTAGCAGCTCCTGGAGCAGGGATGCTCTGCCAGACCCTGGAAGAACATTGAAAGGAGCTCTGAAAGTGGGAGGAAATGAGAAGCTTTAGCAAGGGGCTAACCGGTTTGCTTTTTGCTTCTCTTTCTTGTTTGTCTTCCACTTATATCCTTTCTTTTTCTTTCTTTTTTGTCCCCATGTTCTCCATGTACACTTTCTGATTCCCCTGTGCTGAAAGGAGGAGTTTGGTTGGGTGTCCTATGCCAATGGCAGGAAGTTTGTTCCCTTCTTCACCTTTATCCGACACATCTGTATCCTCAGCCCCAGCCACCTCTTTTTTCAGTTTCCTTCTTGCTTATCTTGACACCACACACTTGTCAGCTTGTACTTGTAGAGTGAAATCAGATTCCTGGGCTGGAGTAAGATGAGGAAAGCTGAAACAACAGTATAGTTTATAGTAGCAAGAAAAAAATAAAGTCTGAGGTGTGCCTGGCCAGGATGCTATTTGTACTTAAACTACATATTAGTTTAGCTTATGTTAGCTGCTTGTAATAAGAAAATCAGATAATTTAAATTGAAAATTATCCTAATTGTCTTAGAAAAATGCTCATGTTTTTATTCATTTGTGCAAATTGGTTCTGATCAGTGTGGCCATCTCTGCTCACTGTCCACTGCCTGAAATGGGGCTTTGAGATGGACTGCATAGTTGCTCTAGGCTTAACTCTGAATGCTTACTAGCAGCGCCCTCTGCTGTTCACTATTGATGTTTATTTAGGAACCTTTTCCAAGCAGTTTTTACTGCATGTCTTAATCCATTAGAGCTATGACAAAATACCTTATATTGGGTAATTTATAAATAATTTAAATTTATTTCATACAGTTTGGAGGCTGGGAAATCCAAGATCTAGGTGCTAGCAGATCAGCACCTTCTTGCTGCATTCTGACTTGGTAGAAGAGGGAAGGCAGCTCCTTCCAGCCTCTTTTGTAAGGGCACTCTTCCTATCCATAAGGTCAGAGCCTCATGACTTAATTGCTTCCCCAAAGACCCCCACCTCTAAATAGTATCACATTGGGTATTAGGTTCCAATATATAAATTTGGGGGGATACCAACATTCAGACCGTAACATCTTGCTTTCAAAAATATCAAAGTAAAACTACCATATTTAATTAATAGTATGCTATTAGGTGGCACCTGTGGCTCAGTGGGTAGGGCACCAGCCCCATATACGCAGGGTGGTGGGTTCAAACCCGGCCCTGGCCAAATTGCAACAAAAAAAGCCGGATGTTGTGGTGGGCGCCTATAGTCTCACCTACTTGGGAGGCTGAGGCAAGAGAATCACCAAAGCCCAGGAGTTGGAGGTTGTTGTGAGCTGTGTGACGCCATGGCACTCTACCAAGGACGATAAAGTGAGACTCTGTCTCTACAAAAAAAAAAAAAAAAATAGTATGCTATTTATGGAGGCATGTGGATGTATTGGTCCCTCTATTAGTCTGGGATTCTATGACAAATTGCCACAAACTGTTTTAGCTTAAAACAACAGAAAATTATTCTCTTAACATTTCTGGAGGCAGACATGCACAGTGTGTCATTAAAGCCACATTCTCTTGAAGTCTGTGTCATACCTTTTTTAGTTTCTGGTCTCACTGAAAGTCCTTGGCATTCCTTGGCTTGTAGCTGTTTAACTCCAGTCTCTGCCTTTTTTATCACATGGTGTTTTCTCATTGTGTCTTCACATCTTTTATAAGAGCACCAGTTATATTGATTAAGGATACACCTTACTCTGTCTAGTGTAACTGTATCTTAATTATTTATTAAGATGTCTGCAATGATGCTTTTTTTCCATATAAGGTCACATTGTGAAGTATTGGGAGTTAGAACTTCGACATATTTTTATGAGGATACAGTTCAACACACAACAGCCCCTAAAATTGCTAAAATATTCTCTATTATTAAGTCTTGAACTTGGTTTCAAAAGGAGAATGCTGTATCAGATTTCTTAACACAGAGTTTTTTTAGCTACCAATTATTTTATTTTTCTATAAACAGAGAAATTTATTTGTATGCCCCTTAAATATAATTTAATGTTTAATATTACTTATAAACTTTTGTTTTTAAAATGCTTGTAGAAATGTGTATTATTCAGGAAAAAACATGTTACTGGATATTCCCCAAATCATCACCATATGTAGGAAAAATGGGAAATTGTAGCTCAACGTACCTTTGTATGGTGATGACTTTTAGGATATCCTGTAGTGTATCTGTTGCCTATATTTAGAGTTAGTGCCTGCTACATTTAGATTTATTAGTATTGTAATAATTTAAAGAAAGAAAGAATGGGTGCTCTTATTTTAAAACATTGAAAAATGGTCTTCCCTGCTTATATTCCCTTCCCTTCTTGACATTGGGATACATTTAGACAGTTGAGTAAATCAAGATAGGACTGTTAATGTACTTGTGTTATTCACTTGCTTTTTTTTTTTTATTTGCTTTTCGAAGAGCAAATAGAGCTTCTAGTAAACAGTAGGCTATTAATATTTAAATTTTGGTGGAAGTCAAAAGTTACTTGGGATTTTCTAATGCACAAGGTGGGTCAGCATCCCTAACTCCAAGTTGTTCAGGGGTCAGCTGTATTTAACTCTTCTCAACTTAATGGACAGCTGTTTCATTTTGGTTTTCACAATGTCAAAAATGTTGCATTGCATATCTGTGCTAGTATTTCTATAGGACATAGTTTCAGAAGTGGAATTACTATCAAAAAGTTTTAACACTTTAGCTTTTAATGACAGTGACAAGGCTGTATTATTTTATGCTCCCACCAATGATAAAAGAAAGTGCTTGTTACTTTTCTTCCTCACCAGCTCAGTCTTTTTAATCTCTGCTAAGCAATTAACCCTCAATCTTTCTGCCTTCCAGAAGATATTTCATTAGGTTGTAATTTGGGTTTTTTCTGTTATTAATTTATTGGCAGTTTTTCTTTTCTATCTGCCTTTTCATGTCTTTTACCTGTTTTCTTTTATACATCATTCTTTTATTGATTTATAAAACCCTTTTCTTTTGACTATCCTTTAACTCTACCCTCATATAAGAAAGAAGAATAAGGTACTTCACTTTCAGAGCAACTGAGAAGGATCACCTCTTTTATACTTACATGTTAAGATTTGTTTTCAGTGCTGTAGAATTGAGGTTTTGAAACACCTCATTATCATTTCTTTGTATTGCTCCTAATAACAGTTTGGAGAAGAATTATGTTTTCTTAGAAATTTTTTTTGTACTGTGTTTGAGAAGTCTTTTTGGAAAATATTGTCTCATTTATAAGTTTAGGTAATTTCATACTCTTATTTATTGTACTGTCTTTTTTCTTTTTTGGGACAGGATAATGCTGACTATAGATTATTTCAGAAAACACTCAAATTGTGTCGTTTCTTTGCCAACTCACTTTTGCACTATACTAAGGTAAGGCTTTATATACATTACTTTGTTTAATTTAGTCCTCTCAAAAGCTTAGATAGTATTATTCCCATCTCGCAGAATAGAAAGCTCAATCTCAGATAGCTCACATCAAGTCAAGTGGCTAGAAATCAGTAAGGCTGGGAGTACAGGTGTGATTTCTCCATTTTTTATGTTTAGACTATCTTTTTGAAAGTAAAATAAGTAGTTTATAATATTGTGTTATAAGATACAGAAAAGACTCGGTGCCTGTAGCAGAGTGGTTACGGTGCTAGCCACATGCACCAAGGCTGTTGGGTTCAATCCCATCCCAGGCCAGCTAAACAACAATGACAAGTGCAATAACAACAGAAAAATAGCTGGGCGTTGTGGCTGGTGCCTGTAGTCCCAGCTACTTGGGAGGCTGAGGCAAGAGAATCGCTTAAGCCCAAGTGTTTGAGGTTGCTGTGAGATGAGATGCTACAGCACTCTACAGAGGATGACATAATGAGACTCTGTCTCAAAAAAAAAAAGAGAAAAGAAAAAAGATACAGAAAACACCTAATGACCAATTTTTTAAAAAATTAAATTCTTCTGATAGAAAAGAATTGGTTTTTTAAAAACAATGTAGTTAGAGATAATTTTGCCTCCTACACACCAAGCAAGTATCAGACGGGTAACTATCTAGTGCCTTTGGTGTACTTTCCACAGTCTGTCTGCTACTGGAATATACCCTCTGCAAGCTTCAGGGAACCCAGAGTCAAAAGCAGCCAACTACTCTACGTGGCAGCTGCCCAGAAAGAAAGTATGCCAACCAGGGAATTTTGACTGTAATAAACAGTCATCAGAGATCCTTATCTTTTCCCCAAAAGGAGGAAGACAAGATCAAAAACAAATTCAACATAGATAATAGTTTTTCAGAAATTACCAATATCTATTATTGATATTGTTTCTTTCTCATGTTGCTGTAAGCAATCTCTGTTCTTCTCTCCAAATAATCTGCTTTGGCAACTTAACCTATTCTATTCTTAATTATCACCATTATTCTGATGACTACCAAATATGTAAGTCTCTTTAAATTATGAGTTTTCAAGGTTCAAACAGTGACTGTGGAGAACAATGAGGCATATTTACTTAGCCTCATCCTCCTTTTCATTCTCATGTAAGAATTATTTTTATTGGCACACATTCAGGATTGATTTTATTTTGCTTGCCTTTATGAAAGGATATGTGTTAGAAAGTCATGTTGTAGCAGAGAATGAATAGAGTTGTTTTGTTTTAGGAATTTCTTCCTTTCCTCTCTGAATCTTGTGGTACCTTGCACCAACTCTATCTTCAGATACACAGGTAAGAAGAATGCCATGTTATTAAAAGGTAACAATGCGATTTGTAGCATGCATAACTTATGTACATATTATTTTAAAAGAAAACATCAGAGAAACTTTTACTAAATTTTTTTCTGTTTGCTTAAAATAATTGGAAATGGAACCTTTTGAAGGATAGATTCCACCTGAGTTTTATTTGTCTTTTCTTAACTAGGACCTTATACATGAACGATAAATAATGGATATGGTGATACATACCAATGCAAAAAAAGGTGGTATATTCATGTATGTGTTTTATATTGGGATTTATAAAATCTTTATTTTTATTTTCTGTGTGGTTTAAGTCAAGCATTAAACTCCATTTCAGAAAAAAACTGAATTACAGAAAGATATCATAATTTAGATAGGTGCTAAGTGTTTTTTAAATTGTTCGTTAAAACTTATAATGAGCCCTAGATTTGACACTAAAACATTGGTCAGCTCATTATTTAGCAGTCCTATTATATTTCCCAAATTCATTTAATCTTCTAGACAACTTTTTCTCACTTCTCCCTTTTCAGACTTCTTGTATCTCTAACACCTCCAAATTCCTTATTGTCAATTCATAGTCCCCTTTCCTATCCTGCTGGAAAAAGGAAAGCAGTAAGAAGAGAGCTGCTGTGTGCTCTCTCGAACAACACATCGACTCTGCCTCCTGCTCCACCTGTGTCTAGGTGTGAGTGTTCCCCTTTCCTCCAGGAACAAGCCGTGTGCCTGAGGCTAGCTACCATTTGTGGATTGGATTTCAGCCTCTGTCCCTGGCTTAGGGACCTCAGTCCAGTAGCTCCTCCTTTTCCTTCTTGCTTTATTAATCTTCCCTCCCTAGTAGATCATTCTCATGAGTATAGAAACTTGCTGTTATTTTTCCCATCTTAAGAACAATACCAAATGATCTCTGAGTCTCCATCCTCCTCCAAATACCCTCCAATTTTTCTCCCTCTCTACAGCAAAATTCCTAAAAACCAGGCCAGATATGGTGGCTCGCACCTGTAATCCTAGCAGTCTGGGAGGCCAAGGCAGGTGGATTGCCTGAGCTCGGGAATTGAAGACCAGCCTGAGCAAGAGCAAGACTCTGTCTCTAAAAACTAGCCAGGCATTGTGGTGGACGCCTGTAATCCTAGCACCTTGGGAAGACAAGGCTGGTGGATTGCTTGACTTTAGGAGTTCAAGACCAGCCTGAGCAAGAGTGAGACTTCATCTCTACTAACAATAGGAAAACCTAGCTGGGTGCTGTGGCAGGCACCTGTAGTCCCAGCTACTTGGGAGGCTGAAGCAAGAGAATCACTTGGGCCCAAGAGTTAGGTTGCGGTGAGCTGTGATGCCATGACACTCTACTGAGGGTGACAGAGTGAAACTCTGTCTCAAAAACAAACAAACAAAAAAAACGAAACTCCTAGAAAGCATTATCTGTTAAAGCTGTTCCACTCAGGCTTTTTGAGGTGTTACTTCGCTTCAAAACAGATCTTGTCAAGGTCATCAGTGGCTTCTGTGTGGCTGCACCCCCTGATGAGTTTTGAGTCCTCATCCTGTGTGACCTGTCAGTGGGGCTCGCGCCTGCCTTTTGAATACCTTTTTTTGTTAGCTCCCAGGACATGGGTCTCTCCTACTCACTGCTCCTCAGCCTTCTCAGTAGGTTCCTCCTCTTCTCCCCAGCCTCAGTCCTCGGGCTTGTTCTCTATCTACTGTCATTTAGTCTCGGGACTTTAAATTTATATGTCTCCTCTTTAGTGTCTAACTGCCAGTCAGGACATCTGCACTTAAATTATCCCAAAGTAGCTGCTGATTTCCTCCCACGAAACTCTGAAGAAGCTCTGTTCCTCTTGTAACTTCTTTTTTTGGGTTTCATTAGCAACTTTGTTCTTCAAATTGATGAGGCCAGAAAACCTTGCCTCCTTAGCATATTCTGCAATATCATAGTTATATATGTTTAGATACATGTGCACACATGGAGAATCTAGCCATTCTTGTCACCTGAACTGTTACCATCTGGTCCTGTCCACTATAATGCAAAAGACCATCCTCCTTTCTGTCTTTCTACCCTTGCCTCACTCTATTCTATTCTCCATATAGTAGCCAAAGTGATTTCTGTGACTTCGCAAATGACTTTCATTAACAGACCTTCCTATCCACATTTTTGTCTTTTTCTTTGTAACACTTTAAAACATCAGCTCTATTATGGAATTTCTTGCCCACTTGTTTATTAACTGACCCCTTTCATTAGAATTTGAATTCTGTAAAGATAGTGACTTTGTATATTCTTTTTTTTTTTTATTTTTGAGAGTCTCAAAAGATAGTGACTTTGTATATTCTCTTTTTTTTAAATTTTATTTTTGAGAGTCTCACTTTGTCATCTTCAGTAGAGTGCTATGGTGTCACAGCTCACAGCAACCTCAAAGTCTTGGGTTCAAGAGAGTCTCTCGCCTTAGCCTCCCAAGTAGCTGGGGCTACAGGCACCCACCATAACATCTCGCTATTTTTAGAGACTGAGTCTTGCTCTGGCTCAGGCTAGTCTCGAACTCCTGAGCTCAGGCGATCCACCCACCTCAGCCTCCCAGAGTGCTTGCATTACAGGTGGGAGCCACCACTCCTGGCCTTGTATATTAGGTTTAGTAATGTATCACCCATTCCTGGAATAGTGTATGGTATATATACATAGGCATTTAATAAACATTTGTCAAATTAATCTAAAAGTATTATCATTTAAAAATTATTTGCATCAATACTCAGTAGTTGTAGTTCAAATCTACAGAATCTCATTACCTGTATTTCTTTCACTTTAGTTAAAATTTAATCTTCACAATAACTTGAAATCAACTTTGCAAATGAAGAAACTGAGGCTCAGGGAGGCAAAAGAATGAACCAATGTTATATAATAATTGATAGATAGATTGGTGTTTTTTTCATCCCACATTTTAAGTGCATCCTTTTAAATGTTGTTATTTCCTGCTAGATAGCATTTTCTCATGTATTGTCAAGTTTACTACACTTAACATGACAAAAAATTTTGAATATGTATCTTATTTCAGGTAGGTTTTGATTGAAGTTTAGTTTAAACCCCAGTTACTGAGATATTTCCATGAAAACATCTTTCATCCTCTTTTGGTGTTAGTATACAGTCTATTTCTTATAAAACCCTTGCTTCTGAGAAACTTGAGTATTCATAGTAAATTCAGCATTCTACCTATTTCTAAACTTTAATTACAAGTAATTAAGGTGCTGGGTGTGGTGGCTCACACCTGTAATCCTAGCACTCTGGGAGGCTGAGGTGGATGGATCAGCCTTGAGCCTGAGTGAGACCCCCATCTCTAAAAATAGCTGAGCTTTGTGGCCGGTGCCTGTAGTCCTGGCTCCTCGGAAGGCTGAGGTAAGAGGATCACTTGAGTCCAAGAGTTTGAGTTTGCTGTGAGCTATGATACCATGGCACTCTACTGAGGGCAACAAAGTAAGACTCTGTCTCAAAAATAAAGAAGTAGTTAAAGAAGAATTAGTCAAAAATATCTTTTCTTTAAATCTAGTTGATTTTAAGGTTTATGTTTTTATAGTATCTTTAAAATGGCATTGTCAGAATGGTATTAAAATGACTCAAAGCAATACTAAAGATTTCTGTAAGATATGAGCTTTTCATTTTATAGAATTCTAGTCATATCCTGTAGTTCAAAGGACTTAATAAAATTTTGGTGTCAGTCCATTACTTTGAAGTTTGTTTTATAAAATGCATGCTACATATATATATATATATATATATATACACATATATATACTTTTACTAGTAGAACTTCAGTTTATAGTATTCTATCTAAAATTGGAAGACAGCTATTAGTGACTGAGTTTTTTTTTCTCTCCCGTTCTAGTAAGTTTCCACCAAGCCTATATGCTACCAGGATTTCTAAAGCACAACAGGAGGAAATAGCGGGTACTTTCTTAGTGACATTGGATCCACTCATAAGTCAACTGCTCACATTCCACCCTTTCGTGCAGGTGGTTTTAGACAGTAAATTAGGTAAGTTTCAAAACAATTAATGTTAAATCATCTCCTATTAGTTATGACATGTTAGAGATACAGTAATTTTTCCCTAGTGTTCATTTATTTTTTTAGAATTTTAGAATTTTTATTTAAAATTTCTCTTCTTTTCTTTTTGGCAGGGGCGTGGGGGCTCAAATGATTCTCTTGCCTCAGCCTCTCAAGTAGCCAGATGTAGTCTCATTTTGTCACCCTAGGTAGAGTGCTGGGCATCTTAGCTCACAGCAGTCTCAAACTCTTGGGTTTAAGTGATTGTCTTGTCTCAGCCTCCCAAGTAGCTGAGATTTTCATTTAAAAATTATTAAATAATTAAAAATTATTCCTCTACTTTCTACATGTATTTCTGCTGAAAATATTTACTGAGTTTGTTTTTATAGATTTGTTGTAGCTTAATGTGTTTTTATTATCTATAAGACTTGCCATGTGAACTGCAGTTCCCACAGTGTCTCCTCCTGGTTGTTGTCATGGACAAGCTGCCCGCTCAGCCCAAGGATGTGCAAACCCTGTGGTGCACAGAAAGCCAGGTCTCAGAAACTACAACCAGGTAGTAAACATGTTTATATCCACTTAGATTACTCATGGTTTAGAACGCCCTCTTATTTGTGATAATCTTGGAATTAAGTGTTGTGTCGGATATTACTGTTTCAGTGAGAGATGTACTTCATTAAAAAAACATTGTTATTGTGTGGACCTCAGATACATTGCTATTCTACAAAAATAAATAAATTTAAAATAAATAAATCTATATAAAAATATTTTAATTTTGTTTGATAGTTATTGCCTAATAGTCAGCATTATAAACATTGACTATAACAGAGTAATATTGAAAAATAAGTGCTGATAAATAAAATGCTAGATACTAAAAGGTATCTGTTGGGAAATTTCATTTGTAATCCTATTCCTTGTCAACACTGTAGTCCAGGCTCTAGTTACTTATTCACTGGATTACTGTGAGTAACATACAGCACAGGTTTAAACTAATTTTTCACTTCTCTTGGTCCATTCTATGTGCCACAACTGGATTAGCCTAAACCTGGCTCTGAGCTTTTCTATTCTTCAGCTCAAAAACTGGAGCATAATGTCAGAACTCCTCAGCTTTGTATTTAAAGCACATCCCATTCTCTTCCCATCTTCTGCTTTTATTTATTTTCAACATATATACCTTGCTTCTGTCAGACTGGTTATTTATGCCATTTATTCTTGCTTTGTCTTCTTTATCTATTTGTATCTTGCCTATTTTTAATTTATCATTTAAATCCTCAAATTTTTTTCAACCATTCCAATGTTAAAGTGACCCCTCCTTATCTGAACTATAGAAATTATACCATAAGTATACTTATATTCTAAAATGTTTTACATGTAGTATCAAGGTAGCACCTGTGGCTCAGTGAGTAGGGCACTGGCCCCATATACCAAGAGGGTTGTGTTTAAACCCTGCACCAGCCAAACTGCAACAAAAAAATAGCTGGGCATTGTGGTGGGCACCTGTAGTCTCAGTTACTTGGGAGGCTGAGGCAAGAGAATCGCCTAAGCACAAGAGCTGGAGGTTGCTGTGAGCTATGACATTATGGCACTCTACCCAGGGCAACAAAGTGAGATTCTGTCTCTAAAAAAAAAAAAAAAATATATATATATATATATAGTATTAAATATAGCTATTTTAGTCTCAGGTTTTTTTTTGAAGAAATATGACTTTATATAACTCAATACCATTATAAATAGTTGATAAATGATAGAAAAATATGTCCATAAAAATTTTTCCTTTAAGGAATTTCTTTGACAGTGAATGTATTTATTTCTCTATATAAATAGATACCTTAAATATTCATACATCTTAGAAACTAGTGTTGATTATACACCTGTTGAGATGTTTTGCTTTGCTAAAACAACCTTCAATGTGACATTATTATACCTGCTAATATTACATGTTATTAATTTTGTGTTCAATGTTCTTAATTTCTCTGCAGGGTATCTCTATTCAAAGCCATTTTCAGCAGTTTTGAGCAGTGTTCTGGTGAACTTTCTCTGCCTGTTCATTTACAGGGAGTAAAGAGTAAAGGGCAAGCCCAAGTGGCTGTCAGCTTGTATCAGCATGTTTGTGTTCACCTGTGTTCATTTATTGTTTCCTTTCATCCTTCACTGTTTGCTGAACTGGTAAGTATGTTACGTGCTGGGCTATGCTGAGGTTATACTTTTGCTTTCTTTTCATTTAAACTGTGATTTATATGTAGTAGAAAGTATTAATGTATATTCCTTTGAATGTCATTCTCTCAGATCGCACACTTTATCTTTTAATTTAGTTGTGTCCTAGAAAATGTTGATCTTACATTCCCATAATATTGAGATCTAAAATTTGGCTAAAATACTTATGAAAACATTTGGATGAGGTGGTATGTAAAGACAGTGTGAGAAGAAGAAAAGTGTAGAATTTTACCTAATTAAGTTTCATAAAGGAAAGAAGTAAATAGTAGTTTACTACTAGTGTGCAGTACTGAGTCTTGTATAGATCATAGGCATAATGTAGATTTTGTTTTTTAATAGAGTTGGTTCAGAAAAGAGGTTGAAAAAATTTTAGGAAAAAATTCTTAGCACATACATAAGGATCAGTATGATTTAAGATACATATACATACGTATTACACGTTGTATAGTATCTAGCACGTGGGCAGTATTAAAATATGTGAATAATTAAATGCAGAAAAGATTTATATAAGTGTATAAGTTATTTATGTTGTTTTAAAGATTTGAGGCTACTTAGAGAATATTTGGGGATCCTAGCAATTGAGTTACCATATTTAAAACCACGTGTGAATCCCCATAACCTAGCACAGTGCTTATATGAGTTCTGACAGTTAAGTTCCTAAACTCATCCTAGAAATGTGCTACATACCTCATTGCTGAATATCACTATGGTCACTTTTGAGTACTTCCCTGGGGAAGTTATGCACTGATGCCAGCACCTAGTCTACTCTTCAAAGCAGTTTTGGAACTTTTTCTGGAATAGCCATCAGATCTGTTGTTGTATTACACTTAATGTCCTGAATGTCATCAAAATGTCTTCTGTTCAATATTTCCTTTATCTTTGGGTAAAGAAAAAAGTTATTGGGGGCCAAATCATGTGAGCAGGGTGGTATTCCAATACAGTTACTTGTTTACTGGCTAAGAATGCCCTCACTGACAGTGCCATGTGAGCTGGTGCATGGCCGTGATGAGTCCACATCTTTCTCATGCCAGTGTTTTCAGTTGATATTTTCCTGTTTATTGACATTTACTTGGTCTGCTATGCTTCTTACAGCCAGCCAATGATTTTGATATACAATTTGATGAATTTTTGCAATGTTTTCATCAGTTCTGCTTGTTAATGGCCGGCTTACTAATCTCTTGATCAGTGACACTCTCTCCCCTTAGAAAATGTTTAATCCATTTGTACCTACCCTGCTATTTTCTTCATGGCATTATCACTATGAACTTGGACTAACATGTCCCTGATTTTACTTCACTCATGCCACATTCAACAAGAAATTTAATGTTTGTTTGTTGCTCTTATTCATCAAGCTTTGACATTCTTACAGTGGTACACAAAGACAGCATCAGTGAACACTACTCAGCAAGGCACCGCTATACATCAACACGAACACAGCTCTGAGACACTCATAAACAAAGGTTATGAAACCTTACCAAGTTGATTGTACAGTGTTGCTAATGTAGTTGCACAGTGGCAAGTTCACAAGCTTAATTGTCAGACCTTGAATAGTAGGTACTCAGTAAATACTGAGGGCCTGACTGTGTGTGTTCTTTCAGATGCTGAAAAGTAGAGCCTTCCCGCTAAGGATCTGTCTGATAATGCTTTATTTTATTTTGAGAAATGTGATACTAATGATAATTTATTGCGAGCCTTTAGTGTTTACATAAATTAACTTTTCTGTTTTTTATTAGGATGCTGTTCTCCTGAATGCCGTACTTAGTGCTGATATGATCACCTCTTTGTTAGCTATGGATGCATGGTGCTTTCTAGCTCGGTACAACATAACTTGCTTTTTTGGTGTTTGGATTGGTTATAAATAGTGACTGACAGTAAATGATCATGTAATTGTTAGTTAATAATTAGTTAGAAATGTTGTGTTTTGATAATTTTTTAAAGATAATTCCCCTGAATGATTTGATTGCAGATAGCACTAAATTGGGAAATGGGGTTTCCTGTTTCTTTTCTTTGGCTCAAGCCAATAGAGGAGTATTCCTTGGGTGGTGTGTATGTTGTGGTACTCTTCAGCCATGGAAATGATGGCAGTTTTATATTCTCATCAGAGTATTTAGTGCTTTATGGAAGTTAATCTCCCTGTGTTTCTGAGTAATCACATAAACCTTATTGCCTTCTCTTTGTATTACAGATATGGGACTGCAGAACTCTGTGCACACCATGTCACCATAGTGGCTCATCTGGTGAGTAGAATCACAAGGCCTGAAATACCTACTTTCCATGCATTTTCTTTGGAGGTGTGATAATATGTAAACACATAGTAGCAACAGAAAAATAAGATGGTAACTAATTTTTTTGATAGTTTCTTTGTTCTGCATAAATGCTAATGCTTTTAAGAAGAATATACTAGTGTGAAAGTGGAGAAATTTTCTCTTTCAAAATTTTATACAGTGTCAGTACTTGTTCTGGGAAAGAAAGACTAGGTTCATTCAAAATAAATTTAAATCGAAGGCAAAGTAGAAAATAAGAGTTATATGTTAGTGGCCAAGAGTTCATCTCTTTCTTCCTCTCTAATATGATTTAGATGAACTGACTCTTGATTTTCTTCTGTGTGTGTTTTTTTTTCCCTGCCAGCTGATTTGGAAGGGACTAAGTTTGATAGTGATAGGTGCACTGGCAAAAGAAGTAATGTTTTATGAATGGGTATTAGGAGAAAATGATTAATAATGATTGCTTTTTCAACATTGACTTTTTGCTTTTAAATTCTGAGATGTTTGATGTGTTTCATGTAGGATGGTTATAACCTGTTTGTTTGGACTGAATGACAGTACCTTATGATAAGAATTGATAAAAGTGGGGTTATAAAATTTTTAATGAAGCTTCCATCTTGGAGTTAGCGCCACCTCTGCACTATCATACTTAGACCTTTAAAAGTTCCATGAATTGGCTCGGTGCCTGTGGCTCAAGCGGCTAAGGCACCAGCCACATACACCTAAGGTGGCGGGTTCGAATCCCCAGCCCGGACCCGCCAAACAACAATGATGGCTGCAACCAAAAAATGGCTGGGCGTTGTGGCGGGCGCCTGTAGTCCCAGCTACTTGGGAGGCTGAGGCAGGAGACTCGCTTGAGCCCAGGAGTTGGAGGTTGCTGTGAGCATGATGCCATGGCACTCTACCCAGGGGGACAGCTTGAGGCTCCGTCAAAAAAAAAAAAAGTTCCCTGAATTGTCTTTCAGTAGTAGGATTAACAAACCAAGTTATCATCAAAATGATAATCATCAAAATGATAATTAAGAATAGAAATTATGAGTGTCTTTTTAATTATATTGTCAAAATTTCTTTCTCATTATAAAAGTAATCAGATTCAGTGAAGAAAAAAAAACTAAACGCCCCAAATTAAAAGTTAATATTATATATAATCTTCTTCCCCAGAAAGAGTTGCTATTAATATTTTGGTTTATTTCTTTGTAAAAACTAATTTTAAATCAAGCCTCTTTCCTCTCTTTATCTTTTCCTAGATAAAATCATGCCCTGGAGAATGTTATCAGTCCGTCAACCTATCAATATTGTTGAAGCGGCTCTTTTTCTTTATGGCCCCACCCCATCAGGCAAGGATATTATCTATGTCACTGTCTTTACTTCACACAGCTGCTGAGAATTGGATTCAGACTTCTTTCCTGGCTTCCCCTCTCCAACTTACTCTAAATTTAAATGCCATGAACTGAGCATAATTTTTTCAGCACTGATTGCTTGCTTATTTAAGTGGGTGTGACTTTTGATGTCCTTCAAGTTACAGATAATTATTTTAATTCCATCTTCCTGAAATATATTTCACTGAAATATACATAGTTTCCCCATACTTAAGGTACATGAAATGATTTTGTATTATAGAACTATTTATTTTTAAGAGCTATAATATTATTAACGCTCTTAATGATGTATCTTATTTTTTCATAGTGAATAAGTTGAACTTTTGGGGGAGAACTGCAAGTATGACTTGCAACTAAAGGCTTAGTTGTTTGCTATTGTGAGGAAAATAAGCTCTGCCACGGTAGAGGAGAATCTCTCCTTATGTGAACCCATATAGCTGAGTGCACACAGTCCCTCAGGCTGGTCGTGCTGGAATCCCTGCAGGAGTTATTTTAAAAACTACGGGTTCTTGGATTCTAACCTGTGAATGGAGTGGATATGAAATAGTAGGTAAGAAACTAGGCTCGGTAATTTGTTTTCCTTGTTCCTGTCATTCAGTTCCTACATGATTCCTTATGATCCAAGCATAGGAACCACTGGGTAAGTGAAGGGGATTATACTTAAGGTCCTATAGGACTTGATTTGAATCCTGGCTTACTGTGACCTTGGACAAGTCATCCTTTCTGAATCTCTGTTTCTCTGTCTGCAAAGTAAAGGATACTCATAACTATTCTGAAAATTTTGTAAAGATTTAGAGATAATATATGCAAAACAGTATAGGGCTAGGTTAAGAGGGATACTTAATTAATGCTAGGAGTTATTTCTTACTAGAATTTTTGTCCCAAGTCCAAGTCCACTCCTGCCATATAGAAGCTGGTCAGGCAATAGAGGAACTACACCTACCCCATTCTCCTCTTTCCTAACGTTATCTTCAAGGCAGAAAACACAGCAGTCCCTCCTATTTGCCCTCTAGAAAACATGTAAAGGTTGCTCACTTCCCTCTAAAACTCCAAAAGAGTTGTCTATTCACATCACTTAGAAGTGGGATTGGGAGGGAGAGGGTCCTTGCCATGGAATGTTAAGAAAGTAAATTTCCATTTTATCTTCATTTTCTTTGAAATTCTAGCTTTTTTTTTAAATTCTAACTTTTAAAATAACATAACTTACAATGAATTAGCTCTGAGTGAGGTCTAGAGGCAGGGTTCTAAATTAGATAAAGTTTAGTCTAGACTTAGAGATCTCTTACTCCCAGTTGTCTAAATTTTTCCAAGTGAGGCTAAAAGATATATAAATTATAGATAAATGAGGGGCTACTTTTAATTTGTTTATCTTCAGTTACCGAATACTGATTTCCTTTTATGAAAAAATTACTGTGATAGAATTTAAGATTAAGAGAGAAACCTGAATTTGAATACCTTTTCTATCTGAGAATCCTTGAGAGAGTTAATCATAAAATAGAGATGTTAATACTCTTAATGGCTATTAAGAAATTTGGTGAGGGCTCGGCACCTGTGGCTCAAGCGGCTAAGGCACCAGCCACATACACCTAAGGTGGCGGGTTCGAATCCAGCCCGAGCCCGCCAAACAACAATGATGGCTGCAACCAAAAAAAAATAGCCGGGCGTTGTGGTGGGAGCCTGTGGTCCCAGCTACTTGGGAGGCTGAGACAGGAGACTCGCTTGAGCCCAGGAGTTGGAAGTTGCTGTAAGCAGTGAAGCCATGGCACTCTACCCAGGGAAATAGCTTGAGCTTAGTTTTCCTGTCCTTTTTTTGTTTCTCCTTAAAAATTTATCCTTCATTTAAAAGGAAGAAGCAGGGAAATGGACATCTTTAAAACCCTGATATGGGCTAGGCACTTTAATTCATTTAGTCCTTATAACAGCCTTGTGGAATAGATAATATTGTGTCCATTTTATAGATGTAGAAACAGTAGTAGTTCAGGGAAGTTAAAGAACTTCCCCAAATTCACTTACAATAAATGACAGCTGGAATCCAAACAAAAATTCTCTTATTCCCGAGTCTATGCTCTTTCCATTGTTCCAATATTCTTTTCCAACTGTAGTATATGCAGCTATTTCAGGGGCCTCTGCTGTTTGTAGGGTGTTGAATCTACTTCCTTATTGTTTTTAACCAGAGGAAATCTCCTTTCATTGTTTTGATGTATAAAGCTTTTTCTTTTCTTTTCTTTTCTTTTTTTGAGACAGAGTCTCACTTTGTCGCCTTCGGTAGAGTTCCATGGTGTCACAGCTCACAGCAACCTCAAACTCTTGGGCTTAAGCAATTCTCTTGCTTCAGCCTCCCAAGGAGCCTGAGGACTACAAGCGCCTGTCACAACATCCAGCTCTTTTTTTATTGTTTGGCAGGCCAGGGCTGGGTTCCAACCCACCAGCTCCAGTGTATGTGGCTGGTGCCCTAGCCACTGAGCTACAAGTGCCAAGCTTGTATAAAGCTTTTTCATCAATTAATTTTTAATAACAATTTGTTGCTTAAGGTAAAAAACTTGAGTGTGTATTCCCAGCTGCTTGAGGACTGAGGCTAGAGGATCACTTGGGCCCAGGAGGTTAAGTCCAGGCTGGGTAACATAACAAGACGCTGTCTTTAAAAAGGTTAAATAAAAAATTTGGGCCCAGTGCAGTGGCTCATGCCTGTAATCTCAGCACGTTGGGAGGCTTTGGTGAGAGAATTGCTTGAGGCCAGGAATTTAAGGCAAGAGTGAGTAATAATAGCAAATCCCTATCTTTAAAAAAAAAGAGTTAAAAAGAAAAGTTAAGTGTGGTGAGGTATACCTGTAGTCTCAGCTAGTCAGGGAGGGTAAGGCAGGAGGATTACTTGAGCTCAGAACTTTGAGGCTGCAGTGAGCTACAATTATGCCACTGTAGTCCAGGCTAGGGGACAGAGCAAGACCCTGTCTGCCTGCCTGTCACAGCAGATAGCATATAATTTCTTGCTTGTTTTGACAGCTAAATATATTCTACAAAAGAAAGAAAATTGAAATGCAAATATGACATATAAGAATTTTTTTGTCAAATTGAATAGCATAATTTGGGGGAGGGAATTTGGATTTTTTTTTTTTAGTTTTTGATGAAGGAAAGTTCTCATTAAGTAGATTTTGGATATTAAAAATTGGATTATTCTGCTTACAAAAATACACTAAGACACATCTTACTTGAATTATACTTAATTTAATAATTACACCCGTGCTTTTGCATTTTTCCACCAAAAACTAATTCAATCTTTTAACTGTTTTATAGAAGTTTTATTTCCCATTTTTCTCTAATCTGTGAGACCCGCATTTTAACAAAATAGTACTTCTCTGTTAACCCATTAAGCACTTCAGATTGTTAGTTCAGAATATGGGAGAATAGGTTTACAACCACACCTTTTCTTACTTGTGGCTTACCTTTGTGAAATTAATTTATTATGTTTTCTAAAGTAGAGCAGAGCCAGCTAACCCACTTGAAAACTGAACCTATGATCTTTGCTTCTTTAGGTTTTCTGTTATGGTCAACTGAGATAGTAGTAAGCCACAAAGGTTAGCTAAATCAGTCTTGTTTGCATATTTGAGCTATTGGTTTAGACTTAACTGTATAAGAGGCTAAGTACTTAGGAAAATAATACTTAGTAGGAAAATGATAAAATATCTGATAGAACTAATAATGAAATGCATTATATAACATTTTTAGTACATTTATATTGTGTACCATTTATACATTTTTGTTTTGGAAACAAATGCAGCAAGAATAATAGTAATGTGTGTTCATTTAAGTTATGATAGTCTGGTAGTGAGTGAGTGATAATACCAGGCAATTAAAAAGCTTTCTTAAAATGTTACATACAGAAGCTAATATTTAGCTCTTCTTCATCCATTCATGACTATCTCATGTTACTTTTCTTTATTTCACAATTTATTTCAGGTAGAGTTTATACAGAAATTTTCCCCAAAAGAAGCAGAAAATCTGCCGCTATGGCAGTGTATTTCCTTCCAGGCGTTATCCGTTGAGCTCAGGAAACAAACCGTACATGAGGTCATCAGAGCAGGCATTGCAGAGTGTAAGAAATGGCTGAGCAGCAGTCGGACTTTGGGAGAACTTGAATCTCTGGTAAGATAATTGGGATTGACTTGATTTATTCACCAGCTGTTCGTTGAGCATTATTTTAGATGTTGGGGATAGGTTGTTTATAAGATGGACACGGTCTCTGCCTGCTGTCTCTATTGGAACCTAGTAAGATTGTCAGATTTCTGCATTTTAAGAGGATCTATGAGGAACTTAACTATTAATATTATCTTAATTGAAGTATAAATAGTTTTGGGGGAGACTTCCCTTTGTCACTCATGACATATTGGTACAACATGATGAAACATAAAATATTTCATTTGTCATATTTTGTTGATTTATCTATGGATAAGGCAGACATGATTCTTCTGTTTGACAGAGTACAACCCCATTTTATGTAACTTTATGTACCTTGCTACTTAGAATGTTCCCTCATAAAATAATGGGAAAACATAAAAGAGACTCAGGCTGGGCGCCCATACCTTGATGGCTAGGGCTCTGGCCACATGCTCCAGGGCTAGTGGGTTCGAAGTGGGCCCGAGTCTGCTAACCAAAAATACAGCCGGGTTGTGGCAGGCACCTGTAGTCCTAGCTACTTGGGAGGCTGAGGCAAGAGAATCGCTTGAGCCTAAGAGTTTGAAGTTGCTGTGTGCTATGATGCCATCGTACTCTATCAAGGGGGACAAAGTGAGACTCTGTCTCAACAACAACAACAAAAGACTCATCTATTATAAAAATCATGTAAATACATGATTTTTGAAAGTTGGCTGGATCTAGTACATGTAGTTGAATTCTCCAATGTTATGTTCATTTGCTCATTTGTTCACTTGTTCAACAAATATATTTTTTGAGTATTCTTATGAGCCAAGCTCTGTTCTAGGCATTGGGATATTTCAGGAAACGAAATAAAACAAACAAAAATGTATACTCTCACGGACTTACATCCCAGCTTATCAGTGGACAATAATGTAAGAAATACCAGTTTATGTTAGGAGGGGAAATATCAAACAGGGATAGGGACAGAGCATTCAAGAGAGTGGTAGCCTATTTGCAATTTTAAATTAGCAGTTCATGATTTTCTCAGGGCATAATTTCCCTACTGATTGCAAATACTCTGTTATTGTTATGTAATGGCACTTAATTATCAAGATAATTTAAAACATTTACTTATATCCAAAGGAAATTTTTATGTGCCTTTATTTTAGTTAGAAGTGGGTTATATTTGGCCAGATTTTGCATATAATGTGTACCAGTTTCTGCAGAAAAGACAAAAACACCATGAATAAACCTTTGAGCCATGCCCAAAGCCTTACTCCAGCAGGTTACGGAACATGTTTGCTTATAGAAGCAAACAGGTAAATCTTTGAGGCTGTATGATGATTGCATAGAATTAAATGTGGCTATTGAAGTGTAATGGATTAAAGGAATTCATTGTCACCAATCATTACATTCTCATATGCATTGATCACTACCCCACCAGACCCCAGACAGCCCCATTCCTGGAGAGTCATAGAGAGGTTTGAGTATTCACATATGGAAAGAATGAATCCAAAAAAGATGGTTTGTAGTTTCAAATTCTAGGTTGTATACTTCTCTTAAGTGCAGTAATTGCTTCTTAAGTGTGGTATTGCCTAGGAGTTTAAAATTTCAAAACAACACAAATCAAAGTCTCATAACTGTAAGTGCAATGGGATGCTAAAACAGGAGAATTGCCTGAG
Source organism: Otolemur garnettii (assembly GCF_000181295.1). Lineage (NCBI taxonomy): Eukaryota > Metazoa > Chordata > Mammalia > Primates > Galagidae > Otolemur > Otolemur garnettii. Next base: position 22,613,346 of record NW_003852411.1, on the reverse strand, counting down.
CCAGGAGTTTGAGAGCAGTCTGGCAACATATGAGACCTTCACCTCTAAAAATATAAATTAGCTGGATGTGGTGTTGTTTGCCTGTAGTCTTAGCCACTTAGGGTGAGGCAGGAAGATCACTAGAGCTGAGGCATTCAAGGCTGCAGCAAGCTTTAGAAAAAAAATCTAGTAACCTGTATAAAGATTGCTGGGTATGTAATGGGAAAAATAAAACCTTTTGTTGATGAGTATTATAAAAATATTATGAATTAGGTTAGCCATACTATCAAACCTAGTTGTTAAGATACATTGCTGTTTCCATTTTATCAGAATTTCAGCCTAAAAGGAAAAAATACTTAGAAAAATAAAGCAAATATTTCTTTGTACATGGAAAATCATTTTTAATACATTTGTGTTAAATAGCTAAAAGATGGTTTGGCTCTCAGAAATGGACTGGACTTTGATGAAGAGTTAAAAGAAACTCTTATAACCTGTCGGTAATTGGCCCTCTTCTCCTTAGACTGGTGGCTAAATTTAAGCACTGTGCTCTTTCTCTCCTTTAGAACACAGTACTCTCTGTTTTGCTTGCAGTATGTAATTCTGCTAGTGAAGCTTTGGATGTTGGACAACAAATTGCAATTATGGAAGTTGGGAAACAACTTTGGGCTTTTTTAAACATTAAACAGGTAAGGAAAGCAACTGATCATTTCCCTGAAGAATAATTAAAAAACAGCAACAGAGAATAATACTGAAATTTCCCTGTAGAGTAAAATTTACTTAATTTCTTTGGATGGTTGGTAGAACTTGTTATTAGAACTTAAAATACCTATTTGTACTCTCTCGGGCAATTTTCTTTTTCAGGGTAGCATTATATTAGATATTAGATTATATTAGCATATGGTAAAGTGACAGCAACAATCCACCTGCTTATTTTCCTAACTGGTTGGATCCTATCTAAAAATTAAATTCCTTGTTGTTTCTGTTTTTTCTTGGGTTAATAGTTAATACCTTTGTTGTAAAATCTTTTGGGCAACTGAGGGTGACCTGACCCAAAGGTGAAAGGGGAAGTGAATAGATATAGCTTATTTGTATTCCTCTTTCCCAGCAAAACCAATAAGCCAAGTGATAACT